>NC_034192.2:2136619-2446200 GCF_002021735.2 Oncorhynchus kisutch | reverse complement strand
GTAGTCAGTAACTGATCCTCTCCTCTCATAATGTTATATAGTAGTAGTAGTAGTAACTGATCCTCTCCTCTCATAATGTTATAGAGTAGTAGCAGTAACTGATCCTCTCCTCTCATAATGTTATAGAGTAGTAGTAACTGATCCTCTCCTCTCATAATGTTTATAGAGTAGTAGTAGTAACTGATCCTCTCCTCTCATAATGTTATAGAGTAGTAGTAGTAACTGATCCCTCTCCTCTCATAATGTTATAGAGTAGTAGCAGTAACTGATCCTACTCCTCTCATAATGTTATAGAGTAGTAGCAGTACTGATCCCTCTCCTCTCAAATGTTATAGAGTAGTAGAAGTAACTGATCCTCTCCTCTCATAATGTTATAGAGTAAGTAGTAGTAATAACTGATCCTCTCCTCTCATAATGTTATATAGTAGTAGTAGAGTAACTGATCCTCTCCTCTCATAATGTTATAGAGTAGTAGTAGTAATAACTGATCCTCTCCTCTCATAATGTTTATAGTAGTAGATAGTAACTGATCCTCTCCTCTCATAATGTTATAGAGTAGTAGCAGTAACTGATCCTCTCCTCTCATAATGTTATAGAGTAGTAGTGATAACTGATCCTCTCCTCTCATAATGTTATATAGTAGTAGATAATAACTGATCCTCTCCTCTCATAATGTTATAGAGTAGTAGTGATAATAACTGATCCTCTCCTCTCATAATGTTATAGTAGTGTGATAGTAACTGATCCTCTCCTCTCATAATGTTATATAGTAGTAGTAGCAGTAACTGATCCTCTCCTCTCATAATGTTATAGAGTAGTAGTAGTAACTGATCCTCTCCTCTCATAATGTTATAGAGTAGTAGTAGTAACTGATCCTCTCCTCTCATAATGTTATAGAGTAGTAGTAGTAACTGATCCTCTCCTCTCATAATGTTATAGAGTAGTAGTAGTAACTGATCCTCTCCTCTCATAATGTTATATAGTAGTAGTAGTAACTGATCCTCTCCTCTCATAATGTTATAGAGTAGTAGTAGAGTAACTGATCCTCTCCTCTCATAATGTTATAGAGTAGTAGTAGTAACTGATCCTCTCCTCTCATAATGTTATAGAGTAGTAGTATAGTAACTGATCCTCTCCTCTCATAATGTTATAGAGTAGTAGTGATATAACTGATCCTCTCCTCTCATAATGTTATATAGTAGTAGATATAGTAACTGATCCTCTCCTCTCATAATGTTATATAGTAGTAGTAGCAGTGATCCTCTCCTCTCATAATGTTATAGTAGTAGTAGCAGTAACTGATCCTCTCCTCTCATAATGTTATAGAGTAGTAGTGATAATAACTGATCCTCTCCTCTCATAATGTTATATAGTAGTAGTGATAGTAACTGATCCTCTCCTCTCATAATGTTATAGAGTAGTAGCAGTAACTGATCCTCTCCTCTCATAATGTTATAGAGTAGTAGTGATAATAACTGATCCTCTCCTCTCATAATGTTATATAGTAGTAGTGATAATAACTGATCCTCTCCTCTCATAATGTTATAGAGTAGTAGTGATAATAACTGATCCTCTCCTCTCATAATGTTATCTAGTAGTAGTGATAATAACTGATCCTCTCCTCTCATAATGTTATATAGTAGTAGTAGCAGTAACTGGATCCTCTCCTCTCATAATGTTATATAGTAGTAGTGATAATAACTGATCCTCTCCTCTCATAATGTTATATAGTAGTAGTAGCAGTAACTGATCCTCTCCTCTCATAATGTTATAGAGTAGTAGTGATAATAACTGATCCTCTTCCTCTATAATGTTATATAGTAGTAGTGATAATAACTGATCCTCTCCTCTCATAATGTTATAGAGTAGTAGTGATAATAACTGATCCTCTCCTCTCATAATGTTATATAGTAGTAGTGATAATAACTGATCCTCTCCTCTCATAATGTTATATAGTAGTAGTAGCAGTAACTTGATCCTCTCCTCTCATAATGTTATAGAGTAGTATTGATAATAACTGATCCTCTCCTCTCATAATGTTATATAGTAGTAGTGATAATAACTGATCCTCTCCTCTCATAATGTTATAGACTAGTAGTGATAATAACTGATCCTCTCCTCTCATAATGTTATATAGTAGTAGTGATAATAACTGATCATCTCCTCTCATAA
Organism: Oncorhynchus kisutch; assembly: GCF_002021735.2. Lineage (NCBI taxonomy): Eukaryota > Metazoa > Chordata > Actinopteri > Salmoniformes > Salmonidae > Oncorhynchus > Oncorhynchus kisutch. Next base: position 2,444,028 of record NC_034192.2, on the reverse strand, counting down.
TGTTATATAGTAGTAAAAGTAACTGCTCCTCTCCTCTCATAATGTTATATAGTAGTAGTAGCAGTAACTGATCCTCTCCTCTCATAATGTTATAGACTAGTAGTGATAATAACTGATCCTCTCCTCTCATAATGTTATATAGTAGTAAGTGATAATAACTGATCCTCTCCTCTCATAATGTTATAGAGTAGTAGCAGTAACTGATCCTCTCCTCTCATAATGTTATAGAGTAGTAGTGATAATAACTGATCCTCTCCTCTCATAATGTTACTAGTAGTAGTGATAATAACTGATCCTCTCCTCTCATAATGTTATAGAGTAGTAGTGATAATAACTGATCCTCTCCTCTCATAATGTATATAGTAGTAGTGATAATAACTGATCCTCTCCTCTCATAATGTTATATAGTAGTAGTAGCAGTAACTGATCCTCTCCTCTCATAATGTTATATAGTAGTAGTGATAATAACTGATCCTCTCCTCTCATAATGTTATATAGTAGTAGTAGCAGTACTGATCCTCTCCTCTCATAATGTTATAGAGTAGTAGTGATAATAACTGATCCTCTCCTCTCATAATGTTATATAGTAGTAGTGATAATAACTGATCCTCTCCTCTCATAATGTTATAGAGTAGTAGTGATAATAACTGATCCTCTCCTCTCATAATGTTATAGTAGTAGTGATAATAACTGATCCTCTCCTCTCATAATGTTATATAGTAGTAGTAGCAGTAACTGATCCTCTCCTCTCATAATGTTATAGAGTAGTATTGATAATAACTGATCCTCTCCTCTCATAATGTTATATAGTAGTAGTGATAATAACTGATCCTCTCCCTCTCATAATGTTATAGAGTAGTAGCAGTAACTGATCCTCTCCTCTCATAATGTTATAGAGTAGTAGTGATAATAACTGATCCTCTCCTCTCATAATGTTATATAGTAGTAGTGATAATAACTGATCCTCTCCTCTCATAATGTTATAGAGTAGTAGTGATAATAACTGATCCTCTCCTCTCATAATGTTATATAGTAGTAGTGATAATACTGATCCTCTCCTCTCATAATGTTATATAGTAGTAGTAGCAGTAGCTGATCCTCTCCTCTCATAATGTTATAGAGTAGTAGCAGTAACTGATCCTCTCCTCTCATAATGTTATAGAGTAGTAGTAGTAACTGATCCTCTCCTCTCATAATGTTATAGAGTAGTAGTAGCAGTAACTGATCCTCTCCTCTCATAATGTTATAGAGTAGTAGCAGTAACTGATTCCTCTCCTCTCATAATGTTATAGAGTAGTAGTAGTAACTGATCCTCTCCTCTCATAATGTTATAGAGTAGTAGTAGCAGTAACTGATCCTCTCCTCTCATAATGTTATAGACTAGTAGTGATAATAACTGATCCTCTCCTCTCATAATGTTATATAGTAGTAGTGATAATAACTGATCCTCTCCTCTCATAATGTTATATAGTAGTAGTAGCAGTAACTGATCCTCTCCTCTCATAATGTTATATAGTAGTAGTAGCAGTAACTGATCCTCTCCTCTCATAATGTTATAGACTAGTAGTGATAATAACTGATCCTCTCCTCTCATAATGTTATATAGTAGTAGTGATAATAACTGATCCTCTCCTCTCATAATGTTATAGAGTAGTAGCAGTAACTGATCCTCTCCTCTCATAATGTTATAGAGTAGTAGTGATAATAACTGATCCTCTCCTCTCATAATGTTATATAGTAGTAGTGATAATAACTGATCCTCTCCTCTCATAATGTTATAGAGTAGTAGTGATAATAACTGATCCTCTCCTCTCATAATGTTATATAGTAGTAGTGATAATAACTGATCCTCTCCTCTCATAATGTTATATAGTAGTAGTAGCAGTAACTGATCCTCTCCTCTCATAATGTTATATAGTAGTAGTGATAATAACTGATCCTCTCCTCTCATAATGTTATATAGTAGTAGTAGCAGTAACTGATCCTCTCCTCTCATAATGTTATAGAGTAGTAGTGATAATAACTGATCCTCTCCTCTCATAATGTTATATAGTAGTAGTGATAATAACTGATCCTCTCCTCTCATAATGTTATAGAGTAGTAGTGATAATAACTGATCCTCTCCTCTCATAATGTTATATAGTAGTAGTGATAATAACTGATCCTCTCCTCTCATAATGTTATATAGTAGTAGTAGCAGTAACTGATCCTCTCCTCTCATAATGTTATAGAGTAGTATTGATAATAACTGATCCTCTCCTCTCATAATGTTATATAGTAGTAGTGATAATAACTGATCCTCTCCTCTCATAATGTTATAGACTAGTAGTGATAATAACTGATCCTCTCCTCTCATAATGTTATATAGTAGTAGTGATAATAACTGATCATCTCCTCTCATAATGTTATATAGTAGTAAAAGTAACTGATCCTCTCCTCTCATAATGTTATATAGTAGTAGTAGCAGTAACTGATCCTCTCCTCTCATAATGTTATAGACTAGTAGTGATAATAACTGATCCTCTCCTCTCATAATGTTATATAGTAGTAGTGATAATAACTGATCCTCTCCTCTCATAATGTTATAGAGTAGTAGCAGTAACTGATCCTCTCCTCTCATAATGTTATAGAGTAGTAGTGATAATAACTGATCCTCTCCTCTCATAATGTTATATAGTAGTAGTGATAATAACTGATCCTCTCCTCTCATAATGTTATAGAGTAGTAGTGATAATAACTGATCCTCTCCTCTCATAATGTTATATAGTAGTAGTGATAATAACTGATCCTCTCCTCTCATAATGTTATATAGTAGTAGTAGCAGTAACTGATCCTCTCCTCTCATAATGTTATATAGTAGTAGTGATAATAACTGATCCTCTCCTCTCATAATGTTATATAGTAGTAGTAGCAGTAACTGATCCTCTCCTCTCATAATGTTATAGAGTAGTAGTGATAATAACTGATCCTCTCCTCTCATAATGTTATATAGTAGTAGTGATAATAACTGATCCTCTCCTCTCATAATGTTATAGAGTAGTAGTGATAATAACTGATCCTCTCCTCTCATAATGTTATATAGTAGTAGTGATAATAACTGATCCTCTCCTCTCATAATGTTATATAGTAGTAGTAGCAGTAACTGATCCTCTCCTCTCATAATGTTATAGAGTAGTATTGATAATAACTGATCCTCTCCTCTCATAATGTTATATAGTAGTAGTGATAATAACTGATCCTCTCCTCTCATAATGTTATAGAGTAGTAGTGATAATAACTGATCCTCTCCTCTCATAATGTTATAGAGTAGTAGTGATAATAACTGATCATCTCCTCTCATAATGTTATATAGTAGTAAAAGTAACTGATCCTCTCCTCTCATAATGTTATATAGTAGTAGTAGCAGTAACTGATCCTCTCCTCTCATAATGTTATAGACTAGTAGTGATAATAACTGATCCTCTCCTCTCATAATGTTATATAGTAGTAGTGATAATAACTGATCCTCTCCTCTCATAATGTTATAGAGTAGTAGCAGTAACTGATCCTCTCCTCTCATAATGTTATAGAGTAGTAGTGATAATAACTGATCCTCTCCTCTCATAATGTTATATAGTAGTAGTGATAATAACTGATCCTCTCCTCTCATAATGTTATAGAGTAGTAGTGATAATAACTGATCCTCTCCTCTCATAATGTTATATAGTAGTAGTGATAATAACTGATCCTCTCCTCTCATAATGTTATATAGTAGTAGTAGCAGTAACTGATCCTCTCCTCTCATAATGTTATATAGTAGTAGTGATAATAACTGATCCTCTCCTCTCATAATGTTATATAGTAGTAGTAGCAGTAACTGATCCTCTCCTCTCATAATGTTATAGAGTAGTAGTGATAATAACTGATCCTCTCCTCTCATAATGTTATATAGTAGTAGTGATAATAACTGATCCTCTCCTCTCATAATGTTATAGAGTAGTAGTGATAATAACTGATCCTCTCCTCTCATAATGTTATATAGTAGTAGTGATAATAACTGATCCTCTCCTCTCATAATGTTATATAGTAGTAGTAGCAGTAACTGATCCTCTCCTCTCATAATGTTATAGAGTAGTATTGATAATAACTGATCCTCTCCTCTCATAATGTTATATAGTAGTAGTGATAATAACTGATCCTCTCCTCTCATAATGTTATAGAGTAGTAGTGATAATAACTGATCCTCTCCTCTCATAATGTTATAGAGTAGTAGTGATAATAACTGATCATCTCCTCTCATAATGTTATATAGTAGTAAAAGTAACTGATCCTCTCCTCTCATAATGTTATATAGTAGTAATAGTAACTGATCATCTCCTCTCATAATGTTATATAGTAGTAATAGTAACTGATCCTCTCCTCTCATAATGTTATAGAGTAGTAGTAGTAGTAACTGATCATCTCCTCTCATAATGTTATATAGTAGTAATAGTAACTGATCCTCTCCTCTCATAATGTTATAGAGTAGTAGTAGTAACTGATCCTCTCCTCTCATAATGTTATAGAGTAGTAGTAGTAACTGATCCTCTCCTCTCATAATGTTATAGAGTAGTAGTAACTGATCCTCTCCTCTCATAATGTTATATAGTAGTAGTAGCAGTAACTGATCCTCTCCTCTCATAATGTTATAGAGTAGTAGTGATAATAACTGATCCTCTCCTCTCATAATGTTATATAGTAGTAGTGATAATAACTGATCCTCTCCTCTCATAATGTTATAGAGTAGTAGTGATAATAACTGATCCTCTCCTCTCATAATGTTATATAGTAGTAGTGATAATAACTGATCCTCTCCTCTCATAATGTTATATAGTAGTAGTAGCAGTAACTGATCCTCTCCTCTCATAATGTTATAGAGTAGTATTGATAATAACTGATCCTCTCCTCTCATAATGTTATATAGTAGTAGTGATAATAACTGATCCTCTCCTCTCATAATGTTATAGAGTAGTAGTGATAATAACTGATCCTCTCCTCTCATAATGTTATAGAGCAGTAGTGATAATAACTGATCATCTCCTCTCATAATGTTATATAGTAGTAATAGTAACTGATCCTCTCCTCTCATAATGTTATATAGTAGTAATAGTAACTGATCATCTCCTCTCATAATGTTATATAGTAGTAATAGTAACTGATCCTCTCCTCTCATAATGTTATATAGTAGTAGTGATAATAACTGATCCTCTCCTCTCATAATGTTATAGAGTAGTAGCAGTAACTGATCCTCTCCTCTCATAATGTTATAGAGTAGTAGTGATAATAACTGATCCTCTCCTCTCATAATGTTATATAGTAGTAGTGATAATAACTGATCCTCTCCTCTCATAATGTTATAGAGTAGTAGTGATAATAACTGATCCTCTCCTCTCATAATGTTATATAGTAGTAGTGATAATAACTGATCCTCTCCTCTCATAATGTTATATAGTAGTAGTAGCAGTAACTGATCCTCTCCTCTCATAATGTTATATAGTAGTAGTGATAATAACTGATCCTCTCCTCTCATAATGTTATATAGTAGTAGTAGCAGTAACTGATCCTCTCCTCTCATAATGTTATAGAGTAGTAGTGATAATAACTGATCCTCTCCTCTCATAATGTTATATAGTAGTAGTGATAATAACTGATCCTCTCCTCTCATAATGTTATAGAGTAGTAGTGATAATAACTGATCCTCTCCTCTCATAATGTTATAGAGTAGTAGTGATAATAACTGATCATCTCCTCTCATAATGTTATATAGTAGTAAAAGTAACTGATCCTCTCCTCTCATAATGTTATATAGTAGTAATAGTAACTGATCATCTCCTCTCATAATGTTATATAGTAGTAATAGTAACTGATCCTCTCCTCTCATAATGTTATAGAGTAGTAGTAGTATTAACTGATCATCTCCTCTCATAATGTTATATAGTAGTAATAGTAACTGATCCTCTCCTCTCATAATGTTATAGAGTAGTAGTAGTAACTGATCCTCTCCTCTCATAATGTTATAGAGTAGTAGTAACTGATCCTCTCCTCTCATAATGTTATATAGTAGTAGTAGCAGTAACTGATCCTCTCCTCTCATAATGTTATAGAGTAGTAGTGATAATAACTGATCCTCTCCTCTCATAATGTTATATAGTAGTAGTGATAATAACTGATCCTCTCCTCTCATAATTTTATAGAGTAGTAGTGATAATAACTGATCCTCTCCTCTCATAATGTTATATAGTAGTAGTGATAATAACTGATCCTCTCCTCTCATAATGTTATATAGTAGTAGTAGCAGTAACTGATCCTCTCCTCTCATAATGTTATAGAGTAGTATTGATAATAACTGATCCTCTCCTCTCATAATGTTATATAGTAGTAGTGATAATAACTGATCCTCTCCTCTCATAATGTTATAGAGTAGTAGTGATAATAACTGATCCTCTCCTCTCATAATGTTATAGAGCAGTAGTGATAATAACTGATCATCTCCTCTCATAATGTTATATAGTAGTAATAGTAACTGATCCTCTCCTCTCATAATGTTATATAGTAGTAATAGTAACTGATCATCTCCTCTCATAATTTTATATAGTAGTAATAGTAACTGATCCTCTCCTCTCATAATGTTATAGAGTAGTAGTAGTAGTAACTGATCATCTCCTCTCATAATGTTATATAGTAGTAATAGTAACTGATCCTCTCCTCTCATAATGTTATAGAGTAGTAGTAGTAACTGATCCTCTCCTCTCATTATGTTATAGAGTAGTAGTAGTAACTGATCCTCTCCTCTCATAATGTTATAGAGTAGTAATAGTAACTGATCCTCTCCTCTCATAATGTTATAGAGTAGTAGTAGTAACTGATCCTCTCCTCTCATAATGTTATATAGTAGTAATAGTAACTGATCCTCTCCTCTCATAATGTTTTAGAGTAGTAGTAGTAACTGATCATCTCCTCTCATAATGTTATATAGTAGTAATAGTAACTGATCCTCTCCTCTCATAATGTTATAGAGTAGTAGTAGTAGTAACTGATCCTCTCCTCTCATAATGTTATAGAGTAGTAGTGATAATAACTGATCCTCTCCTCTCATAATGTTATATAGTAGTAATAGTAACTGATCATCTCCTCTCATAATGTTATATAGTAGTAATAGTAACTGATCCTCTCCTCTCATAATGTTATAGAGTAGTAGTGATAATAACTGATCCTCTCCTCTCATAATGTTATATATTAGTAGTGATAATAACTGATCCTCTCCTCTCATAATGTTATAGAGTAGTAGTGATAATAACTGATCCTCTCCTCTCATAATGTTATATAGTAGTAATAGTAACTGATCCTCTCCTCTCATAATGTTATATAGTAGTAGTAGCAGTAACTGATCCTCTCCTCTCATAATGTTATATAGTAGTAGTAGTAGTAACTGATCCTCTCCTCTCATAATGTTATATAGTAGTAGTAGCAGTAACTGATCCTCTCCTCTCATAATGTTATATAGTAGTAGTAGTAGTAACTGATCCTCTCCTCTCATAATGTTATATAGTAGTAGTAGCAGTAACTGATCCTCTCCTCTCATAATGTTATAGAGTAGTAGCAGTAACTGATACTCTCCTCTCATAATGTTATAGAGTAGTAGTAACTGATCCTCTCCTCTCATAATGTTATATAGTAGTAGTAGCAGTAACTGATCCTCTCCTCTCATAATGTTATAGAGTAGTAGCAGTAACTGATACTCTCCTCTCATAATGTTATATAGTAGTAGTAGCAGTAGCTGATCCTCTCCTCTCATAATGTTATAGAGTAGTAGCAGTAACTGATCCTCTCCTCTCATAATGTTATATAGTAGTAGTAGCAGTAACTGATCCTCTCCTCTCATAATGTTATAGAGTAGTAGCAGTAACTGATCCTCTCCTCTCATAATGTTATAGACTAGTAGTGATAATAACTGATCCTCTCCTCTCATAATGTTATATAGTAATAATAGTAACTGATCCTCTCCTCTCATAATGTTATAGAGTAGTAGTAGTAGTAACTGATCATCTCCTCTCCTAATGTTATATAGTAGTAATAGTAACTGATCCTCTCCTCTCATAATGTTATAGAGTAGTAGTAGTAACTGATCCTCTCCTCTCATAATGTTATAGAGTAGTAGTAGTAACTGATCCTCTCCTCTCATAATGTTATAGAGTAGTAATAGTAACTGATCCTCTCCTCTCATAATGTTATAGAGTAGTAGTAGTAACTGATCCTCTCCTCTCATAATGTTATATAGTAGTAATAGTAACTGATCCTCTCCTCTCATAATGTTTTAGAGTAGTAGTAGTAACTGATCATCTCCTCTCATAATGTTATATAGTAGTAATAGTAACTGATCCTCTCCTCTCATAATGTTATAGAGTAGTAGTAGTAGTAACTGATCCTCTCCTCTCATAATGTTATAGAGTAGTAGTGATAATAACTGATCCTCTCCTCTCATAATGTTATATAGTAGTAATAGTAACTGATCATCTCCTCTCATAATGTTATATAGTAGTAATAGTAACTGATCCTCTCCTCTCATAATGTTATAGAGTAGTAGTGATAATAACTGATCCTCTCCTCTCATAATGTTATATATTAGTAGTGATAATAACTGATCCTCTCCTCTCATAATGTTATAGAGTAGTAGCAGTAACTGATCCTCTCCTCTCATAATGTTATAGAGTAGTAGCAGTAACTGATCCTCTCCTCTCATAATGTTATAGAGTAGTAGCTGTAACTGATCCTCTCCTCTCATAATGTTATAGAGTAGTAGCAGTAACTGATCCTCTCCTCTCATAATGTTATAGAGTAGTAGCAGTAACTGATCCTCTCCTCTCATAATGTTATATAGTTGTAGCAGTAACTGATCCTCTCCTCTCATAATGTTATAGAGTAGTAGCAGTAACTGATACTCTCCTCTCATAATGTTATAGAGTAGTAGTAACTGATCCTCTCCTCTCATAATGTTATATAGTAGTAGTAGCAGTAACTGATCCTCTCCTCTCATAATGTTATAGAGTAGTAGCAGTAACTGATCCTCTCCTCTCATAATGTTATATAGTAGTAGTAGCAGTAACTGATCCTCTCCTCTCATAATGTTATATAGTAGTAGTGATAATAACTGATCCTCTCCTCTCATAATGTTATAGAGTAGTAGTGATAATAACTGATCCTCTCCTCTCATAATGTTATAGAGCAGTAGTGATAATAACTGATCATCTCCTCTCATAATGTTATATAGTAGTAATAGTAACTGATCCTCTCCTCTCATAATGTTATATAGTAGTAATAGTAACTGATCATCTCCTCTCATAATGTTATATAGTAGTAATAGTAACTGATCCTCTCCTCTCATAATGTTATAGAGTAGTAGTAGTAGTAACTGATCATCTCCTCTCATAATGTTATATAGTAGTAATAGTAACTGATCCTCTCCTCTCATAATGTTATAGAGTAGTAGTAGTAACTGATCCTCTCCTCTCATTATGTTATAGAGTAGTAGTAGTAACTGATCCTCTCCTCTCATAATGTTATAGAGTAGTAATAGTAACTGATCCTCTCCTCTCATAATGTTATAGAGTAGTAGTAGTAACTGATCCTCTCCTCTCATAATGTTATATAGTAGTAATAGTAACTGATCCTCTCCTCTCATAATGTTTTAGAGTAGTAGTAGTAACTGATCATCTCCTCTCATAATGTTATATAGTAGTAATAGTAACTGATCCTCTCCTCTCATAATGTTATAGAGTAGTAGTAGTAGTAACTGATCCTCTCCTCTCATAATGTTATAGAGTAGTAGTAGTAACTGATCCTCTCCTCTCATAATGTTATAGAGTAGTAGTAGTAACTGATCCTCTCCTCTCATAATGTTATAGAGTAGTAATAGTAACTGATCCTCTCCTCTCATAATGTTATAGAGTAGTAGTAGTAACTGATCCTCTCCTCTCATAATGTTATATAGTAGTAATAGTAACTGATCCTCTCCTCTCATAATGTTTTAGAGTAGTAGTAGTAACTGATCATCTCCTCTCATAATGTTATATAGTAGTAATAGTAACTGATCCTCTCCTCTCATAATGTTATAGAGTAGTAGTAGTAGTAACTGATCCTCTCCTCTCATAATGTTATAGAGTAGTAGTGATAATAACTGATCCTCTCCTCTCATAATGTTATATAGTAGTAATAGTAACTGATCATCTCCTCTCATAATGTTATATAGTAGTAATAGTAACTGATCCTCTCCTCTCATAATGTTATAGAGTAGTAGTGATAATAACTGATCCTCTCCTCTCATAATGTTATATATTAGTAGTGATAATAACTGATCCTCTCCTCTCATAATGTTATAGAGTAGTAGCAGTAACTGATCCTCTCCTCTCATAATGTTATAGAGTAGTAGCAGTAACTGATCCTCTCCTCTCATAATGTTATAGAGTAGTAGCTGTAACTGATCCTCTCCTCTCATAATGTTATAGAGTAGTAGCAGTAACTGATCCTCTCCTCTCATAATGTTATATAGTTGTAGCAGTAACTGATCCTCTCCTCTCATAATGTTATAGAGTAGTAGCAGTAACTGATACTCTCCTCTCATAATGTTATAGAGTAGTAGTAACTGATCCTCTCCTCTCATAATGTTATATAGTAGTAGTAGCAGTAACTGATCCTCTCCTCTCATAATGTTATAGAGTAGTAGCAGTAACTGATCCTCTCCTCTCATAATGTTATATAGTAGTAGTAGCAGTAACTGATCCTCTCCTCTCATAATGTTATATAGTAGTAGTAGCAGTAGCTGATCCTCTCCTCTCATAATGTTATAGAGTAGTAGCAGTAACTGATCCTCTCCTCTCATAATGTTATAGAGTAGTAGTAGTAACTGATCCTCTCCTCTCATAATGTTATAGAGTAGTAGTAGCAGTAACTGATTCTCTCCTCTCATAATGTTATAGAGTAGTAGCAGTAACTGATCCTCTCCTCTCATAATGTTATAGAGTAGTAGTAGCAGTAACTGATCCTCTCCTCTCATAATGTTATAGAGTAGTAGCAGTAACTGATCCTCTCCTCTCATAATGTTATAGACTAGTAGTGATAATAACTGATCCTCTCCTCTCATAATGTTATATAGTAGTAGTGATAATAACTGATCCTCTCCTCTCATAATGTTATATAGTAGTAGTAGCAGTAACTGATCCTCTCCTCTCATAATGTTATAGACTAGTAGTGATAATAACTGATCCTCTCCTCTCATAATGTTATATAGTAGTAGTGATAATAACTGATCCTCTCCTCTCATAATGTTATAGAGTAGTAGCAGTAACTGATCCTCTCCTCTCATAATGTTATAGAGTAGTAGTGATAATAACTGATCCTCTCCTCTCATAATGTTATATAGTAGTAGTGATAATAACTGATCCTCTCCTCTCATAATGTTATAGAGTAGTAGTGATAATAACTGATCCTCTCCTCTCATAATGTTATATAGTAGAAGTGATAATAACTGATCCTCTCCTCTCATAATGTTATATAGTAGTAGTAGCAGTAGCTGATCCTCTCCTCTCATAATGTTATAGAGTAGTAGCAGTAACTGATCCTCTCCTCTCATAATGTTATAGAGTAGTAGTAGTAACTGATCCTCTCCTCTCATAATGTTATAGAGTAGTAGTAGCAGTAACTGATCCTCTCCTCTCATAATGTTATAGAGTAGTAGCAGTAACTGATCCTCTCCTCTCATAATGTTATAGAGTAGTAGTAGTAACTGATCCTCTCCTCTCATAATGTTATAGAGTAGTAGTAGCAGTAACTGATCCTCTCCTCTCATAATGTTATAGACTAGTAGTGATAATAACTGATCCTCTCCTCTCATAATGTTATATAGTAGTAGTGATAATAACTGATCCTCTCCTCTCATAATGTTATATAGTAGTAGTAGCAGTAACTGATCCTCTCCTCTCATAATGTTATATAGTAGTAGTAGCAGTAACTGATCCTCTCCTCTCATAATGTTATAGACTAGTAGTGATAATAACTGATCCTCTCCTCTCATAATGTTATATAGTAGTAGTGATAATAACTGATCCTCTCCTCTCATAATGTTATAGAGTAGTAGCAGTAACTGATCCTCTCCTCTCATAATGTTATAGAGTAGTAGTGATAATAACTGATCCTCTCCTCTCATAATGTTATATAGTAGTAGTGATAATAACTGATCCTCTCCTCTCATAATGTTATAGAGTAGTAGTGATAATAACTGATCCTCTCCTCTCATAATGTTATATAGTAGTAGTGATAATAACTGATCCTCTCCTCTCATAATGTTATATAGTAGTAGTAGCAGTAACTGATCCTCTCCTCTCATAATGTTATATAGTAGTAGTGATAATAACTGATCCTCTCCTCTCATAATGTTATATAGTAGTAGTAGCAGTAACTGATCCTCTCCTCTCATAATGTTATAGAGTAGTAGTAGCAGTAACTGATTCTCTCCTCTCATAATGTTATAGAGTAGTAGCAGTAACTGATCCTCTCCTCTCATAATGTTATAGAGTAGTAGTAGCAGTAACTGATCCTCTCCTCTCATAATGTTATAGAGTAGTAGCAGTAACTGATCCTCTCCTCTCATAATGTTATAGACTAGTAGTGATAATAACTGATCCTCTCCTCTCATAATGTTATATAGTAGTAGTGATAATAACTGATCCTCTCCTCTCATAATGTTATATAGTAGTAGTAGCAGTAACTGATCCTCTCCTCTCATAATGTTATAGACTAGTAGTGATAATAACTGATCCTCTCCTCTCATAATGTTATATAGTAGTAGTGATAATAACTGATCCTCTCCTCTCATAATGTTATAGAGTAGTAGCAGTAACTGATCCTCTCCTCTCATAATGTTATAGAGTAGTAGTGATAATAACTGATCCTCTCCTCTCATAATGTTATATAGTAGTAGTGATAATAACTGATCCTCTCCTCTCATAATGTTATAGAGTAGTAGTGATAATAACTGATCCTCTCCTCTCATAATGTTATATAGTAGTAGTGATAATAACTGATCCTCTCCTCTCATAATGTTATATATTAGTAGTAGCAGTAGCTGATCCTCTCCTCTCATAATGTTATAGAGTAGTAGCAGTAACTGATCCTCTCCTCTCATAATGTTATAGAGTAGTAGTAGTAACTGATCCTCTCCTCTCATAATGTTATAGAGTAGTAGTAGCAGTAACTGATCCTCTCCTCTCATAATGTTATAGAGTAGTAGCAGTAACTGATCCTCTCCTCTCATAATGTTATAGAGTAGTAGTAGTAACTGATCCTCTCCTCTCATAATGTTATAGAGTAGTAGTAGCAGTAACTGATCCTCTCCTCTCATAATGTTATAGACTAGTAGTGATAATAACTGATCCTCTCCTCTCATAATGTTATATAGTAGTAGTGATAATAACTGATCCTCTCCTCTCATAATGTTATATAGTAGTAGTAGCAGTAACTGATCCTCTCCTCTCATAATGTTATATAGTAGTAGTAGCAGTAACTGATCCTCTCCTCTCATAATGTTATAGACTAGTAGTGATAATAACTGATCCTCTCCTCTCATAATGTTATATAGTAGTAGTGATAATAACTGATCCTCTCCTCTCATAATGTTATAGAGTAGTAGCAGTAACTGATCCTCTCCTCTCATAATGTTATAGAGTAGTAGTGATAATAACTGATCCTCTCCTCTCATAATGTTATATAGTAGTAGTGATAATAACTGATCCTCTCCTCTCATAATGTTATAGAGTAGTAGTGATAATAACTGATCCTCTCCTCTCATAATGTTATATAGTAGTAGTGATAATAACTGATCCTCTCCTCTCATAATGTTATATAGTAGTAGTAGCAGTAACTGATCCTCTCCTCTCATAATGTTATATAGTAGTAGTGATAATAACTGATCCTCTCCTCTCATAATGTTATATAGTAGTAGTAGCAGTAACTGATCCTCTCCTCTCATAATGTTATAGAGTAGTAGTGATAATAACTGATCCTCTCCTCTCATAATGTTATATAGTAGTAGTGATAATAACTGATCCTCTCCTCTCATAATGTTATAGAGTAGTAGTGATAATAACTGATCCTCTCCTCTCATAATGTTATATAGTAGTAGTGATAATAACTGATCCTCTCCTCTCATAATGTTATATAGTAGTAGTAGCAGTAACTGATCCTCTCCTCTCATAATGTTATAGAGTACTATTGATAATAACTGATCCTCTCCTCTCATAATGTTATATAGTAGTAGTGATAATACCTGATCCTCTCCTCTCATAATGTTATAGAGTAGTAGTGATAATAACTGATCCTCTCCTCTCATAATGTTATAGAGTAGTAGTGATAATAACTGATCATCTCCTCTCATAATGTTATATAGTATTAAAAGTAACTGATCCTCTCCTCTCATAATGTTATATAGTAGTAATAGTAACTGATCATCTCCTCTCATAATGTTATATAGTAGTAATAGTAACTGATCCTCTCCTCTCATAATGTTATAGAGTAGTAGTAGTAGTAACTGATCATCTCCTCTCATAATGTTATATAGTAGTAATAGTAACTGATCCTCTCCTCTCATAATGTTATAGAGTAGTAGTAGTAACTGATCCTCTCCTCTCATAATGTTATAGAGTAGTAGTAGTAACTGATCCTCTCCTCTCATAATGTTATAGAGTAGTAGTAACTGATCCTCTCCTCTCATAATGTTATATAGTAGTAGTAGCAGTAACTGATCCTCTCCTCTCATAATGTTATAGAGTAGTAGTGATAATAACTGATCCTCTCCTCTCATAATGTTATATAGTAGTAGTGATAATAACTGATCCTCTCCTCTCATAATGTTATAGAGTAGTAGTGATAATAACTGATCCTCTCCTCTCATAATGTTATATAGTAGTAGTGATAATAACTGATCCTCTCCTCTCATAATGTTATATAGTAGTAGTAGCAGTAACTGATCCTCTCCTCTCATAATGTTATAGAGTAGTATTGATAATAACTGATCCTCTCCTCTCATAATGTTATATAGTAGTAGTGATAATAACTGATCCTCTCCTCTCATAATGTTATAGAGTAGTAGTGATAATAACTGATCCTCTCCTCTCATAATGTTATAGAGCAGTAGTGATAATAACTGATCATCTCCTCTCATAATGTTATATAGTAGTAATAGTAACTGATCCTCTCCTCTCATAATGTTATATAGTAGTAATAGTAACTGATCATCTCCTCTCATAATGTTATATAGTAGTAATAGTAACTGATCCTCTCCTCTCATAATGTTATAGAGTAGTAGTAGTAGTAACTGATCATCTCCTCTCATAATGTTATATAGTAGTAATAGTAACTGATCCTCTCCTCTCATAATGTTATAGAGTAGTAGTAGTAACTGATCCTCTCCTCTCATTATGTTATAGAGTAGTAGTAGTAACTGATCCTCTCCTCTCATAATGTTATAGAGTAGTAATAGTAACTGATCCTCTCCTCTCATAATGTTATAGAGTAGTAGTAGTAACTGATCCTCTCCTCTCATAATGTTATATAGTAGTAATAGTAACTGATCCTCTCCTCTCATAATGTTTTAGAGTAGTAGTAGTAACTGATCATCTCCTCTCATAATGTTATATAGTAGTAATAGTAACTGATCCTCTCCTCTCATAATGTTATAGAGTAGTAGTAGTAGTAACTGATCCTCTCCTCTCATAATGTTATAGAGTAGTAGTGATAATAACTGATCCTCTCCTCTCATGATGTTATATAGTAGTAATAGTAACTGATCATCTCCTCTCATAATGTTATATAGTAGTAATAGTAACTGATCCTCTCCTCTCATAATGTTATAGAGTAGTAGTGATAATAACTGATCCTCTCCTCTCATAATGTTATATATTAGTAGTGATAATAACTGATCCTCTCCTCTCATAATGTTATAGAGTAGTAGTGATAATAACTGATCCTCTCCTCTCATAATGTTATATAGTAGTAATAGTAACTGATCCTCTCCTCTCATAATGTTATATAGTAGTAGTAGCAGTAACTGATCCTCTCCTCTCATAATGTTATATAGTAGTAGTAGTAGTAACTGATCCTCTCCTCTCATAATGTTATATAGTATTAGTAGCAGTAACTGATCCTCTCCTCTCATAATGTTATATAGTAGTAGTAGTAGTAACTGATCCTCTCCTCTCATAATGTTATATAGTAGTAGTAGCAGTAACTGATCCTCTCCTCTCATAATGTTATAGAGTAGTAGCAGTAACTGATACTCTCCTCTCATAATGTTATAGAGTAGTAGTAACTGATCCTCTCCTCTCATAATGTTATATAGTAGTAGTAGCAGTAACTGATCCTCTCCTCTCATAATGTTATAGAGTAGTAGCAGTAACTGATACTCTCCTCTCATAATGTTATATAGTAGTAGTAGCAGTAGCTGATCCTCTCCTCTCATAATGTTATAGAGTAGTAGCAGTAACTGATCCTCTCCTCTCATAATGTTATAGAGTAGTAGTAGTAACTGATCATCTCCTCTCATAATGTTATATAGTAATAATAGTAACTGATCCTCTCCTCTCATAATGTTATAGAGTAGTAGTAGTAGTAACTGATCATCTCCTCTCCTAATGTTATATAGTAGTAATAGTAACTGATCCTCTCCTCTCATAATGTTATAGAGTAGTAGTAGTAACTGATCCTCTCCTCTCATAATGTTATAGAGTAGTAGTAGTAACTGATCCTCTCCTCTCATAATGTTATAGAGTAGTAATAGTAACTGATCCTCTCCTCTCATAATGTTATAGAGTAGTAGTAGTAACTGATCCTCTCCTCTCATAATGTTATATAGTAGTAATAGTAACTGATCCTCTCCTCTCATAATGTTTTAGAGTAGTAGTAGTAACTGATCATCTCCTCTCATAATGTTATATAGTAGTAATAGTAACTGATCCTCTCCTCTCATAATGTTATAGAGTAGTAGTAGTAGTAACTGATCCTCTCCTCTCATAATGTTATAGAGTAGTAGTGATAATAACTGATCCTCTCCTCTCATAATGTTATATAGTAGTAATAGTAACTGATCATCTCCTCTCATAATGTTATATAGTAGTAATAGTAACTGATCCTCTCCTCTCATAATGTTATAGAGTAGTAGTGATAATAACTGATCCTCTCCTCTCATAATGTTATATATTAGTAGTGATAATAACTGATCCTCTCCTCTCATAATGTTATAGAGTAGTAGTGATAATAACTGATCCTCTCCTCTCATAATGTTATATAGTAGTAATAGTAACTGATCCTCTCCTCTCATAATGTTATATAGTAGTAGTAGCAGTAACTGATCCTCTCCTCTCATAATGTTATATAGTAGTAGTAGTAGTAACTGATCCTCTCCTCTCATAATGTTATAGAGTAGTAGCAGTAACTGATACTCTCCTCTCATAATGTTATAGAGTAGTAGTAACTGATCCTCTCCTCTCATAATGTTATATAGTAGTAGTAGCAGTAACTGATCCTCTCCTCTCATAATGTTATAGAGTAGTAGCAGTAACTGATACTCTCCTCTCATAATGTTATATAGTAGTAGTAGCAGTAGCTGATCCTCTCCTCTCATAATGTTATAGAGTAGTAGCAGTAACTGATCCTCTCCTCTCATAATGTTATAGAGTAGTAGTAGTAACTGATCCTCTCCTCTCATAATGTTATAGAGTAGTAGTAGCAGTAACTGATCCTCTCCTCTCATAATGTTATAGAGTAGTAGCAGTAACTGATCCTCTCCTCTCATAAGGTTATAGAGTAGTAGCAGTAACTGATCCTCTCCTCTCATAATGTTATAGAGTCTTAGTGATAATAACTGATCCTCTCCTCTCATAATGTTATATAGTAGTAGTGATAATAACTGATCCTCTCCTCTCATAATGTTATATAGTAGTAGTAGCAGTAACTGATCCTCTCCTCTCATAATGTTATATAGTAGTAGTAGCAGTAACTGATCCTCTCCTCTCATAATGTTATAGAGTAGTAGCAGTAACTGATCCTCTCCTCTCATAATGTTATAGACTAGTAGTGATAATAACTGATCCTCTCCTCTCATAATGTTATATAGTAGTAGTGATAATAACTGATCCTCTCCTCTCATAATGTTATAGAGTAGTAGTGATAATAACTGATCATCTCCTCTCATAATGTTATATAGTAGTAGTGATAATAACTGATCCTCTCCTCTCATAATGTTATATAGTAGTAGTAGCAGTAACTGATCCTCTCCTCTCATAATGTTATAGAGTAGTAGTGATAATAACTGATCCTCTCCTCTCATAATGTTATATATTAGTAGTGATAATAACTGATCCTCTCCTCTCACAATGTTATAGAGTAGTAGTGATAATAACTGATCCTCTCCTCTCATAATGTTATATAGTAGTAGTGATAATAACTGATCCTCTCCTCTCATAATGTTATATAGTAGTAGTAGCAGTAACTGATCCTCTCCTCTCATAATGTTATAGAGTAGTAGTGATAATAACTGATCCTCTCCTCTCATAATGTTATATAGTAGTAGTGATAATAACTGATCCTCTCCTCTCATAATGTTATATAGTAGTAATAGTAACTGATCATCTCCTCTCATAATGTTATATAGTAGTAATAGTAACTGATCCTCTCCTCTCATAATGTTATAGAGTAGTAGTAGTAACTGATCCTCTCCTCTCATAATGTTATAGAGTAGTAATAGTAACTGATCCTCTCCTCTCATAATGTTATAGAGTAGTAGTAGAATTAACTGATCCTCTCCTCTCATAATGTTATAGAGTAGTAATAGTAACTGATCCTCTCCTCTCATAATGTTTTAGAGTAGTAGTAGTAACTGACCCTCTCCTCTCATAATGTTATATAGTAGTAGTAGTAGTAACTGATCCTCTCCTCTCATAATGTTATAGAGTAGTAGTGATAATAACTGATCCTCTCCTCTCATAATGTTATATAGTAGTAATAGTAACTGATCATCTCCTCTCATAATGTTATATAGTAGTAATAGTAACTGATCCTCTCCTCTCATAATGTTATAGAGTAGTAGTGATAATAACTGATCCTCTCCTCTCATAATGTTATATAGTAGTAGTGATAATAACAGATCCTCTCCTCTCATAATGTTATAGAGTAGTAGTGATAATAACTGAGCCTCTCCTCTCATAATGTTATATAGTAGTAATAGTAACTGATCCTCTCCTCTCATAATGTTATATAGTAGTAGTAGCAGTAACTGATCCTCTCCTCTCATAATGTTATATAGTAGTAGTAGTAGTAACTGATCCTCTCCTCTCATAATGTTATATAGTAGTAGTAGCAGTAACTGATCCTCTCCTCTCATAATGTTATATAGTAGTAGTAGTAGTAACTGATCCTCTCCTCTCATAATGTTATATAGTAGTAGTAGCAGTAACTGATTCTCTCCTCTCAAAATGTTATAGAGTAGTAGCAGTAACTGATACTCTCCTCTCATAATGTTATAGAGTAGTAGTAGCAGTAGCTGATCCTCTCCTCTCATAATGTTATAGAGTAGTAGCAGTAACTGATCCTCTCCTCTCATAATGTTATAGAGTAGTAGTAGTAACTGATCCTCTCCTCTCATAATGTTATAGAGTAGTAGTAGCAGTAACTGATCCTCTCCTCTCATAATGTTATAGAGTAGTAGCAGTAACTGATCCTCTCCTCTCATAAGGTTATAGAGTAGTAGCAGTAACTGATCCTCTCCTCTCATAATGTTATCG
Organism: Oncorhynchus kisutch; assembly: GCF_002021735.2. Classification (NCBI taxonomy): domain Eukaryota; kingdom Metazoa; phylum Chordata; class Actinopteri; order Salmoniformes; family Salmonidae; genus Oncorhynchus; species Oncorhynchus kisutch. Next base: position 2,424,184 of record NC_034192.2, on the reverse strand, counting down.
AGTCTTAGTGATAATAACTGATCCTCTCCTCTCATAATGTTATATAGTTGTAGTGATAATAACTGATCCTCTCCTCTCATAATGTTATATAGTAGTAGTAGCAGTAACTGATCCTCTCCTCTCATAATGTTATATAGTAGTAGTAGCAGTAACTGATCCTCTCCTCTCATAATGTTATAGAGTAGTAGCAGTAACTGATCCTCTCCTCTCATAATGTTATAGACTAGTAGTGATAATAACTGATCCTCTCCTCTCATAATGTTATATAGTAGTAGTGATAATAACTGATCCTCTCCTCTCATAATGTTATAGAGTAGTAGCAGTAACTGAGCCTCTCCTCTCATAATGTTATAGAGTAGTAGTGATAATAACTGATCCTCTCCTCTCATAATGTTATATAGTAGTAGTGATAATAACTGATCCTCTCCTCTCATAATGTTATAGAGTAGTAGTAGTAACTGATCATCTCCTCTCATAATGTTATATAGTAATAATAGTAACTGATCCTCTCCTCTCATAATGTTATAGAGTAGTAGTAGTAGTAACTGATCATCTCCTCTCCTAATGTTATATAGTAGTAATAGTAACTGATCCTCTCCTCTCATAATGTTATAGAGTAGTAGTAGTAACTGATCCTCTCCTCTCATAATGTTATAGAGTAGTAGTAGTAACTGATCCTCTCCTCTCATAATGTTATAGAGTAGTAATAGTAACTGATCCTCTCCTCTCATAATGTTATAGAGTAGTAGTAGTAACTGATCCTCTCCTCTCATAATGTTATATAGTAGTAATAGTAACTGATCCTCTCCTCTCATAATGTTTTAGAGTAGTAGTAGTAACTGATCATCTCCTCTCATAATGTTATATAGTAGTAATAGTAACTGATCCTCTCCTCTCATAATGTTATAGAGTAGTAGTAGTAGTAACTGATCCTCTCCTCTCATAATGTTATAGAGTAGTAGTGATAATAACTGATCCTCTCCTCTCATAATGTTATATAGTAGTAATAGTAACTGATCATCTCCTCTCATAATGTTATATAGTAGTAATAGTAACTGATCCTCTCCTCTCATAATGTTATAGAGTAGTAGTGATAATAACTGATCCTCTCCTCTCATAATGTTATATATTAGTAGTGATAATAACTGATCCTCTCCTCTCATAATGTTATAGAGTAGTAGTGATAATAACTGATCCTCTCCTCTCATAATGTTATATAGTAGTAATAGTAACTGATCCTCTCCTCTCATAATGTTATATAGTAGTAGTAGCAGTAACTGATCCTCTCCTCTCATAATGTTATATAGTAGTAGTAGTAGTAACTGATCCTCTCCTCTCATAATGTTATAGAGTAGTAGCAGTAACTGATACTCTCCTCTCATAATGTTATAGAGTAGTAGTAACTGATCCTCTCCTCTCATAATGTTATATAGTAGTAGTAGCAGTAACTGATCCTCTCCTCTCATAATGTTATAGAGTAGTAGCAGTAACTGATACTCTCCTCTCATAATGTTATATAGTAGTAGTAGCAGTAGCTGATCCTCTCCTCTCATAATGTTATAGAGTAGTAGCAGTAACTGATCCTCTCCTCTCATAATGTTATAGAGTAGTAGTAGTAACTGATCCTCTCCTCTCATAATGTTATAGAGTAGTAGTAGCAGTAACTGATCCTCTCCTCTCATAATGTTATAGAGTAGTAGCAGTAACTGATCCTCTCCTCTCATAAGGTTATAGAGTAGTAGCAGTAACTGATCCTCTCCTCTCATAATGTTATAGAGTCTTAGTGATAATAACTGATCCTCTCCTCTCATAATGTTATATAGTAGTAGTGATAATAACTGATCCTCTCCTCTCATAATGTTATATAGTAGTAGTAGCAGTAACTGATCCTCTCCTCTCATAATGTTATATAGTAGTAGTAGCAGTAACTGATCCTCTCCTCTCATAATGTTATAGAGTAGTAGCAGTAACTGATCCTCTCCTCTCATAATGTTATAGACTAGTAGTGATAATAACTGATCCTCTCCTCTCATAATGTTATATAGTAGTAGTGATAATAACTGATCCTCTCCTCTCATAATGTTATAGAGTAGTAGTGATAATAACTGATCATCTCCTCTCATAATGTTATATAGTAGTAGTGATAATAACTGATCCTCTCCTCTCATAATGTTATATAGTAGTAGTAGCAGTAACTGATCCTCTCCTCTCATAATGTTATAGAGTAGTAGTGATAATAACTGATCCTCTCCTCTCATAATGTTATATATTAGTAGTGATAATAACTGATCCTCTCCTCTCACAATGTTATAGAGTAGTAGTGATAATAACTGATCCTCTCCTCTCATAATGTTATATAGTAGTAGTGATAATAACTGATCCTCTCCTCTCATAATGTTATATAGTAGTAGTAGCAGTAACTGATCCTCTCCTCTCATAATGTTATAGAGTAGTAGTGATAATAACTGATCCTCTCCTCTCATAATGTTATATAGTAGTAGTGATAATAACTGATCCTCTCCTCTCATAATGTTATATAGTAGTAATAGTAACTGATCATCTCCTCTCATAATGTTATATAGTAGTAATAGTAACTGATCCTCTCCTCTCATAATGTTATAGAGTAGTAGTAGTAGTAACTGATCATCTCCTCTCATAATGTTATATAGTAGTAATAGTAACTGATCCTCTCCTCTCATAATGTTATAGAGTAGTAGTAGTAACTGATCCTCTCCTCTCATAATGTTATAGAGTAGTAATAGTAACTGATCCTCTCCTCTCATAATGTTATAGAGTAGTAGTAGTAACTGATCCTCTCCTCTCATAATGTTATAGAGTAGTAATAGTAACTGATCCTCTCCTCTCATAATGTTATAGAGTAGTAGTAGAATTAACTGATCCTCTCCTCTCATAATGTTATAGAGTAGTAATAGTAACTGATCCTCTCCTCTCATAATGTTATAGAGTAGTAGTAGTAACTGATCCTCTCCTCTCATAATGTTATAGAGTAGTAATAGTAACTGATCCTCTCCTCTCATAATGTTATAGAGTAGTAGTAGTAACTGATCCTCTCCTCTCATAATGTTATATAGTAGTAATAGTAACTGATCCTCTCCTCTCATAATGTTTTAGAGTAGTAGTAGTAACTGACCCTCTCCTCTCATAATGTTATATAGTAGTAGTAGTAGTAACTGATCCTCTCCTCTCATAATGTTATAGAGTAGTAGTGATAATAACTGATCCTCTCCTCTCATAATGTTATATAGTAGTAATAGTAACTGATCATCTCCTCTCATAATGTTATATAGTAGTAATAGTAACTGATCCTCTCCTCTCATAATGTTATAGAGTAGTAGTGATAATAACTGATCCTCTCCTCTCATAATGTTATATAGTAGTAATAGTAACTGATCATCTCCTCTCATAATGTTATATAGTAGTAATAGTAACTGATCCTCTCCTCTCATAATGTTATAGAGTTGTAGTGATAATAACTGATCCTCTCCTCTCATAATGTTATATAGTAGTAGTGATAATAACAGATCCTCTCCTCTCATAATGTTATAGAGTAGTAGTGATAATAACTGAGCCTCTCCTCTCATAATGTTATATAGTAGTAATAGTAACTGATCCTCTCCTCTCATAATGTTATATAGTAGTAGTAGCAGTAACTGATCCTCTCCTCTCATAATGTTATATAGTAGTAGTAGTAGTAACTGATCCTCTCCTCTCATAATGTTATATAGTAGTAGTAGCAGTAACTGATCCTCTCCTCTCATAATGTTATATAGTAGTAGTAGTAGTAACTGATCCTCTCCTCTCATAATGTTATATAGTAGTAGTAGCAGTAACTGATTCTCTCCTCTCAAAATGTTATAGAGTAGTAGCAGTAACTGATACTCTCCTCTCATAATGGTATAGAGTAGTAGTAGCAGTAGCTGATCCTCTCCTCTCATAATGTTATAGAGTAGTAGCAGTAACTGATCCTCTCCTCTCATAATGTTATAGAGTAGTAGTAGTAACTGATCCTCTCCTCTCATAATGTTATAGAGTAGTAGTAGCAGTAACTGATCCTCTCCTCTCATAATGTTATAGAGTAGTAGCAGTAACTGATCCTCTCCTCTCATAAGGTTATAGAGTAGTAGCAGTAACTGATCCTCTCCTCTCATAATGTTATCGAGTCTTAGTGATAATAACTGATCCTCTCCTCTCATAATGTTATATAGTTGTAGTGATAATAACTGATCCTCTCCTCTCATAATGTTATATAGTAGTAGTAGCAGTAACTGATCCTCTCCTCTCATAATGTTATATAGTAGTAGTAGCAGTAACTGATCCTCTCCTCTCATAATGTTATAGAGTAGTAGCAGTAACTGATCTCTCCTCTCATAATGTTATAGACTAGTAGTGATAATAACTGATCCTCTCCTCTCATAATGTTATATAGTAGTAGTGATAATAACTGATCCTCTCCTCTCATAATGTTATAGAGTAGTAGCAGTAACTGAGCCTCTCCTCTCATAATGTTATAGAGTAGTAGTGATAATAACTGATCCTCTCCTCTCATAATGTTATATAGTAGTAGTGATAATAACTGATCCTCTCCTCTCATAATGTTATAGAGTAGTAGTAGTAACTGATCATCTCCTCTCATAATGTTATATAGTAATAATAGTAACTGATCCTCTCCTCTCATAATGTTATAGAGTAGTAGTAGTAGTAACTGATCATCTCCTCTCCTAATGTTATATAGTAGTAATAGTAACTGATCCTCTCCTCTCATAATGTTATAGAGTAGTAGTAGTAACTGATCCTCTCCTCTCATAATGTTATAGAGTAGTAGTAGTAACTGATCCTCTCCTCTCATAATGTTATAGAGTAGTAATAGTAACTGATCCTCTCCTCTCATAATGTTATAGAGTAGTAGTAGTAACTGATCCTCTCCTCTCATAATGTTATATAGTAGTAATAGTAACTGATCCTCTCCTCTCATAATGTTTTAGAGTAGTAGTAGTAACTGATCATCTCCTCTCATAATGTTATATAGTAGTAATAGTAACTGATCCTCTCCTCTCATAATGTTATAGAGTAGTAGTAGTAGTAACTGATCCTCTCCTCTCATAATGTTATAGAGTAGTAGTGATAATAACTGATCCTCTCCTCTCATAATGTTATATAGTAGTAATTGTAACTGATCATCTCCTCTCATAATGTTATATAGTAGTAATAGTAACTGATCCTCTCCTCTCATAATGTTATAGAGTAGTAGTGATAATAACTGATCCTCTCCTCTCATAATGTTATATATTAGTAGTGATAATAACTGATCCTCTCCTCTCATAATGTTATAGAGTAGTAGTGATAATAACTGATCCTCTCCTCTCATAATGTTATATAGTAGTAATAGTAACTGATCCTCTCCTCTCATAATGTTATATAGTAGTAGTAGCAGTAACTGATCCTCTCCTCTCATAATGTTATATAGTAGTAGTAGTAGTAACTGATCCTCTCCTCTCATAATGTTATAGAGTAGTAGCAGTAACTGATACTCTCCTCTCATAATGTTATAGAGTAGTAGTAACTGATCCTCTCCTCTCATAATGTTATATAGTAGTAGTAGCAGTAACTGATCCTCTCCTCTCATAATGTTATAGAGTAGTAGCAGTAACTGATACTCTCCTCTCATAATGTTATATAGTAGTAGTAGCAGTAGCTGATCCTCTCCTCTCATAATGTTATAGAGTAGTAGCAGTAACTGATCCTCTCCTCTCATAATGTTATAGAGTAGTAGTAGTAACTGATCCTCTCCTCTTCATAATGTTATAGAGTAGTAGTAGCAGTAACTGATCCTCTCCTCTCATAATGTTATAGAGTAGTAGCAGTAACTGATCCTCTCCTCTCATAAGGGTTATAGAGTAGTAGCAGTAACTGATCCTCTCCTCTCATAATGTTATAGAGTCTTAGTGGATAATAACTGATCCTCTCCTCTCATAATGTTATATAGTAGTAGTGATAATAACTGATCCTCTTCCTCTCCATAATGTTATATAGTAGTAGTAGCAGTACTGATCCCTCCTCTCATAATGTTATATAGTAGTAGTAGCAGTAACTGATCCTCTCCTCTCATAATGTTATAGAGTAGTACGCAGTAACTGATCCTCCTCTCATAATGTTATAGACTAGTAGTGATAATAACTGATCCTCTCCTCTCATAATGTTATATAGTAGTAGTGATAATAACTGATCCTCTCCTCTCATAATGTTATAGAGTAGTAGTGATAATAACTGATCATCTCCTCTCATAATGTTATATAGTAGTAGTGATAATAACTGATCCTCTCCTCTCATAATGTTATATATTAGTAGTAGCAGTAACTGATCCTCTCCTCTCATAATGTTATAGAGTAGTAGTGATATAACTGATCTCTCCTCTCATAATGTTATATATTAGTAGTGATAATAACTGATCCTCTCCTCTCACAATGTTATAGAGTAGTAGTGATAATAACTGATCCTCTCCTCTCATAATGTTATATAGTAGTAGTGATAATAACTGATCCTTCCTCTCATAATGTTATATAGTAGTAGTAGCAGTAACTGATCCTCTCCTCTCATAATGTTATAGAGTAGTAGTGATAATAACTGATCCTCTCCTCTCATAATGTTATATAGTAGTAGTGATAATAACTGATCCTCTCCTCTCATAATGTTATATAGTAGTAATAGTAACTGATCATCTCCTCTCATAATGTTATATAGTAGTAATAGTAACTGATCCTCTCCTCTCATAATGTTATAGAGTAGTAGTAGTAGTAACTGATCATCTCCTCTCATAATGTTATATAGTAGTATAGTAACTGATCCTCTCCTCTCATAATGTTATAGAGTAGTAGTAGTAACTGATCCTCTCCTCTCATAATGTTATAGAGTAGTAATAGTAACTGATCCTCTCCTCTCATAATGTTATAGAGTAGTAGTAGTAACTGATCCTCTCCTCTCATAATGTTATAGAGTAGTAATAGTAACTGATCCTCTCCTCTCATAATGTTATAGAGTAGTAGTAGAATTAACTGATCCTCTCCTCTCATAATGTTATAGAGTAGTAATAGTAACTGATCCTCTCCTCTCATAATGTTATAGAGTAGTAGTAGTAACTGATCCTCTCCTCTCATAATGTTATAGAGTAGTAATAGTAACTGATCCTCTCCTCTCATAATGTTATAGAGTAGTAGTAGTAACTGATCCTCTCCTCTCATAATGTTATATAGTAGTAATAGTAACTGATCCTCTCCTCTCATAATGTTTTAGAGTAGTAGTAGTAACTGACCCTCTCCTCTCATAATGTTATATAGTAGTAGTAGTAGTAACTGATCCTCTCCTCTCATAATGTTATAGAGTAGTAGTGATAATAACTGATCCTCTCCTCTCATAATGTTATATAGTAGTAATAGTAACTGATCATCTCCTCTCATAATGTTATATAGTAGTAATAGTAACTGATCCTCTCCTCTCATAATGTTATAGAGTAGTAGTGATAATAACTGATCCTCTCTCTCATAATGTTATATAGTAGTAGTGATAATAACTGATCCTCTCCTCTCATAATGTTATAGAGTAGTAGTGATAATAACTGAGCCTCTCCTCTCATAATGTTTATATAGTAGTAATAGTAACTGATCCTCTCCTCTCATAATGTTATATAGTAGTAGTAGCAGTAACTGATCCTCTCCTCTCATAATGTTATATAGTAGTAGTAGTAGTAACTGATCCTCTCCTCTCATAATGTTATATAGTAGTAGTAGCAGTAACTGATCCTCTCCTCTCATAATGTTATATAGTAGTAGTAGTAGTAACTGATCCTCTCCTCTCATAATGTTATATAGTAGTAGTAGCAGTAACTGATTCTCTCCTCTCAAAATGTTATAGAGTAGTAGCAGTAACTGATACTCTCCTCTCATAATGTTATAGAGTAGTAGTAGCAGTAGCTGATCCTCTCCTCTCATAATGTTATAGAGTAGTAGCAGTAACTGATCCTCTCTCTCATAATGTTATAGAGTAGTAGTAGTAACTGATCCTCTCCTCTCATAATGTTATAGAGTAGTAGTAGCAGTAACTGATCCTCTCCTCTCATAATGTTATAGAGTAGTAGCAGTAACTGATCCTCTCCTCTCATAAGGTTATAGAGTAGTAGCAGTAACTGATCCTCTCCTCTCATAATGTTATCGAGTCTTAGTGATAATAACTGATCCTCTCCTCTCATAATGTTATATAGTTGTAGTGATAATAACTGATCCTCTCCTCTCATAATGTTATATAGTAGTAGTAGCAGTAACTGATCCTCTCCTCTCATAATGTTATATAGTAGTAGTAGCAGTAACTGATCCTCTCCTCTCATAATGTTATAGAGTAGTAGCAGTAACTGATCCTCTCCTCTCATAATGTTATAGACTAGTAGTGATAATTACTGATCCTCTCCTCTCATAATGTTATATAGTAGTAGTGATAATAACTGATCCTCTCCTCTCATAATGTTATAGAGTAGTAGCAGTAACTGAGCCTCTCCTCTCATAATGTTATAGAGTAGTAGTGATAATAACTGATCCTCTCCTCTCATAATGTTATATAGTAGTAGTGATAATAACTGATCCTCTCCTCTCATATGTTATAGAGTAGTAGTGATAATAACTAATCCTCTCCTCTCATAATGTTATATAGTAGTAGTGATGATAACTGATCCTCTCCTCTCATAATGTATATAGTAGTAGTAGCAGTAACTGATCCTCTCCTCTCATAATGTTATAGAGTAGAGCAGTAACTGATACTCTCCTCTCATAATGTTATTAGTAGTAGTAGCAGTAGCTGATCCTCTCCTCTCATAATGTTATAGAGTAGTAGCAGTAACTGATCCTCTCCTCTCATAATGTTATAGAGTAGTAGTAGTAACTGATCCTCTCCTCTCATAATGTTATAGAGTAGTAGTAGCAGTAACTGATCCTCTCCTCTCATAATGTTATAGAGTAGTAGCAGTAACTGATCCTCTCCTCTCATAATGTTATAGAGTAGTAGCAGTAACTGATCCTCTCCTCTCATAATGTTATAGAGTAGTAGTGATAATAACTGATCCTCTCCTCTCATAATGTTATATAGTAGTAGTGATAATAACTGATCCTCTCCTCTCATAATGTTATATAGTAGTAGTAGCAGTAACTGATCCTCTCCTCTCATAATGTTATATAGTAGTAGTAGTAACTGATCCTCTCCTCTCATAATGTTATAGAGTAGTAGCAGTAACTGATCCTCTCCTCTCATAATGTTATAGAGTAGTAGTGATAATAACTGATCCTCTCCTCTCATAATGTTATATAGTAGTAGTATAATAACTGATCCTCTCCTCTCATAATGTTATAGAGTAGTAGTGATAATAACTGATCCTCTCCTCTCATAATGTTATATAGTAGTAGTGATAATAACTGATCCTCTCCTCTCATAATGTTATAGAGTAGTAGTGATAATAACTGATCCTCTCCTCTCATAATGTTATATAGTAGTAGTGATAATAACTGATCCTCTCCTCTCATAATGTTATAGTAGTAGTAGCAGTAACTGATCCTCTCCTCTCATAATGTTATAGTAGTAGTGATAATAACTGATCCTCTCCTCTCATAATGTTATAGAGTAGTAGTGATAATAACTGATCCTCTCCTCTCATAATGTTATATAGTAGTAATAATAACTGATCCTCTCCTCTCATAATGTTATATAGTAGTAGTAGCAGTAACTGATCCTCTCCTCTCATAATGTTATATAGTAGTAGTAGTAGTAACTGATCCTCTCCTCTCATAATGTTATATAGTAGTAATAGTAACTGATCCTCTCCTCTCATAATGTTATAGAGTAGTAGTAGCAGTAACTGATCCTCTCCTCTCATAATGTTATATAGTAGTAATAGTAACTGATCCTCTCCTCTCATAATGTTATATAGTAGTAGTAGCAGTAACTGATCCTCTCCTCTCATAATGTTATATAGTAGTAGTAGTAACTGATCCTCTCCTCTCATAATGTTATATAGTAGTAATAGTAACTGATCCTCTCCTCTCATAATGTTATAGAGTAGTAGTATAATAACTGATCCTCTCCTCTCATAATGTTATAGAGTAGTAGTGATAATAACTGATCCTCTCCTCTCATAATGTTATATAGTAGTAGTGATAATAACTGATCCTCTCCTCTCATAATGTTATAGTAGTAGTAGCAGTAACTGATCCTCTCCTCTCATAATGTTATAGAGTAGTAGCAGTAACTGATACTCTCCTCTCATAATGTTATATAGTAGTAGTAGCAGTAGCTGATCCTCTCCTCTCATAATGTTATAGAGTAGTAGCAGTAACTGATCCTCTCCTCTCATAATGTTATAGAGTAGTAGTAGTAACTGATCCTCTCCTCTCATAATGTTATAGAGTAGTAGTAGCAGTAACTGATCCTCTCCTCTCATAATGTTATAGAGTAGTAGCAGTAACTGATCCTCTCCTCTCATAAGGTTATAGAGTAGTAGCAGTAACTGATGCCTCTCCTCTCATAATGTTATAGAGTAGTAGTGATAATAACTGATCCTCTCCTCTCATAATGTTATATAGTAGTAGTGATAATAACTGATCCTCTCCTCTCATAATGTTATAGAGTAGTAGTGATAATAACTGAGCCTCTCCTCTCATAATGTTATATAGTAGTAATAGTAACTGATCCTCTCCTCTCATAATGTTATATAGTAGTAGTAGCAGTAACTGATCCTCTCCTCTCATAATGTTATATAGTAGTAGTAGTAACTGATCCTCTCCTCTCATAATGTTATATAGTAGTAGTAGCAGTAACTGATCCTCTCCTCTCATAATGTTATAGTAGTAGTAGTAGTAACTGATCCTCTCCTCTCATAATGTTATATAGTAGTAGTAGCAGTAACTGATCCTCTCCTCTCATAATGTTATAGAGTAGTAGCAGTAACTGATCCTCTCCTCTCATAATGTTATAGAGTAGTAGTAGCAGTAACTGATCCTCTCCTCTCATAATGTTATAGAGTAGTAGCAGTAACTGATCCTCTCCTCTCATAATGTTATAGAGTAGTAGTAGTAACTGATCCTCTCCTCTCATAATGTTATAGAGTAGTAGTAGCAGTAACTGATCCTCTCCTCTCATAATGTTATAGAGTAGTAGCAGTAACTGATCCTCTCCTCTCATAATGTTATAGAGTAGTAGCAGTAACTGATCCTCTCCTCTCATAATGTTATAGAGTAGTAGTGATAATAACTGATCCTCTCCTCTCATAATGTTATATAGTAGTAGTGATAATAACTGATCCTCTCCTCTCATAATGTTATATAGTAGTAGTAGCAGTAACTGATCCTCTCCTCTCATAATGTTATATAGTAGTAGTAGCAGTAACTGATCCTCTCCTCTCATAATGTTATAGAGTAGTAGTAGTAACTGATCCTCTCCTCTCAGTTATATAGTAGTATGATCCTCTCCTCTCATAATGTTATAGAGTAGTAGCAGTAACTGATCCTCTCCTCTCATAATGTTATAGAGTAGTAGTGATAATAACTGATCCTCTCCTCTCATAATGTTATATAGTAGTAGTGATAATAACTGATCCTCTCCTCTCATAATGTTATAGAGTAGTCTCTTATACACATCTAGTAGTAACTGATCCTCTCCTCTCATAATGTTATAGAGTAGTAGTGATAATAACTGATCCTCTCCTCTCATAATGTTATATAGTAGTAGTGATAACTGATCCTCTCCTCTCATAATGTTATAGAGTAGTAGTAGTAACTGATCCTCTCCTCTCATAATGTTATATAGTAGTAATAGTAACTGATCCTCTCCTCTCATAATGTTATAGAGTAGTAGTAGTAGTAACTGATCCTCTCCTCTCATAATGTTATATAGTAGTAATAGTAACTGATCCTCTCCTCTCATAATGTTATAGAGTAGTAGTAGTAACTGATCCTCTCCTCTCATAATGTTATAGAGTAGTAGTAGTAACTGATCCTCTCCTCTCATAATGTTATAGAGTAGTAATAGTAACTGATCCTCTCCTCTCATAATGTTATAGAGTAGTAGTAGTAACTGATCCTCTCCTCTCATAATGTTATATAGTAGTAATAGTAACTGATCCTCTCCTCTCATAATGTTATAGAGTAGTAGTAGTAACTGATCCTCTCCTCTCATAATGTTATATAGTAGTAATAGTAACTGATCCTCTCCTCTCATAATGTTATAGAGTAGTAGTAGTAGTAACTGATCCTCTCCTCTCATAATGTTATAGAGTAGTAGTGATAATAACTGATCCTCTCCTCTCATAATGTTATATAGTAGTAATAGTAACTGATCCTCTCCTCTCATAATGTTATATAGTAGTAATAGTAACTGATCCTCTCCTCTCATAATGTTATAGAGTAGTAGTTATAATAACTGATCCTCTCCCCTCTCATAATGTTATATATTAGTATGTGATAATAACTGATCCTCTACTCTCATAATGTTATAGAGTAGTAGTGATAATAATGATCTCTCCTCTCATAATGTTATATAGTAGTAATAGTAACTGATCCTCTCCTCTCATAATGTTATATAGTAGTAGTAGCAGTAACTGATCCTCTCCTCTCATAATGTTATATAGTAGTAGTAGTAGTACTGATCCTCTCCTCTCATAATGTTATAGAGTAGTAGCAGTAACTGATACTCTCCTCTCATAATGTTATAGAGTAGTAGTAACTGATCCTCTCCTCTCATAATGTTATATAGTAGTAGTAGCAGTAACTGATCCTCTCCTCTCATAATGTTATAGAGTAGTAGCAGTAACTGATACTCTCCTCTCATAATGTTATATAGTAGTAGTAGCAGTAGCTGATCCTCTCCTCTCATAATGTTATAGAGTAGTAGCAGTAACTGATCCTCTCCTCTCATAATGTTATAGAGTAGTAGTAGTAACTGATCCTCTCCTCTCATAATGTTATAGAGTAGTAGTAGCAGTAACTGATCCTCTCCTCTCATAATGTTATAGAGTAGTAGCAGTAACTGATCCTCTCCTCTCATAAGGTTATAGAGTAGTAGCAGTAACTGATCCTCTCCTCTCATAATGTTATAGAGTCTTAGTGATAATAACTGATCTCTCCTCTCATAATGTTATATAGTAGTAGTGATAATAACTGATCCTCTCCTCTCATAATGTTATATAGTAGTAGTAGCAGTAACTGATCCTCTCCTCTCATAATGTTATATAGTAGTAGTAGCAGTAACTGATCCTCTCCTCTCATAATGTTATAGAGTAGTAGCAGTAACTGATCCTCTCCTCTCATAATGTTATAGACTAGTAGTGATAATAACTGATCCTCTCCTCTCATAATGTTATATAGTAGTAGTGATAATAACTGATCCTCTCCTCTCATAATGTTATATAGTAGTAGTAGCAGTAACTGATCCTCTCCTCTCATAATGTTATAGAGTAGTAGTGATAATAACTGATCCTCTCCTCTCATAATGTTATATATTAGTAGTGATAATAACTGATCCTCTCCTCTCACAATGTTATAGAGTAGTAGTGATAATAACTGATCCTCTCCTCTCATAATGTTATATAGTAGTAGTGATAATAACTGATCCTCTCCTCTCATAATGTTATATAGTAGTAGTAGCAGTAACTGATCCTCTCCTCTCATAATGTTATAGAGTAGTAGTGATAATAACTGATCCTCTCCTCTCATAATGTTATATAGTAGTAGTGATAATAACTGATCCTCTCCTCTCATAATGTTATATAGTAGTAATAGTAACTGATCATCTCCTCTCATAATGTTATATAGTAGTAATAGTAACTGATCCTCTCCTCTCATAATGTTATAGAGTAGTAGTAGTAGTAACTGATCATCTCCTCTCATAATGTTATATAGTAGTAATAGTAACTGATCCTCTCCTCTCATAATGTTATAGAGTAGTAGTAGTAACTGATCCTCTCCTCTCATAATGTTATAGAGTAGTAATAGTAACTGATCCTCTCCTCTCATAATGTTATAGAGTAGTAGTAGTAACTGATCCTCTCCTCTCATAATGTTATAGAGTAGTAATAGTAACTGATCCTCTCCTCTCATAATGTTATAGAGTAGTAGTAGAATTAACTGATCCTCTCCTCTCATAATGTTATAGAGTAGTAATAGTAACTGATCCTCTCCTCTCATAATGTTATAGAGTAGTAGTAGTAACTGATCCTCTCCTCTCATAATGTTATAGAGTAGTAATAGTAACTGATCCTCTCCTCTCATAATGTTATAGAGTAGTAGTAGTAACTGATCCTCTCCTCTCATAATGTTATATAGTAGTAATAGTAACTGATCCTCTCCTCTCATAATGTTTTAGAGTAGTAGTAGTAACTGACCCTCTCCTCTCATAATGTTATATAGTAGTAGTAGTAACTGATCCTCTCCTCTCATATGGTATAGAGTAGTAGTGATAATAACTGATCCTCTCCTCTCATAATGTTATATAGTAGTAATAGTAACTGATCATCTCCTCTCATAATGTTATATAGTAGTAATAGTAACTGATCCTCTCCTCTCATAATGTTATAGAGTAGTAGTGATAATAACTGATCCTCTCCTCTCATAATGTTATATAGTAGTAGTGATAATAACTGATCCTCTCCTCTCATAATGTTATAGAGTAGTAGTGATAATAACTGAGCCTCTCCTCTCATAATGTTATATAGTAGTAATAGTAACTGATCCTCTCCTCTCATAATGTTATATAGTAGTAGTAGTAACTGATCCTCTCCTCTCATAATGTTATAGAGTAGTAGTAGTAACTGATCCTCTCCTCTCATAATGTTATAGAGTAGTAATAGTAACTGATCCTCTCCTCTCATAATGTTATAGAGTAGTAGTAGTAACTGATCCTCTCCTCTCATAATGTTATAGAGTAGTAATAGTAACTGATCCTCTCCTCTCATAATGTTATAGAGTAGTAGTAGAATTAACTGATCCTCTCCTCTCATAATGTTATAGAGTAGTAATAGTAACTGATCCTCTCCTCTCATAATGTTATAGAGTAGTAGTAGTAACTGATCCTCTCCTCTCATAATGTTATAGAGTAGTAATAGTAACTGATCCTCTCCTCTCATAATGTTATAGAGTAGTAGTAGTAACTGATCCTCTCCTCTCATAATGTTATATAGTAGTAATAGTAACTGATCCTCTCCTCTCATAATGTTTTAGAGTAGTAGTAGTAACTGACCCTCTCCTCTCATAATGTTATATAGTAGTAGTAGTAGTAACTGATCCTCTCCTCTCATAATGGTATAGAGTAGTAGTGATAATAACTGATCCTCTCCTCTCATAATGTTATATAGTAGTAATAGTAACTGATCATCTCCTCTCATAATGTTATATAGTAGTAATAGTAACTGATCCTCTCCTCTCATAATGTTATAGAGTAGTAGTGATAATAACTGATCCTCTCCTCTCATAATGTTATATAGTAGTAGTGATAATAACTGATCCTCTCCTCTCATAATGTTATAGAGTAGTAGTGATAATAACTGAGCCTCTCCTCTCATAATGTTATATAGTAGTAATAGTAACTGATCCTCTCCTCTCATAATGTTATATAGTAGTAGTAGCAGTAACTGATCCTCTCCTCTCATAATGTTATATAGTAGTAGTAGTAGTAACTGATCCTCTCCTCTCATAATGTTATATAGTAGTAGTAGCAGTAACTGATCCTCTCCTCTCATAATGTTATATAGTAGTAGTAGTAGTAACTGATCCTCTCCTCTCATAATGTTATATAGTAGTAGTAGCAGTAACTGATTCTCTCCTCTCAAAATGTTATAGAGTAGTAGCAGTAACTGATACTCTCCTCTCATAATGTTATAGAGTAGTAGTAGCAGTAGCTGATCCTCTCCTCTCATAATGTTATAGAGTAGTAGCAGTAACTGATCCTCTCCTCTCATAATGTTATAGAGTAGTAGTAGTAACTGATCCTCTCCTCTCATAATGTTATAGAGTAGTAGTAGCAGTAACTGATCCTCTCCTCTCATAATGTTATAGAGTAGTAGCAGTAACTGATCCTCTCCTCTCATAAGGTTATAGAGTAGTAGCAGTAACTGATCCTCTCCTCTCATAATGTTATCGAGTCTTAGTGATAATAACTGATCCTCTCCTCTCATAATGTTATATAGTTGTAGTGATAATAACTGATCCTCTCCTCTCATAATGTTATATAGTAGTAGTAGCAGTAACTGATCCTCTCCTCTCATAATGTTATATAGTAGTAGTAGCAGTAACTGATCCTCTCCTCTCATAATGTTATAGAGTAGTAGCAGTAACTGATCCTCTCCTCTCATAATGTTATAGACTAGTAGTGATAATTACTGATCCTCTCCTCTCATAATGTTATATAGTAGTAGTGATAATAAACTGATCCTCTCCTCTCATAATGTTATAGAGTAGTAGCAGTAACTGAGCCTCTCCTCTCATAATGTTATAGAGTAGTAGTGATAATAACTGATCCTCTCCTCTCATAATGTTATATAGTAGTAGTGATAATAACTGATCCTCTCCTCTCATAATGTTATAGAGTAGTAGTGATAATAACTAATCCTCTCCTCTCATAATGTTATATAGTAGTAGTGATAATAACTGATCCTCTCCTCTCATAATGTTATATAGTAGTAGTAGCAGTAACTGATCCTCTCCTCTCATAATGTTATAGAGTAGTAGCAGTAACTGATACTCTCCTCTCATAATGTTATATAGTAGTAGTAGCAGTAGCTGATCCTCTCCTCTCATAATGTTATAGAGTAGTAGCAGTAACTGATCCTCTCCTCTCATAATGTTATAGAGTAGTAGTAGTAACTGATCCTCTCCTCTCATAATGTTATAGAGTAGTAGTAGCAGTAACTGATCCTCTCCTCGCATAATGTTATAGAGTAGTAGCAGTAACTGATCCTCTCCTCTCATAAGGTTATAGAGTAGTAGCAGTAACTGATCCTCTCCTCTCATAATGTTATAGAGTCTTAGTGATAATAACTGATCCTCTCCTCTCATAATGTTATATAGTTGTAGTGATAATAACTGATCCTCTCCTCTCATAATGTTATATAGTAGTAGTAGCAGTAACTGATCCTCTCCTCTCATAATGTTATATAGTAGTAGTAGCAGTAACTGATCCTCTCCTCTCATAATGTTATAGAGTAGTAGCAGTAACTGATCCTCTCCTCTCATAATGTTATAGACTAGTAGTGATAATAACTGATCCTCTCCTCTCATAATGTTATATAGTAGTAGTGATAATAACTGATCCTCTCCTCTCATAATGTTATAGAGTAGTAGTGATAATAACTGATCCTCTCCTCTCATAATGTTATATAGTAGTAGTGATAATAACTGATCCTCTCCTCTCATAATGTTATAGAGTAGTAGTGATAATAACTAATCCTCTCCTCTCATAATGTTATATAGTAGTAGTGATAATAACTGATCCTCTCCTCTCATAATGTTATATAGTAGTAGTAGCAGTAACTGATCCTCTCCTCTCATAATGTTATATAGTAGTAGTGATAATAACTGATCCTCTCCTCTCATAATGTTATAGAGTAGTAGTGATAATAACTGATCCTCTCCTCTCATAATGTTATATAGTAGTAATAATAACTGATCCTCTCCTCTCATAATGTTATATAGTAGTAGTAGCAGTAACTGATCCTCTCCTCTCATAATGTTATATAGTAGTAGTAGTAGTAACTGATCCTCTCCTCTCATAATGTTATATAGTAGTAATAGTAACTGATCCTCTCCTCTCATAATGTTATAGAGTAGTAGTAGCAGTAACTGATCCTCTCCTCTCATAATGTTATATAGTAGTAATAATAACTGATCCTCTCCTCTCATAATGTTATATAGTAGTAGTAGCAGTAACTGATCCTCTCCTCTCATAATGTTATATAGTAGTAGTAGTAGTATCTGATCCTCTCCTCTCATAATGTTATATCGTAGTAATAGTAACTGATCCTCTCCTCTCATATTGTTATAGAGTAGTAGTGATAATAACTAATCCTCTCCTCTCATAATGTTATAGAGTAGTAGTGATAATAACTAATCC
Source organism: Oncorhynchus kisutch (assembly GCF_002021735.2). NCBI lineage: Eukaryota > Metazoa > Chordata > Actinopteri > Salmoniformes > Salmonidae > Oncorhynchus > Oncorhynchus kisutch. The sequence continues at coordinate 2,406,034 of NC_034192.2, read as the reverse complement.
TCTCCTCTCATAATGTTATATAGTTGTAGTGATAATAACTGATCCTCTCCTCTCATAATGTTATATAGTAGTAGTAGCAGTAACTGATCCTCTCCTCTCATAATGTTATAGAGTAGTAGCAGTAACTGATACTCTCCTCTCATAATGTTATATAGTAGTAGTAGCAGTAGCTGATCCTCTCCTCTCATAATGTTATAGAGTAGTAGCAGTAACTGATCCTCTCCTCTCATAATGTTATAGAGTAGTAGTAGTAACTGATCCTCTCCTCTCATAATGTTATAGAGTAGTAGTAGCAGTAACTGATCCTCTCCTCTCATAATGTTATAGAGTAGTAGCAGTAACTGATCCTCTCCTCTCATAAGGTTATAGAGTAGTAGCAGTAACTGATCCTCTCCTCTCATAATGTTATAGAGTCTTAGTGATAATAACTGATCCTCTCCTCTCATAATGTTATATAGTTGTAGTGATAATAACTGATCCTCTCCTCTCATAATGTTATATAGTAGTAGTAGCAGTAACTGATCCTCTCCTCTCATAATGTTATATAGTAGTAGTAGCAGTAACTGATCCTCTCCTCTCATAATGTTATAGAGTAGTAGCAGTAACTGATCCTCTCCTCTCATAATGTTATAGACTAGTAGTGATAATAACTGATCCTCTCCTCTCATAATGTTATATAGTAGTAGTGATAATAACTGATCCTCTCCTCTCATAATGTTATAGAGTAGTAGTGATAATAACTGATCCTCTCCTCTCATAATGTTATATAGTAGTAGTGATAATAACTGATCCTCTCCTCTCATAATGTTATATAGTAGTAGTAGCAGTAACTGATCCTCTCCTCTCATAATGTTATATAGTAGTAGTGATAATAACTGATCCTCTCCTCTCATAATGTTATATAGTAGTAGTAGCAGTAACTGATCCTCTCCTCTCATAATGTTATAGAGTAGTAGTGATAATAACTGATCCTCTCCTCTCATAATGTTATATATTAGTAGTGATAATAACTGATCCTCTCCTCTCACAATGTTATAGAGTAGTAGTGATAATAACTGATCCTCTCCTCTCATAATGTTATATAGTAGTAGTGATAATAACTGATCCTCTCCTCTCATAATGTTATATAGTAGTAGTAGCAGTAACTGATCCTCTCCTCTCATAATGTTATAGAGTAGTATTGATAATAACTGATCCTCTCCTCTCATAATGTTATATAGTAGTAGTGATAATAACTGATCCTCTCCTCTCATAATGTTATAGAGTAGTAGTGATAATAACTGATCCTCTCCTCTCATAATGTTATAGAGTAGTAGTGATAATAACTGATCATCTCCTCTCATAATGTTATATAGTAGTAATAGTAACTGATCCTCTCCTCTCATAATGTTATATAGTAGTAATAGTAACTGATCATCTCCTCTCATAATGTTATATAGTAGTAATAGTAACTGATCCTCTCCTCTCATAATGTTATAGAGTAGTAGTAGTAGTAACTGATCATCTCCTCTCATAATGTTATATAGTAGTAATAGTAACTGATCCTCTCCTCTCATAATGTTATAGAGTAGTAGTAGTAACTGATCCTCTCCTCTCATAATGTTATAGAGTAGTAATAGTAACTGATCCTCTCCTCTCATAATGTTATAGAGTAGTAGTAGTAACTGATCCTCTCCTCTCATAATGTTATAGAGTAGTAATAGTAACTGATCCTCTCCTCTCATAATGTTATAGAGTAGTAGTAGAATTAACTGATCCTCTCCTCTCATAATGTTATAGAGTAGTAATAGTAACTGATCCTCTCCTCTCATAATGTTATAGAGTAGTAGTAGTAACTGATCCTCTCCTCTCATAATGTTATAGAGTAGTAATAGTAACTGATCCTCTCCTCTCATAATGTTATAGAGTAGTAGTAGTAACTGATCCTCTCCTCTCATAATGTTATATAGTAGTAATAGTAACTGATCCTCTCCTCTCATAATGTTTTAGAGTAGTAGTAGTAACTGACCCTCTCCTCTCATAATGTTATATAGTAGTAGTAGTAGTAACTGATCCTCTCCTCTCATAATGTTATAGAGTAGTAGTGATAATAACTGATCCTCTCCTCTCATAATGTTATATAGTAGTAATAGTAACTGATCATCTCCTCTCATAATGTTATATAGTAGTAATAGTAACTGATCCTCTCCTCTCATAATGTTATAGAGTAGTAGTGATAATAACTGATCCTCTCCTCTCATAATGTTATATAGTAGTAGTGATAATAACTGATCCTCTCCTCTCATAATGTTATAGAGTAGTAGTGATAATAACTGAGCCTCTCCTCTCATAATGTTATATAGTAGTAATAGTAACTGATCCTCTCCTCTCATAATGTTATATAGTAGTAGTAGCAGTAACTGATCCTCTCCTCTCATAATGTTATAGAGTAGTAGCAGTAACTGATCCTCTCCTCTCATAATGTTATAGACTCGTAGTGATAATAACTGATCCTCTCCTCTCATAATGTTATATAGTAGTAGTGATAATAACTGATCCTCTCCTCTCATAATGTTATAGAGTAGTAGCAGTAACTGAGCCTCTCCTCTCATAATGTTATAGAGTAGTAGTGATAATAACTGATCCTCTCCTCTCATAATGTTATATAGTAGTAGTGATAATAACTGATCCTCTCCTCTCATAATGTTATAGAGTAGTAGTGATAATAACTAATCCTCTCCTCTCATAATGTTATATAGTAGTAGTGATAATAACTGATCCTCTCCTCTCATAATGTTATATAGTAGTAGTAGCAGTAACTGATCCTCTCCTCTCATAATGTTATAGAGTAGTAGCAGTAACTGATACTCTCCTCTCATAATGTTATATAGTAGTAGTAGCAGTAACTGATCCTCTCCTCTCATAATGTTATAGAGTAGTAGCAGTAACTGATCCTCTCCTCTCATAAGGTTATAGAGTAGTAGCAGTAACTGATCCTCTCCTCTCATAATGTTATAGAGTCTTAGTGATAATAACTGATCCTCTCCTCTCATAATGTTATATAGTTGTAGTGATAATAACTGATCCTCTCCTCTCATAATGTTATATAGTAGTAGTAGCAGTAACTGATCCTCTCCTCTCATAATGTTATATAGTAGTAGTAGCAGTAACTGATCCTCTCCTCTCATAATGTTATAGAGTAGTAGCAGTAACTGATCCTCTCCTCTCATAATGTTATAGACTAGTAGTGATAATAACTGATCCTCTCCTCTCATAATGTTATATAGTAGTAGTGATAATAACTGATCCTCTCCTCTCATAATGTTATAGAGTAGTAGTGATAATAACTGATCCTCTCCTCTCATAATGTTATATAGTAGTAGTGATAATAACTGATCCTCTCCTCTCATAATGTTATAGAGTAGTAGTGATAATAACTAATCCTCTCCTCTCATAATGTTATATAGTAGTAGTGATAATAACTGATCCTCTCCTCTCATAATGTTATATAGTAGTAGTAGCAGTAACTGATCCTCTCCTCTCATAATGTTATATAGTAGTAGTGATAATAACTGATCCTCTCCTCTCATAATGTTATAGAGTAGTAGTGATAATAACTGATCCTCTCCTCTCATAATGTTATATAGTAGTAATAATAACTGATCCTCTCCTCTCATAATGTTATATAGTAGTAGTAGCAGTAACTGATCCTCTCCTCTCATAATGTTATATAGTAGTAGTAGTAGTAACTGATCCTCTCCTCTCATAATGTTATATAGTAGTAATAGTAAACTGATCCTCTCCTCTCATAATGTTATAGAGTAGTAGTAGCAGTAACTGATCCTCTCCTCTCATAATGTTATATAGTAGTAATAATAACTGATCCTCTCCTCTCATAATGTTATATAGTAGTAGTAGCAGTAACTGATCCTCTCCTCTCATAATGTTATATAGTAGTAGTAGTAGTATCTGATCCTCTCCTCTCATAATGTTATATCGTAGTAATAGTAACTGATCCTCTCCTCTCATATTCTTATAGAGTAGTAGTGATAATAACTAATCCTCTCCTCTCATAATGTTATAGATTAGTAGTGATAATAACTAATCCTCTCCTCTCATAATGTTATATAGTTGTAGTGATAATAACTGATCCTCTCCTCTCATAATGTTATATAGTAGTAGTAGCAGTAACTGATCCTCTCCTCTCATAATGTTATAGAGTAGTAGCAGTAACTGATACTCTCCTCTCATAATGTTATATAGTAGTAGTAGCAGTAGCTGATCCTCTCCTCTCATAATGTTATAGAGTAGTAGCAGTAACTGATCCTCTCCTCTCATAATGTTATAGAGTAGTAGTAGTAACTGATCCTCTCCTCTCATAATGTTATAGAGTAGTAGTAGCAGTAACTGATCCTCTCCTCTCATAATGTTATAGAGTAGTAGCAGTAACTGATCCTCTCCTCTCATAATGTTATAGACTAGTAGTGATAATAACTGATCCTCTCCTCTCATAATGTTATATAGTAGTAGTGATAATAACTGATCCTCTCCTCTCATAATGTTATAGAGTAGTAGCAGTAACTGAGCCTCTCCTCTCATAATGTTATAGAGTAGTAGTGATAATAACTGATCCTCTCCTCTCATAATGTTATATAGTAGTAGTGATAATAACTGATCCTCTCCTCTCATAATGTTATAGAGTAGTAGTAGTAACTGATCATCTCCTCTCATAATGTCCGGGGGTGTCCTCTCATAATGTCCGGGGGTGTCCTCGGATGGGCCACAGTGTCTCCTGACCCCTCCTGTCTCAGCCTCCATTATTTATGCTGCAGTAGTTTATGTGTCGGGGGGCTGGGGTCAGTTTGTTATATCTGGAGTACTTCTCCTGTCCTATTCGGTGTCCTGTGTGAATCTAAGTGTGCGTTCTCTAATTCTCTCCTTCTCTCTTTCTTTCTCTCTCTCGGAGGACCTGAGCCCTAGGACCATGCCCCAGGACTACCTGACATGATGACTCCTTGCTGTCCCCAGTCCACCTGGCCATGCTGCTGTTCCAGTTTCAACTGACCTGAGCCCTAGGACCATGCCCCAGGACTACCTGACATGATGACTCCTTGCTGTCCCCAGTCTACCTGGCCATGCTGCTGCTCCAGTTTCAACTTCCACCTGACTGTGCTGCTGCTCTAGTTTCAACTGTTCTGCCTTATTATTATTCGACCATGCTGGTCATTTATGAACATTGAACATCTTGACCATGTTCTGTTATAATCTCCACCCGGCACAGCCAGAAGAGGACTGGCCACCCCACATAGCCTGGTTCCTCTCTAGGTTTCTTCCTAGGTATTGGCCTTCTAGGGAGTTTTTCCTAGCCACCGTGCTTCTCCACCTGCATTGCTTGCTGTTTGGGGTTTTAGGCTGGGTTTCTGTACAGCACTTTGAGATATCAGCTGATGTACGAAGGGCTATATAAATAAATTTGATTTGATTTGATTTGATTTATATAGTAATAATAGTAACTGATCCTCTCCTCTCATAATGTTATAGAGTAGTAGTAGTAGTAACTGATCATCTCCTCTCCTAATGTTATATAGTAGTAATAGTAACTGATCCTCTCCTCTCATAATGTTATAGAGTAGTAGTAGTAACTGATCCTCTCCTCTCATAATGTTATAGAGTAGTAATAGTAACTGATCCTCTCCTCTCATAATGTTATAGAGTAGTAGTAGTAACTGATCCTCTCCTCTCATAATGTTATATAGTAGTAATAGTAACTGATCCTCTCCTCTCATAATGTTTTAGAGTAGTAGTAGTAACTGATCATCTCCTCTCATAATGTTATATAGTAGTAATAGTAACTGATCCTCTCCTCTCATAATGTTATAGAGTAGTAGTAGTAGTAACTGATCCTCTCCTCTCATAATGTTATAGAGTAGTAGTGATAATAACTGATCCTCTCCTCTCATAATGTTATATAGTAGTAATAGTAACTGATCCTCTCCTCTCATAATGTTATATAGTAGTAATAGTAACTGATCCTCTCCTCTCATAATGTTATAGAGTAGTAGTGATAATAACTGATCCTCTCCTCTCATAATGTTATATATTAGTAGTGATAATAACTGATCCTCTCCTCTCATAATGTTATAGAGTAGTAGTGATAATAACTGATCCTCTCCTCTCATAATGTTATATAGTAGTAATAGTAACTGATCCTCTCCTCTCATAATGTTATATAGTAGTAGTAGCAGTAACTGATCCTCTCCTCTCATAATGTTATATAGTAGTAGTAGTAGTAACTGATCCTCTCCTCTCATAATGTTATAGAGTAGTAGCAGTAACTGATACTCTCCTCTCATAATGTTATAGAGTAGTAGTAACTGATCCTCTCCTCTCATAATGTTATATAGTAGTAGTAGCAGTAACTGATCCTCTCCTCTCATAATGTTATAGAGTAGTAGCAGTAACTGATACTCTCCTCTCATAATGTTATATAGTAGTAGTAGCAGTAGCTGATCCTCTCCTCTCATAATGTTATAGAGTAGTAGCAGTAACTGATCCTCTCCTCTCATAATGTTATAGAGTAGTAGTAGTAACTGATCCTCTCCTCTCATAATGTTATAGAGTAGTAGTAGCAGTAACTGATCCTCTCCTCTCATAATGTTATAGAGTAGTAGCAGTAACTGATCCTCTCCTCTCATAAGGTTATAGAGTAGTAGCAGTAACTGATCCTCTCCTCTCATAATGTTATAGAGTCTTAGTGATAATAACTGATCCTCTCCTCTCATAATGTTATATAGTAGTAGTGATAATAACTGATCCTCTCCTCTCATAATGTTATATAGTAGTAGTAGCAGTAACTGATCCTCTCCTCTCATAATGTTATATAGTAGTAGTAGCAGTAACTGATCCTCTCCTCTCATAATGTTATAGAGTAGTAGCAGTAACTGATCCTCTCCTCTCATAATGTTATAGACTAGTAGTGATAATAACTGATCCTCTCCTCTCATAATGTTATATGTAGTAGTGATAATAACTGATCCTCTCCTCTCATAATGTTATAGAGTAGTAGTGATAATAACTGATCATCTCCTCTCATAATGTTATATAGTAGTAGTGATAATAACTGATCCTCTCCTCTCATAATGTTATATAGTAGTAGTAGCAGTAACTGATCCTCTCCTCTCATAATGTTATAGAGTAGTAGTGATAATAACTGATCCTCTCCTCTCATAATGTTATATATTAGTAGTGATAATAACTGATCCTCTCCTCTCACAATGTTATAGAGTAGTAGTGATAATAACTGATCCTCTCCTCTCATAATGTTATATAGTAGTAGTGATAATAACTGATCCTCTCCTCTCATAATGTTATATAGTAGTAGTAGCAGTAACTGATCCTCTCCTCTCATAATGTTATAGAGTAGTAACAGTAACTGATCTCTCCTCTCATAATGTTATAGAGTAGGTAGTGATAATAACTGATCCTCTCCTCTCATATGTTATATAGTAGTAATAGTAACTGAATCATCTCCTCTTCTAATGTTATATAGTAGTAATCAGTAACTGATCCTCTCCTCTCATAATGTTATAGAGTATAGGAGTAGTAACTGAATCATCTCCTCTCATATGTTATATAGTAGTAATAGTAACTGATCCCTCTCCTCTCATAATGTTATAGAGTAGTAGTAGTTAACTGATCCTCTCCTCTCATAATGTTACTAGAGTAGTATATGTAAACTTGATCCTCTCCTCTCATATTATAGAGTAGTAGGAGTAACTGATCCTCTCCTCTCATATGTTTATAGAGTAGTAATAGTAACTGATCCTCTCCCTCCATAATGTTATAGATAGTAGTAGAATTAACTGATCCTCATCTCTCATATGTTATAGAGTATATAGTAACTGATCCTCTCTCTCAGTAACTGATCCTCTTCCTCTCATAATGTTATGAGATAGTAATTAGTAACTGATCCTCTTCCTCTATAATGTTATAGAGTAGTAATAGTAACTGATCCTCTTCCTCTCTATAATGTCTATATAGTAGTAGTAGTAACTGATCCTCTCCTCTCATAATGGTTATATAGTAGTAGTAGTAACTGATCCTCTCCCTCTCAATTGTAGAGTAGTAGTAGTAACTGACCTCACGTAGAATGTTACTAGTAGTAGTAGTAACTGATCCTCTCCTCTCATAATGTTATAGAGTAGTAGTTGATTTAATAACCGGTCCTCTCCTCTCATAATGTTATATAGTAGAATAATAGTAAACTGGATCAATCTCCTCTCATAATTTATATAGTAGTAATAGTAACTGCATCCTCTCCTCTCATAATGTTATAGAGTAGTAGTGATAATAACTGATCCTCTCCTTCTCATAATGTTATATAGTAGTAGTGATAATAACTGATCCTCTCCTCTCATAATGTTATAGAGTAGTAGTGATAATAACTGAGCCTCTCCTCTCATAATGTTATATAGTAGTAATAGTAACTGATCCTCTCCTCATAATGTTATATAGTAGTAGTAGCAGTAACTGATCCTCTCTCTCATAATGTTATATAGTAGTAGTAGTAGTAACTGATCTCTCCTCTCATAATGTTATATAGTAGTAGTAGCAGTAACTGATCCTCTCCTTCTCATAATGTATATAGTAGTAGTAGTAGTAACTGATCCTCTCCTCTCATAATGTTATATAGTAGTAGTAGCAGTACTGATTCTCTCCTCTCAAAATGTTATAGAGTAGTAGCAGTAACTGATACTCTCCTCTCATAATGTTATAGAGTAGTAGTAGCAGTAGCTGATCCTCTCCTCTCATAATGTTATAGAGTATAGCAGTAACTGATCCTCTCCTCTATAATGTTATAGAGTAGTAGTAGTAACTGATCCTCTCTCTCATAATGTTATAGAGTAGTAGTAGCAGTAACTGATCCTCTCCTCTCATATGTTATAGAGTAGTAGCAGTAAACTGATCCTCTTCCTCTCATAAGGTTATAGAGTAGTAGCAGTAACTGATCCTCTCCTCTCATATGTTATCGAGTCTTAGTGATATAACTGATCCTCTCCTCTCATAATGTTATAATAGTTGTAGTGATCAATAATGACCCTCTCCTCTCATGATGTTATATAAGTATCAGTAGCAGTAACTGATCCTTCTCCTCTCATAATGTTTAATAGGTAGTAAGTAGGCAGTAACTGATCCTCTCCTCTCATAATGTATAGAGAGTAGCAGTAACTGATCCTCTCCTCTCATAATGTTATAGACTAGTAAGTGATAATTACTGAATCCTTCTCCTCTCATATGTTAGTATATAGTAGTGATAATACCTGATCCTCTCCTCTCATAATGTTATAGAGTAGTAGCAGTAACTGGCCTCTCCTCTCATAATGTTATAGAGTAGTAGTGATAATAACTGATCCTCTCCTCTCATAATGTTATATAGTAGTTAGTGATTAATAACTGATCCTCTCACTCTCATACTGTTATAGAGTAGTAGTGATAATCACTGATCCTCTCCTCTCATAAATGTATATAGTAGTAGTGATAATAACTTCGATCCTCTTCCTTCTCATCATGGTATAGATTAGTAGTGATAATAATAATCCTCTTCCTCTTCATTAATGTTATATAGTAGTTGTGATAATAACTGATTCCTCTCCTCTCCCATAATGTATATAGTAGCTAGTAGCCAGAGTAACTGATCCTCTCCTCTCATAATTTGCTTATATAGTCAGTAGTGATTAATAATCTGATCCTCTCCTCTTCATAATGTTATAGAGTAGTAGTTATAATAACTGATCCTCTCCTTCCTAATGTTATATAGTAGTAATAATAAACTGATCCTCTCCTCTCATAATGTTATATAGTAGTAGCTAGCAGTAACTGATCCTCTCCTCTCATAATGTTATATAGTAGTAGTAGTAGTAACTGATCCTCTCCTCTCATAATGTTATATAGTAGTAATAGTAACTGATCCTCTCCTCTCATAATGTTATAGAGTAGTAGTAGCAGTAACTGATCCTCTCCTCTCATAATGTTATATAGTAGTAATAATAACTGATCCTCTCCTCTCATAATGTTATATAGTAGTAGTAGCAGTAACTGATCCTCTCCTCTCATAATGTTATATAGTAGTAGTAGTAGTATCTGATCCTCTCCTCTCATAATGTTATATCGTAGTAATAGTAACTGATCCTCTCCTCTCATATTCTTATAGAGTAGTAGTGATAATAACTAATCCTCTCCTCTCATAATGTTATAGAGTAGTAGTGATAATAACTAATCCTCTCCTCTCATAATGTTATATAGTTGTAGTGATAATAACTGATCCTCTCCTCTCATAATGTTATATAGTAGTAGTAGCAGTAACTGATCCTCTCCTCTCATAATGTTATAGAGTAGTAGCAGTAACTGATACTCTCCTCTCATAATGTTATATAGTAGTAGTAGCAGTAGCTGATCCTCTCCTCTCATAATGTTATAGAGTAGTAGCAGTAACTGATCCTCTCCTCTCATAATGTTATAGAGTAGTAGTAGTAACTGATCCTCTCCTCTCATAATGTTATAGAGTAGTAGTAGCAGTAACTGATCCTCTCCTCTCATAATGTTATAGAGTAGTAGCAGTAACTGATCCTCTCCTCTCATAAGGTTATAGAGTAGTAGCAGTAACTGATCCTCTCCTCTCATAATGTTATAGAGTCTTAGTGATAATAACTGATCCTCTCCTCTCATAATGTTATATAGTTGTAGTGATAATAACTGATCCTCTCCTCTCATAATGTTATATAGTAGTAGTAGCAGTAACTGATCCTCTCCTCTCATAATGTTATATAGTAGTAGTAGCAGTAACTGATCCTCTCCTCTCATAATGTTATAGAGTAGTAGCAGTAACTGATCCTCTCCTCTCATAATGTTATAGACTAGTAGTGATAATAACTGATCCTCTCCTCTCATAATGTTATATAGTAGTAGTGATAATAACTGATCCTCTCCTCTCATAATGTTATAGAGTAGTAGTGATAATAACTGATCCTCTCCTCTCATAATGTTATATAGTAGTAGTGATAATAACTGATCCTCTCCTCTCATAATGTTATAGAGTAGTAGTGATAATAACTAATCCTCTCCTCTCATAATGTTATAGTAGTAGTGATAATAACTGATCCTCTCCTCTCATAATGTTATATAGTAGTAGTAGCAGTAACTGATCCTCTCCTCTCATAATGTTATATAGTAGTAGTGATAATAACTGATCCTCTCCTCTCATAATGTTATAGAGTAGTAGTGATAATAACTGATCCTCTCCTCTCATAATGTTATATAGTAGTAATAATAACTGATCCTCTCCTCTCATATGTTATATAGTAGTAGTAGCAGTAACTGATCCTCTCCTCTCATAATGTTATATAGTAGTAGTAGTAGTAACTGATCCTCTCCTCTCATAATGTTATATAGTAGTAATAGTAACTGATCCTCTCCTCTCATAATGTTATAGAGTAGTAGTAGCAGTAACTGATCCTCTCCTCTCATAATGTTATATAGTAGTAATAATAACTGATCCTCTCCTCTCATAATGTTAAATAGTAGTAGTAGCAGTAACTGATCCTCTCCTCTCATAATGTTATATAGTAGTAGTAGTAGTATCTGATCCTCTCCTCTCATAATGTTATATCGTAGTAATAGTAACTGATCCTCTCCTCTCATATTGTTATAGAGTAGTAATAGTAACTGATCCTCTCCTCTCATAATGTTATAGAGTAGTAGTGATAATAACTGATCCTCTCCTCTCATAATGTTATAGAGTAGTAGTGATAATAACTGATCATCTCCTCTCATAATGTTATATAGTAGTAATAGTAACTGATCCTCTCCTCTCATAATGTTATAGAGTAGTAATAGTAGTAACTGACCCTCTCCTCTCCTAATATTAAGAGTAGTAGTAGTAGTAACTGATCCTCTCCTCTCCTAATATTAAAGAGTAGTAGTAGTAGTAACTGACCCTCTCCTCTCCTAATATTAAAGAGTAGTAATAGTAGTAACTGATCCTCTCCTCTCCTAATATTAAAGAGTAGTAGTAGTAGTAACTGACCCTCTCCTCTCCTAATATTATAGAGTAGTAGCAGTAACTGATCCTCTCCTCTCATAAGGTTATAGAGTAGTAGCAGTAACTGATCCTCTCCTCTCATAATGTTATATAGTAGTAGTGATAATAACTGATCCTCTCCTCTCATAATGTTATATAGTAGTAGTGATAATAACTGATCCTCTCCTCTCATAATGTTATAGAGTAGTAGTGATAATAACTGATCCTCTCCTCTCATAATGTTATATAGTAGTAGTGATAATAACTGATCCTCTCCTCTCCTAATATTAAAGAGTAGTAGTAGTAGTAACTGACCCTCTCCTCTCCTAATATTATAGAGTAGTAGCAGTAACTGATCCTCTCCTCTCATAAGGTTATAGAGTAGTAGCAGTAACTGATCCTCTCCTCTCATAATGTTATATAGTAGTAGTGATAATAACTGATCCTCTCCTCTCATAATGTTATATAGTAGTAGTAGCAGTAACTGATCCTCTCCTCTCATAATGTTATATAGTATTAGTAGCAGTAACTGATCCTCTCCTCTCATAATGTTATAGAGTAGTAGCAGTAACTGATCCTCTCCTCTCATAATGTTATAGACTAGTAGTGATAATACTGATCCTCTCCTCTCATAATGTTATATAGTAGTAGTGATAATAACTGATCCTCTCCTCTCATAATGTTATAGAGTAGTAGCAGTAACTGAGCCTCTCCTCTCATAATGTTATAGAGTAGTAGTGATAATAACTGATCCTCTCCTCTCATAATGTTATATAGTAGTAGTGATAATAACTGATCCTCTCCTCTCATAATGTTAAAGAGTAGTAGTGATAATAACTGATCCTCTCCTCTCATAATGTTATATAGTAGTAGTGATAATAACTGATCCTCTCCTCTCATAATGTTATATAGTAGTAGTAGCAGTAACTGATCCTCTCCTCTCATAATGTTATATAGTAGTAGTGATAATAACTGATCCTCTCCTCTCATAATGTTATAGAGTAGTAGTGATAATAACTGATCCTCTCCTCTCATAATGTTATATAGTAGTAATAATAACTGATCCTCTCCTCTCATAATGTTATATAGTAGTAGTAGCAGTAACTGATCCTCTCCTCTCATAATGTTATATAGTAGTAGTAGTAGTAACTGATCCTCTCCTCTCATAATGGTATATAGTAGTAATAGTAACTGATCCTCTCCTCTCATAATGTTATAGAGTAGTAGTAGCAGTAACTGATCCTCTCCTCTCATAATGTTATATAGTAGTAATAATAACTGATCCTCTCCTCTCATAATGTTATATAGTAGTAGTAGCAGTAACTGATCCTCTCCTCTCATAATGTTATATAGTAGTAGTAGTAGTATCTGATCCTCTCCTCTCATAATGTTATATAGTAGTAATAGTAACTGATCCTCTCCTCTCATATTGTTATAGAGTAGTAATAGTAACTGATCCTCTCCTCTCATAATGTTATAGAGTAGTAGTGATAATAACTGATCCTCTCCTCTCATATTGTTATAGAGTAGTAGTGATAATAACTGATCATCTCCTCTCATAATGTTATATAGTAGTAATAGTAACTGATCCTCTCCTCTCATAATGTTATAGAGTAGTAATAGTAGTAACTGACCCTCTCCTCTCCTAATATTAAAGAGTAGTAGTAGTAGTAACTGATCCTCTCCTCTCCTAATATTAAAGAGTAGTAGTAGTAGTAACTGACCCCTCTCCTCTCCTAATATTAAAGAGTAGTAATAGTAGTAACTGATCCTCTCCTCTCCTAATATTAAAGAGTAGTAGTAGTAGTAACTGACCCTCTCCTCTCCTAATATTATAGAGTAGTAGTAGTAACTGACCCTCTCCTCTCCTAATGTTATAGAGTAGTAGTAGTAACTGATCCTCTCCTCTCATAATGTTACAGAGTAGTAATAGTAGCTGATCCTCTCCTCTCATAATGTTATAGTGTAATAGAAGTAACTGATCCTCTCCTCTCATAATGTTATAGAGTAGTAGTAGTAGTAACTGATCCTCTCCTCTCATAATGTTATAGAGTAGTAGTAGTAGTAACTGATCCTCTCCTCTCATAATGTTTTAGAGTAGTAGTAGTAACTGACCCTCTCCTCTCCTAATGTTATAGAGTAGTAGTAGTAATAGTAACTGATCCTCTCCTCTCATAATGTTATAGAGTAGTAGTAGTAACTGATCCTCTCCTCTCATAATGTTATAGAGTAGTAGTAGTAGTAACTGATCCTCTCCTCTCATAATGTTTTAGAGTAGTAGTAGTAACTGACCCTCTCCTCTCCTAATGTTATAGAGTAGTAGTAGTAATAGTAACTGACCCTCTCCTCTCCTAATGTTATAGAGTAGTAGTAGTAGTAGTAACTGATCCTCTCCTCTCATAATGTTATAGAGTAGTAGTAACTGACCCTCTCCTCTCATAATCTTATAGAGTAGTAGTAGTAGTAACTGACCCTCTCCTCTCCTAATGTTATAGAGTAGTAATAGTAACTGATCCTCTCCTCTGATAATGTTAGAGTAGTAGAAGTAACTGATCCTCTCCTCTCATAATGTTATAGAGTAATAGAAGTAACTAATCCTCTCCTCTCATAATGTTATAGAGTAGTAGTAGTAATAACTGATCCTCTCCTCTCCTAATGTTATAGAGTAGTAATAGTAACTGATCCTCTCCTCTCCTAATATTATAGAGTAGTAATAGTAACTGATCCTCTCCTCTGATAATGTTATAGAGTAGTAGAAGTAACTAATCCTCTCCTCTCATAATGTTATAGAGTAGTAGCAGTAATAACTGATCCTCTCCTCTCCTAATGTTATATAGTAGTAATAGTAACTGATCCTCTCCTCTCATAATGTTATAGAGTAGTAATAGTAACTGATCCTCTCCCCTCATAATGTTATATAGTAGTAGTAGCAGTAACTGATACTCTCCTCTCATAATGTTATAGAGTAGTAGTAATTGGAACTGATCCTCTCCTCTCATAATGTTATAGAGTAGTAGTAGTAATAGTAACTGATCCTCTCCTCTCCTAATATTATAGAGTAGTAATATTAACTGAACCTCTCCTCTCCTAATGTTATAGAGTAATAGAAGTAACTAATCCTCTCCTCTCATAATGTTATAGAGTAGTAGTAACTGATCCTCTCCTCTCATAATGTTATAGAGTAGTAGTAGTAGTAACTGATCCTCTCCTCTCATAATGTTATAGGGTAATAGATGTAACTGATCCTCTCCTCTCATAATGTTATAGAGTAGTAGTAGTAACTGATCCTCTCCTCTCATAATGTTATAGAGTAGTAGTAGTAGTAACTGATCCTCTCCTCTCATAATGTTATAGAGTAATAGAAGTAACTGATCCTCTCCTCTCATAATGTTATAGAGTAGTAGTAACTGATCCTCTCCTCTCATAATGTTATAGAGTAGTTGTAGTAACTGACCCTCTCCTCTCCTAATATTATAGAGTAGTAGTAATAGTAACTGATCCTCTCCTCTCCTAATATTATAGAGTAGTAGTAATAGTAACTGATCCTCTCCTCTCCTAATATTATAGAGTAGTAGTAGTAGTAACTGACCCTCTCCTCTCCTAATGTTATAGAGTAGTAGTAGTAACTGACCCTCTCCTCTCCTAATGTTATAGAGTAGTAGTAATAGTAATTGACCCTCTCCTCTCCTAATGTTATAGAGTAGTAATAGTAATTGACCCTCTCCTCTCCTAATGTTATAGAGTAGTAATAGTACTGACCCTCTCCTCTCCTAATGTTATAGAGTAGTAGTAGTAACTGACCCTCTCCTCTCCTAATGTTTTAGAGTAGTAGTAACTGACCCTCTCCTCTCATAATGTTATAGAGTAGTAGTAGTAGTAACTGACCCTCTCCTCTCCTAATGTTTTAGAGCAGTAGTAACTGACCCTCTCCTCTCATAATGTTATAGAGTAGTAGTAGTAACTGACCCTCTCCTCTCATAATGTTATAGAGTAGTAGTAGTAACTGACCCTCTCCTCTCCTAATGTTATAGAGTATTAGTAGTAGTAACTGACCCTCTCCTCTCATAATGATATAGAGTAGTGGTAACTGACCCTCTCCTCTCATAATGTTATAGAGTAGTAGTAGTAACTGACACTCTCCACTCCTAATGTTATAGAGTAGTAGTAATAGTAACTGACCCTCTCCTCTCCTAATGGTATAGAGTAGTAATAGTACTGACTCTCTCCTAATGTTATAGAGTAGTATTAGTAACTGACCCTCTCCTCTCCTAATGTTTTAGAGTAGTAGTAGTAGTAACTGACCCTCCCCTCTCCTAATGTTATAGAGTAGTAGTAGTAACTGACCCTCTCCTCTCATAATGTTATAGAGTAGTAGTAGTAGTAACTGACCCTCTCCTCTCCTAATGTTTTAGAGTAGTAGTAGTAACTGACCCTCCCCTCTCCTAATGTTATAGAGTAGTAGTAGTAACTGACCCTCTCCTCTCATAATGTTATAGAGTAGTTGTAGTAACTGACCCTCTCCTCTCCTAATGTTATAGAGTAGTAGTAGTAGTAACTGACCCTCTCCTCTCCTAATGTTATAGAGTAGTAATAGTAACTGACCCTCTCCTCTCCTAATGGTATAGAGTAGTAATATAACTGATCCTCTCCTCTCCTAATGTTATAGAGTAGTAGTAGTAACTGACCCTCTCCTCTCCTAATGGTATAGAGTAGTAATAGAACTGACCCTCTCCTCTCCTAATGTTATAGAGTAGTAGTAGTAACTGACCCTCTCCTCTCCTAATGTTATAGAGTAGTAATAGTAACTGACCCTCTCCTCTCCTAATGTTATAGAGTAGTAGTAGTAACTGACCCTCTCCTCTCCTAATGTTATAGAGTAGTAGTAGTAACTGACCCTCTCCTCTCCTAATGTTTTAGAGTAGTAGTAGTAACTGACCCTCTCCTCTCCTAATGTTATAGAGGAGTAGTAGTAACTGACCCTCTCCTCTCATAATGTTATAGAGTAGTAGTAGTAACTTACCCTCTCCTCTCCTAATGTTTTAGAGTAGTAGTAGTAACTGACCCTCTCCTCTCCTAATGTTATAGAGGAGTAGTAGTAACTGACCCTCTCCTCTCATAATGTTATAGAGTAGTAGTAGTAACTTACCCTCTCCTCTCATAATGTTATAGAGTAGTAGTAGTAGTAACTGACCCTCTCCTCTCATAATATTACATTTCAGTTGAAGGCATTCAGTTCTACAACTGACTAGGTATTCCTCTTTCACTTTCCCTTTCCCATTTGCACGCTCCGTCAAAACTTGATATCTTTGGCATTGTGCGACATAACTGCACATAACTGGCCTTCTTTTGTCCCCAGCATGAGGTGCACCTGTGTAGTGATCGTGCTGTATAAGCTGCTTCCTGATATGCGGAGTAACACTTTACATGTTGCCTTTATATTTTTCTTCAGTGTATATATGTCATTCTATTGTCACAAACATGACGATTGTCACAATGATGGTCATGTGATCTGAGTGATTGCTTTCTAACCATATTGTCACATGTCACAGTTGGCGTCATCTAGTGACCATTGTTCCATGTCACTGTCTCTTCCCCCTCAGCACCTGCAGTAGGTCCCAGCTGTATCAGTACAGTCACTGTGCAGTCTGACTGAGGGAGGTTTTTGTACAACTCTGTATCACTGTGTAGACACATCTTTACTATTGATGACGTGTATACTCTGACAGTAGTAATCTCCTGCATCTTCAGCCTGGACTCCACTGATGGTCAGAGTGAAGTCACTCCTTGATCCACTGCCACTGAATCTAGATGGAGTCCCAGAGAAGAGGGTGCTTCCATGGTAGACCAGTTGTTTAGGAGTTTCTCCAGGTTTCTGTTGATACCAGGCTAAACATGGTTTACCTGACCTATTACAGTCAGGATACACATTACTGCCGGTTTTACAGTTCAGAGAGACTGTCTCTCCTGGGAGAACAGTTTTCACTGCAGGAGTCTGAGTCACAGTGATCTGTCCTCTGGATTCTGAAACAGAGAGAAAGCTAATAAATGTATCTCCAGGGATGAATAAAACAATTTAAACAATCTTTCAGTTAACTCAAGCTGTTTACTATTCAGTATACCAACATAAAACTCCTATATATGTTGTACCTTGTATGTAGAAAGCAAGTGTCCAGATGAAGATGGTGATAAAAGTCATGGTTGTTGTGGGTTCTGTTGTCATGAAGGACAGCTCTCAGTCATGAAGTGTTAAACTCACAGGGATATAAACACTCACAGACCACTGAAGCATGTGCTGTCTGTGCAGAGCATCATCAATATGCAAATAATCTTCTGGTCTTCTCTCCATACACCATTATTCAGTATACTTAGAACATTAAGGATTCATTATTTTTATTTTTTGTACCTTTATTTAACTTGGCAAGTCAGTTTAGAACAGTTAAGAATAAATTCATATTTTCAATGACAACCTAGGGACAGTGGGTTAACAGCCTTGTTCATGGTGTCACGACTTCCTCCGAAGTTGGCTCCCCTGCCTGTTCGGGCGGTGCTCGGCGGTCGTCGTCACCGTCCTACTAGCCACTGCCGATCCCTTTTTCGTTTGTCTGTTGGTTTTGTCTTATTAGTTTCACCTGTGTGTATTTTAGTTTAATTAGCGTCCTTATATATAGTAGGTTGTCCCGCCCTTGTTTTGTGCGGGATTGTTTTTGTTATCCTGTTATATGGTGGTTTTTCGTGTGTTTTATTCTCCGGACTATTTTGGTCCTGTGTTAGGGCTGGGTATTTTATTCGCCCTTTGTGTTGGCGTGACCGTCGTTTGTGCGCCGGAGAATAAACTGACAAATAACTGAAACCTGCTCTCTGCGCCTGATTCCACCCACCTTAGTAATTCGTGACACATGGGCAGAATGACAGATTCCATCAGTCGGATTAGAACTGATTCCATCAATCGGATTAGAACTAATTCCATCAATCGGATTAGAACTAATTCCATCAGATTATAACTGAGAGTCCATTATAATCTGATGATCTTGTCGCCTAATAATCATAGAATTCGATAATAATATGTAAATAAATAAATGGAATAAAAAGGGTATAAATACAATGCTATAATTGGTTTAAGGGCTATCACATATGATCACTATCAATATTGTACAGCAAGACTAAACCATAGTGAATGCTGGAGAGAATAAAATACAAGTAATACATCATGTTATCATGTAACATACATCACTTTGTCTGTTATTTAGTGTTATGGTAATATGGTATGGTAACATAACGATGTCTATGGAAAAGAGGAATACCAGTCATGTTCCACCGTCCGATCATTGGTCATATTCCTCCCCCTGCTGGGAGATTCCTGTTAGTGCAGTGAGCTGTGTGGTCTGAATACTGGACTGCTGGACTATTGGACTGCCACTGAGAGAAGAGGGGCTCCGCTGTGCAGGACTGCTACTCTGTTCCTGACTGAGTTCAGCTCCCTGCCTCCTCTCCTCTGTCTCTGACCAGACACACTGAGACTCTGTAGACCATCATTACAATACATGAAACCCAGTATCTCCTCAACATCTTAAGATTTCATTTGATTTATTTACGGGAGAAGTCACATTGAGATTTCAAGTGAGCCCTGGCAAGAGAGTAGCATCCATACAGTATACTGTACACATGAGACACAACACCAGGGAAAGTTAATGAACTGAAGGACTTCCGACCCGTAGCACTCACTTCTGTCATCATGAAGTGCTTTGAGACGCTAGTTAAAGACCACATCACCTCCTTCCTCCCTGGCACACTCAATCCCCTCCAATTTCCCTGCCGCCCTGACAGATCCACGGACGACGCAATCACTATTGCACTGCACACTTCCCTCACCCACCTGGACAAGAGGAATGAACATGTGAGGATTCTGTTCATTGACTACAGCTACAGCTGTTCATTGACTACGGTCTTCAATTCCACAGTGTCCTATAAGCTCACCACAAACCTCACAGCCCTGGGTCTGAACTCCTCCCTATGCAACTGCGTGCTGGACTTCCTGATGTGCTGCCCCCAGGTGGTGAAGGTAGATAACACTTCCTTCTCGACTGTTTCTCAAAATGGGGGCCCCACAAGGGTGCGTAGTCAGTCCCCTCCGGTACTCCCTGTATACCCAGGACTACGTGGCCTCACATAGTTCCAACTCCATCATCAAGTTCACTAACGGCACAACAGTAGTAACCCTGACAACAACAACAACAACGAGACGACCTAGAGGGAGAAGGAAGACACTGACGGCGTGGTGCCAGGTAAACAACCTCTCCCTCAGGAAAGCAAAGGATCTGATTCTGGACTTGTCGCCTTCTACGATAAGACCGCTGAGGCCACGACTACCACATTGGAATCCCGTGATGCCAACCCCGAAGCTCCAAACGCTCCATGACAAACAACTATGGACTCTAGTGTGTAGGCCTATGTGGTGGCCGGTCCTGTCCTTGTGTTTTGTACTGTGTTGCTTTTATCCTGTAAACCCCTTTTGAATACTGCGAAAATATATTAAAGAGCTGTTAACACTGTCTGTGGTTTTGTGATTGAAAGATATTTGGGTTTTGACATACAAGTGTCTCATTCACAGATCTAACAGTCAGTTATGTGCTCATTAAAATAGTTAATATAGTGCTTGATGATCATATCAATAGTTTGTTGTGAGGTGCATATGGGAACTTGTTATACGCGGCTGAAATTAAGAAATGTTTTCGGAATATGACCCTTTTTGGGACATCTTATGGAGTACTGATATTGTGGACTCAGGACTGTTCTTGTTTTCAAATCTCCAAATAACTTTTACATGAACTTTCACCCCATCACAAATATAACCAGTCACAACCACAAAGATTATATTATTTTGAACAAAAATATAAGTGCAACATGAGTTACAGTTCATATATTTTACTGAGTTACAGTTCATATAAGGAAATCAGTCAAATTGAAATTAATTCATTAGTCCCTAATCTATGGATTTCACATGACTGGGCAGGGGAGCAGCCATGGGTGGGATTGGGAGGGCAATAGGCCCACCCACTGGGGAGCCAGGCCCAGCCAATCAGACTGAGTTTACCTGAACAAAAGGGGCTTTATTACAGACAGAAAAAGTATTCAGTTTCATCAGCTGTCTGGGTGGCTGATGTCAGACCATCCTGCAGGTGAAGAGGCCAGATGTGGAGGTCCTGCTCTGGCGTTGGAGGTGGCTTGTGGTAGAGAAATTAACAGTAACATATCTGGCAGCAACTCTGGTGGACATTACTGTAGTCAGCATGCAAATTGCACACTCCCTCAAAATTTGAGATATCTGTGGCTTTGTCTGACAAAACTGCACATTTTAGAGTGGCCTTTTATTATCCCCAACACAAGGTACATCTATGTAATGATCATGCTGTTTAATCAGCTTCTTGATTTGTCACACCTGTCACGTGGATGGATTATATTGGCAAAAGATACATGCTCACTAACAGGGATGTTACTAATTTGTGCACAACAATTGAGAGAATTATGCTTGTTGAGCGTACGGAACATTTCTGGGATCTTTTATTTCAGCTCATAAAACATGGGACCAACACTTCATATGTTGCATTGATATTTTTGTTCATTCTATGGTACCAACCATGATGATTATGAAGATGATGATGGTCATGTGATCTGAATGATTTCAAACCATATTGTCACATCACAGTTGACCATCTAGTTACCAGTGTTCCATTTCACTCTCTCCCCCGAAGCACCTGCAGCAGGTCCCAGCTGTAGCAACACAATCACTGAGCAGTCTGAATGAGGGAGGTTTTTGTATGGCTCTGTATCACTGTGTGAACAAATGTTTACTATTGATATGTTTATAACTCTGACAGTAGTAATCTCCTGCATCTTCAGCCTGGACTCTACTGATGATCAGAGTGAAGTCACTCCCAGATCCATTGCCACTGAATCTAGATGGAGTCCCAGACTGAAGTGTTGTAGTATAGTAAATAAGTAGTTTAGGAGCTCCTCCAGGTTTCTGTTGATACCAGGCTAAACATGGTTTACCTGAACTCCAACAGTTAGTTTGCACATCAATGCTGGCTTTACAGTTCATAGAGACTATCTCTCCTGGGAGAACAGTTTTCACTGTAGGAGTCTGAGTCACTGTGATCTGTCCTCTGGATTCTGAAACAGAGAGAAAACGGATAATTGTACCAGGAATTAATATAACAATCTTAAAAATATTCAGTTCTCTCAAATTGTTTACTTTTCATTATTCAAATGTAAAACTCATATATATTTTGTACCTTCAATGTAGAAGACAAGTGTCCAGATGAAGATGGTGATAAAAGTCATGGTTGTTGTGGGTTCTGTTGTCATGAAGGACAACTCTCAGTCATGAAGTGTTGAACTCACAGGGATATAAATGCTCTTAGAGTAGCAGGGAGATGCATTATGCAAATTAATGTTTCAAATCTATTTTTTTTTTCAGTTTCCAAGTAGGCTCAATGAATTAGAATGTATTTTATACTGATTATGCTGTCTTTAATAACATCAAACAGCAACTGTTTACTCAGATCACTAATGTATGGTACCTTTTATGTCATACCACCTTCACATTATTATTCTGATGATGATCAGATATAATGAACTGTCTGTTCACTCATGGTTGGTCTCTCATGTAAGTTCCTCTAATCAGTTAGTGAACACTTCTCTAAACTAAAGCTGGTAGGATTCCTCTGGTAGTGTTGTCTGTCCTCTGTGACTTTACCTCCACTGTTAAATGTGAGATCAACATGTTTAATAAAGGAATATACAACATGGATCACTATCACTACTGCTGCTGCTGTTGTCTTTCATATGGACAATCTGGAGGAATACTAGCAACACTGATCTAATGCTGGACTGTACCTACAGACTAGGAGAACCTGATACACAGAGGAAGGAAAACATACTATTTAAGATACAATTCATATTTGTATTATCTAGAAACAGCTAATATGAAGTGTTTGTTTTACTTGGAAGATGTTAAAGTGTATTTGTGTTGATTATGATTCTGTATGAGTGATCTTCACTGTAACAGCTGCAGCATCACAACACAGAGAGGTTTTTGTACCAGCAGTAATAGTGATTGTATCACTGTGGTGGACTTTTGGTAGTGGCACCAGACTTGATGTTGGAAGTAAGTAACACGCTCTTTGATATTTCTTTCTGATTATTTTGGGGGGTATTTTACTCTGTGAAACTCTGTCTCCATGAATATATTGTGATTCTACATACTTTACTTTCTAAAAAAACAACTTTTTTATATTTCTTTTGACTAACAACCAACATGTTCAAATGTAGGTGTTTATTGAAATGTGTGGTTTGATGGATTGCAGAGGATAGTTCTAGTATGATAACAATTTAATAATATGGAATATAGCTGTTGCATTGTGTATTACTGTTTGTGCGATTTAAAAAAAATATTTATCTCAAATATTTTGGTTAAATGTAGCTTTTGACTGAGCCTTCTTTCCAGTAAATATTTATTAAATAAAAATGATAAATTGTAGGTTTATTTGTATGTCTGATTCGTATAATTGCAGTATATCATTCCTAATTCTGGTATAATAACTAATAGTATTGTATATAGTTATCATCATTGTTGCATTGTGTTTATGGTAGACTTCATTGATAGGGAGCAGACAAAGGGTCTCAGTTATGGTTGTAACTGACTTCATAATCTAACATGGATGATATGTTATGAAAATACTATGAATATGAGTAGGCTATTCTGATCAGATCCAATACTAAACAACATCTGTATAACATGTATATCTGACACCGTATGATTAGCAACTCTAGTTAACCAATTTATACTTGTTTGGTTCATAAATCTGCTTTGTATCATGCTACTTTAGTGTTTTCTTCACATCTTCTAATCAATCTGACTCCTACATTCATATTTAGAGGGCATTTCTATTTCACTTTATTTTGATGTGTCCTTTGCTGAAGATAATCTCTTAGTGTAGCTGTACTTGATGTTGTTACTTAGTTGATGTGTTCTGTTTGATCCAGGTAACAGTGCCCCCACCCTCACCATCCTGCCCCCCTCTAGTGAGGAGCTGTCCAGTACAACAACAGCCACACTGACATGTCTGGCCAACAAGGGCTTCCCCTCAGACTGGACCATGAGCTGGAAAGTGGACGGGACCAACAAGATCCAGGAGATCAGTTCTAGGGTCCTGGAGAAGGATGGCCTGTACAGCTGGAGCAGCACCCTGACTCTCACTGCCCAGGAGTGGACCAAGGCAGGAGAGGTGACCTGTGAAGCCCAGCAGAAATCCCAGAATCCAGTGACCAAGACCCTGAGGAAGGCTGACTGTTCTGGATAGGACTACTCAGTCACACCCCTGTGGAGAGAGCCTGCTGGTTCCTCTGCTTTGACTCTGTTCTGAGATCAGATGTTCTGTCTTATTGATCTCTGACATGTAGACTAACAGAGGGCTTTGGTTGAGTTCATGTGTTAATCCTCTCTGTATCAGTGTTAGATGTGATGTGTTCTGTTTTATTACAATTAGATACTGTAGGAATGTTTGCTTTGATGCTTTAATGAATAGATGAAATAAAGATGTTCCTTTGGACAAATATTTTTGTTTTTTGTTGACTCTTTTAATAATTAGACTGTAGTCTTAAATGTTGTTGAATGGTATAGACATACAGTATATCAAAAAAGCCTGGTTCACAGTTTCTTTGAAAACTATCAGACCTAAATGTCATTGCTTAGTCATGTATGTTCTCACAAACCACATCATCTTCAACCAGCAAATCAAATCAAATGTTACTAGTCACATGTGCTGAATACATCAGATGTAGACCTTACTGAGAAATGCTTACTTACGAGCCCCTAACCAACAACGCAGTTTAAAAAAAATACGGATAAGAAGAAGAGATTAAAGTGACAAGTAATTAATGAGCAGCAGTAAAATAACAGTAGCAAGACAATATACAGGGGGGTACTGATACAAAGTCAATGTGCGGGGCCACCAGTTAGTTGAGGTAGTATGTACATGTAGGTAGTGTTATTAAAGTGACTATGCATAGATGACAACAGAGAGTAGAAGTGGTGTAAAGAGGGGAGGGGGGCAATGCAAATAGTCTGGGTAGCCATTTGATTAGATGTTCAGGAGTCTTATGGCTTGGGGAAGGAAGCTGATTAGAAGCCTCTTGGAACTAAACATGGCGCTCTGGTACTGCTTGCTGTGCGGGAGCAGAGAGAACAGTCTATGACTAGGGTGGCTGGAGTCTTTGACCATTTTTAGGGCCTTCCTCTGACACCGCCTGGTATAGAGGTCCTGGATGGCATGAAGCTTGCCCCAGTGATATACTGGGCCGTTCGCACTACCATCTATAGTGCCTTGCGGTTGGAGGCCGAGCAGTTGCCATACCAGGCAGTGAAGCAACCTGGTTCAGTTGTAGAACATTTTGAGGATCTGAGGACCCATACCAAATCTTTTCAGTCTCCTGAAGGGAAATAGGTTTTGTCGTGCCCTCTTCACGACTGTCTTGGTGTGCTTGGACCATGTTAGTTTGTTGGTGATGTGGACACCAAGGAACACCAAGGAACTTGAAGCTCTCAACCTGCTCCACTGCAGCCCTGTTGATGAGAATGGGGGCGTGCTCGGTCCTCTTTTTCCTGTAGTCCACAATCATCTCCTTTGTCTTGATCACATTGAGGGAGAGGTTGTTGCTGGCAACACATGGCCAGGTCTCTGACCTCCTCCCTATAGGCTGTCTCGTCGTTGTCGGTGATCAGGCCTGCCACTGTTGTGTCGTCGACAAACTTAATTTATGGTGTTGGAGTCATGCTTGGCCATGCAGTCATGGGTGAACAGGGAGTACAGGAGGGGACTTAGCACGCACCCCTGAAGGGCCCCCGTGTTGAGGATCAGCGTGGCAGACGTGTTGTTACCTACCCTTACCACCTGGGGCTGCCCGTCAGGAAGTCCAGGATCCAGTTGCAAAGGGAGGTGTTTAGTCCAAGGGTCCTTACATTATTGATGAGCTTTGAGGATACTATGGAGTTGAAATCTTAGCTGTCGTCAACGAATAGCATTCTCACATAGGTGTTCCTTTTGTCCAGGTGGGAAAGGGCAGTGTGGAGTGCAATAGAGATTGCATCATCTGTGGATCTGTTGGGGCAGTATGCAAATTGGAGTGGGTCTGGAATTGCTGGGATGATGGTGGAGATGTGAGCCATGACCAGCCTTTCAAAGCACTTCATGTCTACAGACGTGAGTGCTACGGGTCGGTAGTCATTTAGGCCGGTTACCTTAGTATTCTTGGGCACGGGCACAGGCACTAGGTCTGCTTGAAATGTGTTGGTATTACAGACTCGGACAGGGAGAGATTGAAAATGTAATTGAAGACACTTGCCAGTTGATCAGCTCATGCTCGGAGTACACGTTCTTGTAATCCGTCTAGCCCTGCGGCCTTGTGAATGTTGACCTGTTTAAAGGTCTTGCTCACATTGGCTGTTTGACGATTCGTCGTAGGGCATAGCGGGATTTATTATAAGCTTCCGGGTTAGAGGCCCACTCCTTGAAAGCGGCAGCTCTAGCCTTTAGCTTAGTGCGGATGCTTCCTGTAATCCATGGCTTCTGGTTGGGGTATGTACATACGGTCACTGTGGGGACGAAATCATCAATGCACTTATTGATGAAGCCAATGACTGATGTGGTGTACTCCTCAATGCCATCGGAGGAATTCTGGAACATATTCCAGCCTATGCTAGCAAAACAGTCCAGTAGCTTAGCATCTGCTTCATCTGACCACTTTTTTATTGATCTAGTTACTGGTGCTTCCTGCTTTAATTTTAGCTTGGAGGCAGGAATCAGGAGGACAGATTTATGGTCAGATTTGCCAAATTGAGGGTGAGGGAGAGCTTTGTATGTGTCTCTGTGTGTGGAGTATAGGTGGTCCAGGGTTATTTTTCCTCTGGTTGCACATTTTTAACATGTTGATAGAAATTTGGTAAAACAAATGTAAGTTTCCCTGCACTAGGAGCGCCGCCTCTGGGTGAACGTTTTCTTGTTTGCTTATGGCGGAATAGAGCTCATTCAATGCTGTCTTAGTGCCAGCCTCTGACTGTGGTGGTATGTAAACAGCTACAAAGAATACAGATGGAAACTCTCTAGGTAAGTAGTGTGGTCTACAGTTTATCATGAGATACTCTACCGCAGGTGAGCAATAGCTCAAAACTTCCTTAGATATCGTGCACCAGCTGTTATTTACAAAAATATATAGTCCGCCGCACCTTATCTTACCAGACGCTGCTGTTCTATCCTCCCGGTACATCGTATAACCAGCCAGCTGTGTGTTGATATTGTCGTTGCTCAGCCACGACTCCGAGAAGCATAAGATGTTATAGTTTTTAATGTCCCGTTGGTAGTTTAATTTTCCGCGTAACACATCAATTTTATTCTCCAAAGATTGCACGTTTGCTATCAGAATGAAGGGAAGGGGGGGTTTATTCGATCGCCTACGAATTCTCAGAAGTCAGCCCGCCCTTTCAGCCCCTCTTTCTCTGCCTCCTCTTCACACAGATCCAGTGGATCGGGGCCTGTTCCCGAGGAAGCAGTATATCCTTTGCGTCGGATTCGTCAGAGTCGTGAAAGGAAATGAAGGATTCTGCTAGTCCGTGGTAATCGCAGTCCTGATGTCTAGAAGTTATTTTCGGTTTTAAGAGACGGTAGTGGCAACATTATGTACATTACATAAGTAAAAATACAAGTTACAAACAACACAAAAAAAAACACAGTTCATATTAACACAAGATGCTACAATGTTAACAGATTACCAGGAGAGGTCTAGATACTACAATGTTAACAGGTTAACAGGAGAGGTCTAGATACTACAATGTTAACAGATTAACAGGAGAGGTCTAGAAACTACAATGTTAACAGATTAACAGGAGAGGTCTAGATACTACAATGTTAACAGATTAACAGGAGGGGTCTAGATAATACAATGTTAACAGATTAACAGGAGAGGTCTAGATACTACAATGTTAACAGATTAACAAGAGAGGTCTAGATCCTACAACGTTAACAGATTAACAGGAGAGGTGTAGTTACTACAATGTTAATTGATTAACAGGAGAGGTCTGGATACTAAACTCGTCCTCTCACTGTCAACTGCGTTTATTTTCAGCAAACATAACATGTGTAAATAATAGTATGAACATAACACAATTCAACAACTGAGACATAAACTGAGCAAGTTCCACAGACTTGTGACTAACAGAAACGGAATAATGTGTCCCTGAACAAAGGTGGGGGTCAAAATCAAAAGTTACATTCAGTATCTGTTGTGGCCACCAGCTGCATTAAGTACTGCAGTGCATCTCCTCCTCGTGGACTGCACCAGCTTTGCTGTGAGATGTTACCCCACTCTTCCACCAAGGCACCTGCAAGTTCCCGGACATTTCTGGGGCGAATGGCCCTAGCCCTCACCTTTTGATCCAACAAGTCCCAGACGTGCTCAATGGGATTGAGATCCGGGCTCTTCGCTGGCCATGGCAGAACACTGACATTCCTGTCTTGCAGGAAATCATGCACAGAACGATCAGTATGGCTGGTGGCATTGTCATGCGGGATGAGGGAGGAGGATGTCTTCCCTGTAACGCACAGCATTGAGATTGCCTGCAATGACAACAAGCTCCGTCCGATGATGCTGTGACACACCGCTTCAGACCATGATGGAACCTCCACCTCCAAATCGATCCCCCTCCAGTGTACAGGCCTCGGAGTAACGCTCATTCCTTCGATGATAAACGCGAATCTGAACATCACCCCTGGTGAGACAAAACCGCGACTCATCAGTGAAGATAACTTTTTGCCAGTCTTGTATGGTCCAGCGACGGTGGGTTTGTGCCCATAGGCTACATTGTTGCCGGTGATGTCTGGTGAGGATCTGCCTTACAACAGGCCTACAAGCCCTCAGTCCAGCCTCTCTCAGCCTATTGCGGACAGTCTGAGCACTGATGGAGGGATTGGGCGTTCCTGGTGTAACTCGGGCAGTTGATGTTGCCATCCTGTACCTGTCCCGCAGGTGTGATGTTCGGATGTACTGATCTTTTGCAGGTGTTGATACACATGGTCTGCCACTGCGGGGATGATCAGCTGTCCATCCTGTCTCCCTGTAGCGCTGTCTTAGGCATCTCAAAGTATGGACATTGCAATTTATTGCCCTGGCCATATCTGCAGTCCTCATGCCACCTTGCAGCATGCCTAAGATACGTTAACGCAGATGAGCAGGGACCCTGGGCATCTTTCTTTTGGTGTTTTTCAGAGTCAGTAGAAAGGCCTCTTTAGTGTCCTAAGTTATCATAACAGTGACCTTAATTGCCTACCGTCTGTAAGCCGTAAGTGTTCCACAGGTGCATGTTCATTAATTGTTTATGGTTCATTGAACAAGCATGGGAACAAGTGTTTAAACCCTTTACAACAATGATCTGTGAAGTTATTTGGATTTTTATTAATTATCTTTGAAAGACAGGGTCCTGAAAAAGGGACGTTTCTTTTTTTGCTGAGTTTACAATGTTAACAGATGAACAGGAGAGGTTTAGATACTACAATGTTAACAGATGAACAGGAGAGGCCTAAATACTCTATTGTTAACAGATTAACAGGAGAGGTCTAGATACTACAATGTTAACATATTAACAGGAGAGGTGTAGATACTATAATGTTTAGTTTAGCAGGAAAGGTCTAGCCACATGTGGTAGGTGATTTTTGATGAATATCTTTGGATTTTTTTTTGACCTACTTGATTTACAGTGGCTGGTGAAGGTATTCACCCCCCTATTCCTATTCCTATTTTCCTATTTTGGTGCCTTACAACCTGAAATGAAAATTGATTTTTGGGTGGGTTTTGTATCATTTGATTTACAAGACATTCCTACCACTTTGAAGATGCAAAATATATTTTTTTGTGAAACAAACAAGAAATAAGACAAAAAAACTGAAAACTTGAGCGTGCATAACTATTCACCACCCCAAAGTCAATACTTTGTAGAGCCACCTTTTGCAGCAATTACAGCTGCAAGTCTCTTGGTGAATGTCTCTATAAGCTTGGCACATCTATCCACTGGGATTTTTGCCCATTCTTCAAGACAAAACGTGCTCCAGCTCCTTCAAGTTGGATGGGTTCCGCTGATGTACAGCAATCTTTAAGTCATACCACAGATTTTCAAGTGGATTGAGGTCTGGTCTTTGACTAGGTCATTCCAAGACATGTAAATGTTCCCGTTAAACCACTCGAGTGTTGCTTTAGCAGTATGCTTAGGGTCATTGTCCTGCTGGAAGGTGAACCAAGAGTTCTCATCTATATTTTTCATAGCCGTCTATTTACCACCACAGAACGAAGCTGGCACTAAGACCGCTCTCAACCAACTCTGTAAGGCCATAAGCAAAGAAGAAAATGCTCACCCAGAAGTGGTGCTCCTAGTGGCCTGGGACTTTAATGCAGGCAAACTTAAATCAGTTTTACCACATTTTTACCAGCATGTCACAAATCCTAGACCACCTTTACTCAAATCAAATGTATTTATATAGCCCTTCGTACATCAGCTGATATCTCAAAGTGCTGTACAGAAACCCAGCCTAAAACCCCAAACAGCAAGCAATGCAGGTGTAGAAGCACGGTGGCTAGGAAAAACTCCCTAGAAAGGCCAAAACCTAGGAAGAAACCTAGAGAGGAACCAGGCTATGTGGGGTGGCCAGTCCTCTTCTGGCTGTGCCGGGTGGAGATTATAACAGAACATGGCCAAGATGTTCAAATGTTCATAAATGACCAGCATGGTCGAATAATAATAAGGCAGAACAGTTGAAACTGGAGCAGCAGCACGGCCAGGTGGACTGGGGACAGCAAGGAGTCATCATGTCAGGTAGTCCTGGGGCATGGTCCTAGGGCTCAGGTCCTCCAAGAGAGAGAAAGAAAGAGAGAAAGAGAGAATTAGAGAGAGCACAATTAAATTCACACAGGACACCGAATAGGACAGGAGAAGTACTCCAGATATAACAAACTGACCCTAGCCCCCCGACACAAACTATTGCAGCATAAATACTGGAGGCTGAGACAGGAGGGGTCAGGAGACACTCCACAGACAGAGATGCATACAAAGCTCTCCCCCGCCCTCCATTTGGCAAATCTGACCATAATTCTATCCTCCTGATTCCTGCTTTCAAGCAAAAACTAAAGCAGGAAGTACCAGTGAATTGGATGCTATACTAAAGGATTGTTTTGCTAGCACAGACTGGAATATGTTCCGGGATTCATACAATGGCATTGAGGAGTACACCATGTCAGTCATCGGCATCATCAATAAGTTAATTGACAACATCGTCCCCACAGTGACTGTACGTACATATCCCAACAAGAAGCCATGGATTACAGGCTACATCCGCTTCGAGCTAAAAGCTAGAGCTGACTAATCCGGACACTTATAAGAAATCCCGCTATGCCCTCAGACGAACCCTCAAACAAGCAAAGCATTAATACAGGATTAAGATTGAATCCTACTACACTGGCTCTGACACTCGTCGGTTGTGGCAGGGCTTGAAAACTATTACGGAGTACAAAGGGAAACCCAGATGCGAACTGCCCAGTGACGCAAGCCTACCAGACGAGATAAATGCCTTTTATGGTCGCGTTGAGGCAAGCAACACTGAAGCATGCACCAGCTGTTCGGAACGACTGTGTGATACCGCTCTCGGTAGGAGATGGGAACAAAACCTTTAACTTCTCTAGGGTAGGGGGCACTATTTTCACCTCCTGATGAAAAGCATGCCCAAAGTAAACTGCCTGCTACTCAGGCCCAGAAGCTAGGATATGCATATAGATTTGGATAGAAAACACTCTAAAGTTTCCAAAACTGTTAAAATAATGTCTGTGAGTATAACAGAACTGATTTGGCAGGTGAAAAATTGAGAAAAATCCTGCCTTTACAGTATCCATTGACTTAGGACTCAAATTGCACATCGTATGCCTTCCACTAGATGTCAACAGTCTTTAGAAATGGTTTCAGGCTTGTATTCTGAAAAATTAGCGAGTAAGAGCACTCTGAATGAGTGGACACCGAAGTGGCCTAGAGATTTTTCATGCGCGAGACCGAGAGCATGCCTTTCTTGTTTACCTTCTATATTGACGACGTTATTGTCCGGTTGAAATATTATCGATTATTTAGGCTAAAATCAACCTTATGATTGATTATAAACATTGTTTGACATGTTTCTATGAACTTTTTGGATACTATTTGGATTTTTCATCTGCCTGTTGTGACTGCGTTTGAGCCTGTGGATTACTGAACAAAACTGAGGTTTTTGGATATAAACAGGGACTTTATCGAACAAAACAAACATTTATTGAGTAAATGGGAGACTTGTGAGTGCACCAATATGAAGATCATCAAAGGTAAGTGATAAGGGAATTTATATGTTTAAAGTAATGACTGAAGGATTCCACCCTGAAATCATATAATTGTATGAAATGTGTTAGTAGCCTGAAAGCATTGTGTTGCTGTGTAGTGGTGTGAGAACTGAGAAAACACAGAGAACAATTGAACTATACATGACCTGACCTGGTTGGAACTCTGAAAAACGTACGACAGGAAGAAGGGCCTGTCAAGGTCCCTCTAATCTAGGGAGGTAGGGAACGGCAGGGAACTGCCAGCTTGGTCGAATATTGATAAACGAGGAATGTGGACCGTGGGGAAAGATACAGCCCACCTACTGTGTGTGTGTGCGTGGGTGTGTGCGTAGGTGGGAGTGAGAGTGTGTTTTCATTTTGGACTTTAGAGCTCTCATGAATAAACTACAATGGACCTTTTGCAGAATCTGAGTCTTTGCCTAATTCTTATTAACCCTAGCTTTACAACCTAGGGGGAATTGGTCAAAGCTATAGTGACTGTTATCATCATTGGGATTGAAAATTCCCGTGACAGCTTGGTCCTTTCGAACCGGATCTCAATACCTTTTTCTGTCATGCCATGGGACACCGAAACTGTGCACGGGCTGATGAAATATCAGTAGATTAAAGACCTGGCCCCATTCTGAGGGTTCTTTACAGGCCGCTGGCGAACTGGTACGTGACAGAAACAGTGACGAGATCCAACCTACATTGAATTATCAGCTGCAAGGTAAGGCCAGTAATCTGTATTCATTAGTTTGGGGATAACTTCTAAATTTACTAAAATTGACTTAGAATGGACTGGATTCAATTCCTATAAAGCATTGGTCAAGATAAATGTGAGGGAGGATTTCAACAGTAAAACTAACAGTAAGTAAGATTTGTATCGGGTATACCGTCCATATAATCTAATGTAGAGAAAGTTTAAGACAAAAATATCTATGTTAATGTTGGCGGCACTGGGTCACAGATCGCAGTTAGACATTTTGAAGTAAGTAAATTTGGGTCTGTAATGACCCAAGGTATCTGTGGCCATTACCAATGTAAACTATCTAACAGTAAGACCTAAAAGTAAAACTGGTTGATATACAGTAGCCAGAAAACTTAATATAGAAGGTGAAATAAAGTAAAGTAAGTTACGTTAGTCTAGGACTAATGTCAGTAAGTATAGTAAATGTGAGAACACACACATAGATAGTCAAAAGTAAGTGAGATTAAGTATAATAACAGTAAGAAAGTAAGAGGCGGGGTAGGGTAGCCTTGTGGTTAGAGCGTTGGGCTAGTAACCGAATGGTTGCAAGTTACAATCCCTGAGCTGACAAGGTATAAATCTGATGTTCTTTCCCTGAACAAGGCAGTTAACCGACTGTTCCTAGGCTGTCATTGAAAGTAAGAATTTGTTCTTAACTTCTGAACCACCCACCCCGGATTCGGGATAATTGTCATCAGCAACGCTGAATCGCATAGCGCAACAGTCAAATAATATTACTAGAAAATATTCATATTCATGAAATCACAAGTGCAATATTTTGAAACACAGCTTAGCCTTTTGTTAACCTGTGTCCGCGAAACCACCCCTCAAAGTTTTGTTGTTCTTCATGGGCTAAACTGTACAGGATGATTGTACCTTACATTTAAAAAAAAAACCTGTCTAGACTTTTTTCGTTTGCCTATTTATTTATATATTAAGTGTTCTTGGTTGTTCTCTGTACTGTAGCTAGTTGTTTATACTGTGTACTGTTGATCTGAAATATTTTTGTTCACTGATAACATAGTGGCCGTGTCCGAATACTCATATTAGCCTACTATATGCTTAAACTGCATAATCATTTTGGCCTTCGATGTAGTAGATTTCATTAGTCTTTTCTGACTCACGTGTTTGACAACAGCTGATAATCAGATAGATTGAGAGGCTGTACCAAATGGCTGGCGTCAACACAATTGTGCATTAGATGGAGCATTCAAAGTACAGTGTATGACATTTCATAAACTATAAAACACTATTTTTTGCATACTATTTAGTGAGGTAGTATGGGTATTCAGACATGGCCAGTGTCTTTTCTCCCTGCTCCTCTGGGCAGTTTTTCTCCCCTCTCCTCATGTTAGAGTAGTAGTAGTAGTAGTAACTGACCCTCTCCTCTCCTAATGTTATAGATTAGTAGTGGTAGTAGATTAGCTGACTCTGCCCTAAAAATATAGAGTAGTAGTAGTAGTAGTAGTAATAGTCGTAGTAGCTGACCCTCTCCTAATATATTCCATTATAGAGTAGTGGCAGCTGACCCTCCTCTCCAGCTGGTCCCTCTGTCAGGCCCACAGTGTCTCTACTCCTCCCGTCCTCTGAGCTGCTCTCTGGGGGCTCGGCCAGACTGGCCTGCCTGCTGAGTGACTACTCCCCCCAGGGGGCGATGGTGAGCGGGGAGGTAGACGGGGAGGAGGAGAAGGAGGGGGTCCTGACCACCACAGAGGAAGAGAAGGACGGCCGCTACAGCCGCAGCAGCACCCTGACCCTGAGCAAGGCAGGCTGGGAAGAGGGAGAGGTGTACACCTGCAGGGTTACCCACGACAAGACAGGTGATTCGGCCACCTTCCGGAAAAGTCAGTGTAGCATCTAGAGACAGGAGAAGCCATTGCAGGGGTCTAGAGAGTCTCTACATGGTGCTAGTTCTGGAAACATTAGTATTTTACAGCTGAATGTTACAGTATAGTAGTGCATAATATCAGTAGTGCTGTGTGCTAAATTAACTATTTTGAGATTAAGTCGTCCATGTCTTCTTGCCTCTGAGTTGAAATACATCTTGTTTTGATGAGAAAATAACCATTAGAGTTAATTTAATATTGATTCCAGTGACCACCGTCTCATGAATAGGCAGATAATTTCATAATAATTTATATCAAACAGCTTCTTTCATAATTTAGCATTGTAGTGTCACAGGTTACTTGGAGTGGTGGGTAGGAGACAGGCGCAGAGAGCAGAGGGTTCAGTGATTTGTAGATTTATTTCTCCGGCACAAAACGGTCACGCCAAATACAAGGCGCATAAACACTGACCAGCCCAAACACAGGGCAAACGATCCGGAGAACAATGAAAACACATCCACAACCGACAGAGAACACAAATAATCCCGCACAAACCTAAGCGGGCCTAACAGACTTAAATAGACCAAAAATCAAGAAACACAAAAGGAACAGGTGCAACTAATAAGACTAAACTAACAGAACAGGAAAAAGGGATCGGTGGCGGCTAGTAGACCGGCGACGACGACCGCCGAGCACCACCCGAGCACCGCCCTAGCACCGCCCGAACAGGCAGGGGAGCCATCTTCGGTGGGAGTCGTGACATGTAGCATATAGCTACTCTCATGTTCGGACTAGGCCCATTAGTTCCAGTGAAGGGAAATCTTCACGCTACAGAATACAATGACGTTCTAGACAGTTCTAGAAGGCCAAACTGTTGCCACAAATGCCCCCATGCACAAAGGGAGGTATAAGGGAACAGGGAGAGACTCAGATGCAGACACAGGAGGAAGATGGTTTGAGTCTCTGAAATGTATTATAGTCAAAGAGGTAGGCAAGAGAATAGTCGTGGACAGGCAAAATATCATAAACACAGTCAGAGTCCAGGGGGTACAGAGTGGCAGGCAGACTCGAGGTCAGGGTGATCAGCATGGTCAGGCAGTCGGGTTCAGAGTCAAGGCAGGCAATGGTCAAAACTGGGAGGACTAGCAAAAGAGAGATAAGAAAAAGCAGGCGAACTAGAAAACATGCTGGTTGACTTGACAAGACGAACTGGCAACAGACAAAGAGGGAACACCGGAAAAAATACCCGGGGACTAATGGGGAAAACGGGTGACACCTGGAGGTGGGTGGAGACAATCACAAAGACAGGTGAAACAAATCAGGGCGTGACATGAGGTCCATACAGAAATGGCATGTCAAGATCAGTGTGGAAGAACTTGACTGGCCTGCACAGAGCCCTCACCTCAACCCTATCGAACAGCTTTGGGATTCATTGGAATAATGACTGTGAGCCAGTCCTAACCGCCAAACATCTGTGCCCGACCTCACTAATGCTCTGTGGCTGAATGGAAGCAAGTCCCCACAGCAATGCTCCAACATCTAGTGGGCAGCCTTCTCAGAAGAGTGGAGGCTGTAATATTAGCAAAAGGGGAACCAACTCCATATTAATGCCTATGATTTTGGAATAAGACGTTTGACGAGCAGATGTCCACATACTTTTGGTCATGTAGTGTAGTTGATTTAATCATGATTCCAGTGATCACTATCACATGAATAGGCAGAACATTTCCTAATAATTTGTATCAATCAGCTTCTTTCATTATTTAGCATTGTAGCTTATAGCTAATCTCATGTTTTCAAACATAATTAAAAGGGCATCTGATCCAACAAATGCTCTGTAATCATTTCTACAACTGTATGATCCTGTTATACTGTAGCATCAATACCAGTGATAATAATTTGTGATATTTGATAATAAACCTCTAAAAGCTGCTCTCAGATCTCACACTGCTAAACAGTTACTTCCCATAACATATACAGTGCCTTGCGAAAGTATTCGGCCCCCTTGAACTTTGCGACCTTTTGCCACATTTCAGGCTACAAACATAAAGATATAAAACTGTATTTTTTTGTGAAGAATCAACAACAAGTGCGACACAATCATGAAGTGGAACGACATTCATTGGATATTTCAAACTTTTTTAACATTCAAAAACTGAAAACTTGGGCGTGCAAAATTATTCAGCCCCCTTAAGTTAATACTTTGTAGCACCACCCTTTGCTGCGATTACAGCTGTAAGTCGCTTGGGGTATGTCTCTATCAGTTTTGCACATCGAGAGACTGAAATTTTTTCCCATTCCTCCTTGCAAAACAGCTCGAGCTCAGTGAGGTTGGATGGAGAGCATTTGTGAACAGCAGTTTTCAGTTCTTTCCACAGATTCTCGATTGGATTCAGGTCTGGACTTTGACTTGGCCATTCTAACACCTGGATATGTTTACCATTCCATTGTAGATTTTGCTTTATGTTTTGGATTGTCTTGTTGGAAGACAAATCTCCGTCCCAGTCTCAGGTCTTTTGCAGACTCCATCAGGTTTTCTTCCAGAATGGTCCTGTGTTTGGCTCCATCCATCTTCCCATCAATTTGAACCATCTTCCCTGTCCCTGCTGAAGAAAAGCAGGCCCAAACCATGATGCTGCCACCACCATGTTTGACAGTGGGGATGGTGTGTTCAGGGTGATGAGCTGTGTTGCTTTTACGCCAAACATAACGTTTGGCATTGTTGCCAAAAAGTTCAATTTTGGTTTCATCTGACCAGAGCACCTTCTTCCACATGTTTGGTGTGTCTCCCAGGTGGCTTGTGGCAAACTTTAAACAACACTTTTTATGGATATCTTTAAGAAATGGCTTTCTTCTTGCCACTCTTCCATAAAGGCCAGATTTGTGCAATATACGACTGATTGTTGTCCTATGGACAGAGTCTCCCACCTCAGCTGTAGATCTCTGCAGTTCATCCAGAGTGATCCTGGGCCTCTTGGCTGCATCTCTGATCAGTCTTCTCCTTGTATGAGCTGAAAGTTTAGAGGGACGGCCAGGTCTTGGTAGATTTGCAGTGGTCTGATACTCCTTCCATTTCAATATTATCGCTTGCACAGTGCTCCTTGGGATGTTTAAAGCTTGGGAAATCTTTTTGTATCCAAATACGGCTTTAAACTTCTTCACAACAGTATCTCTGACCTGCCTGGTGTGTTCCTTGTTCTTCATGATGCTCTCTGCGCTTTTAACGGACCTCTGAGACTATCACAGTGCAGGTGCATTTATACGGAGACTTGATTACACACAGGTGGATTGTATTTATCATCATTAGTAATTTAGGTCAACATTGGATCATTCAGAGATCCTCACTGAACTTCTGGAGAGAGTTTGCTGCACTGAAAGTAAGGGGGCTGAATAATTTTGCACGCCCAAGTTTTCAGTTTTTGATTTGTTAAAAAAGTTTGAAATATCCAATAAATGTCATTCCACTTCATGATTGTGTCCCACTTGTTGTTGATTCTTCACAAAAAATACAGTTTTATATCTTTATGTTTGAAGCCTGAAATTTGGCAAAAGGTCGCAAAGTTCAAGGGGGCCGAATACTTTCGCAAGGCACTGTATATTTATAATGTTTAATTCCTAATATGATTTTATTAAATGAGATGTTTTAGTAATGGTTTTCAACAATGTGTGGTCTACATTTCTTCATTATATTTCCCCCTGTCTTCTCTACCTCCAACCTCCTGGGAACAGAGTGAACATATGGTGACGGTGCTGCTCTATTCTGGGACAAGCAGAACCACCCAGCCCTGTCTATGTAAATCTATTTCACTCCACTGCTACAAGTCTAGTGTCACAGTTTCACTGCCTGGTCTGGGCCAGATGTGAGTGGGTGGGCTAGTTTTACTGTAACCTCTATGGTGGGTTCAAGGAGGGGGACTCTTACACTGAATAAACCAGCATGTAATAGATGACATATCAGATGGGTATTACTAAAGACGGGTATTGACAGTTACTGACATGTCTAATGTCTGAGCTCCACATCTTTTTACTTTCATACAGGGGGAGTGGGGGCTGAAATGTTTCTCATTTTAATTTGGTAATGTTTTGACTTACTTTTTATATTTGCACTTAGGTGTCATGACAATATAGGGAAAATAATCTGTCATTTAATCAGCATACTAGCATAATAGGTCTCCCACAGGAGACTTTCTCAGGGACACTGTCTTCTGGGTCCCAGGTCTTGCTGTATCCTGGGGGGAACAAAACTGAGCTCTCTCCGTTATATCCCTGGGACTGAGCACGACTATAAAGAGAGTCACCTCCCTTCCCCCAGTCCCCTCTCTTGTGTGCTGCCCTTCTGGCAGCTTTATGGGACTAGTCCAGCTGGTGAGCAATCAGCCCATTGATTACTCACGAACCACAATCAGACCCAATTAGTCCTGGCTAGAGAGCTCGTTGGAAGCTGGCACATTCACCTGTCACCAGGCCTCAATGAGTCTCCCCCAGGTGGATAACCATCTGAATGCCACACTTTTTTGGTAACTACATGATTCCATATGTGTTATATCATAGTTTTGATGTCTTCACTATTATTCTACAATGTAGAAAAGAAGAAAAAAAACATTGAATGAGTAGGTGTGTCCAATCTTTTGACTGGTACTGTATATATACACAAAAGGTTTAGAACACCTTCTCATTCAAGGGTTTTTCTTTATTTTTTTCACTTATTTTCTACTTTGTAGAATAACATTGAAGACGTCAAAACTATGAAATAATACATATGGAACCATGTAGTAACCAAAAAAGTGTTAAAGATTTGAGATTATTCAAATAGCCACCCTTTGCCTTGACAACAGCTTTGCACACTCTTGGCATTCTCTCGTCCAGCTTCATGAGGCAGTCACCTGGAATGCATTTCAATTAACAGGTATGCCTTGTTGATAGTTAATTTGTGGAATTTATTTATTTCTTAATGCGTTTGAATCAATCAGTTGTGTTGTGACAATGTAGGGGGGTATACAGAAGATAGCCCTATTTGTTAAAAGACCAAGTCCATATTA
Organism: Oncorhynchus kisutch; assembly: GCF_002021735.2. Classification (NCBI taxonomy): domain Eukaryota; kingdom Metazoa; phylum Chordata; class Actinopteri; order Salmoniformes; family Salmonidae; genus Oncorhynchus; species Oncorhynchus kisutch. The sequence goes on along the minus strand of NC_034192.2, from coordinate 2,365,927 downwards.
TGGCAAGAACAGCTCAAATAAGCAGAGAGAAACAACAGTCCGTCATTACTTTAAGACATGAAGGTCAGTCAATACGGAAAATGTAAGGTTTCTTCAAGTGCAAAAATCATCAATCGCTATGATGAAACTGGCTCTCATGAGGACCGCCACAGGAATGGAAGACCCAGAGTCACCTCTGCTGCAGAGGATAAGTTCATTAGAATTACAAGCCTCAGAAATTGCAGCCCAGGTAACCTGGAGTGTTGTTTCATCAGATGACCTGGCCTCCACAATCACCCAACCTGTCACGTTGCTGACCAAGGCGCAGCGTGTGTAGAGTTCCACATCTTTATTTAACGAGATAACTATGGTATCTGTTATTGTAGTCATCATTGCATTGAGTTTATGATAGCCACATTGTTAATGTGAAAATAAAGGGTTTCCGTTATGTTTGTATCAAATCACTTGGATTCTGCAAATACTATAAATATGAGTATTCTGATCAGATACGTTCCTAAAAATATATCTGTATGACAAAGTAATGCTAAAGTTAAACACGTCATACTTGTATCGTTCTTGCTTGTGTACTTTATACTTGTAATCTGCTTTATATCATATTACTGTTTGAGTTTTCTTCACATCTTTTAGCAATCAAATTTTTATATTAATTTACAGTTAAAGATGTCATTTCCAAAGTGCTTTGTTTTGATGTAGTTGATGTGTTTCTTCCAGGTAACAGTTCCCCCATCCTGACCATCCTGCAGCTCGAGCAGCATCTTGACTCTCACTGTCCAGGAGTGTTTGTAGGCTTTATTGTATGTGTTTGAATCATGTTGATTCAATTTGAGCTATTCAAAACACAGGTCATCTTTGGGGGTTTGGATCATTGCACATCATCTCTGTTTGATTTGAGTTTGGTTGATGGTTTTCCTTGAGTTACTCAGCAGAGTCAACATGTAGTTAATGGTCAGGAGAAACATTTAGTGATCAGTTATGATCTAAAGTCTTCTAGACATACAGTAGCTCTAGTTTGACTCTATTGTTGTTCAGCTCTACTACACACTGTGTCATTATACTGGATCCTCTCCTCCCCTCAGCACCTGCAGTAGGTCCCAGCTGTATCAGTACAGTCACTGTGCAGTCTGACTGAGGGAGGTTTTTGTACGGCTCTGTATCACTGTGTGAACACCCAGACACTGTTGGGGTAGTGTAAACTCTGACAGTAGTAATCTCCTGCATCTTCAGCCTGGACTCCACTGATGGTCAGAGTGAAGTCACTCCCAGATCCACTGCCACTGAATCTAGATGGAGTCCCAGAATGGAGTGTGTTCCCTGGAAGCATCATGAGTTTGGGTTTTTCTCCTGGTTTCTGTTGGTACCAGGATAGACACTGATGGCCCCATGACTGACCATTGTAACAATTACCATACACATTACTACTGAGTCTACAGTTCAGAGAGACTGGCTGTCCTGAGAGAACAGCTTTCATTGTAGGAGTCTGAGTCACAGTGATCTGTCCTCTTGATTCTGAAACATAGAAAACACTAATAATTGTACATCACCAGGAATTAATAAAACAATCATTCGGTTCACTCAAATGTATTACTTTTCATTATACAAACACATAACTCTTCTTTGTTTGTTTTACCGCTGATGTAGAAGACAAGTGTCCAGATGAAGATGGTGATAAAAGTCATGGTTGTTGTGGGTTCTGTTGTCATGAAGGACAGCTCTCAGTCATGAAGTGTTCAACTCACAGGGATATAAATGCTCTTAGAGCAGCAGGGAGATGCATTATGCAAATGATGTTTCAAATCTATTTCAGTTTCCAAGAAGGCTCACATCTTTAGAATGTATTTTGTCCTGCAGTATTTATGCTGCAGTAGTTTATGTGTTGGGGGGCTTGGGTCAGTCTGTTATATCTGGAGTACTTCTCCTGTCTTATCTGGTGTCCTGTGTGAAGTATGCTCTCTCTAATTCTTTCTTTCTTTCTCTCTCTTGGAGGACCTGAGCCCTAGGACCATGCCTCAGGAATACCTGGCATGATGACTCCTTGCTGTCCCCAGTTCACCTGGCCGTGCTGCTGCTCCAGTTTCAACTGTTTTGCCTGCGGCTATGGAACCCTGACCTGTTCACCGGACGTGCTACCTGTCCCAGACCTGCTGTTTTCAACTCTCTAGAGACAGCAGGAGCGGTAGAGATACTCTTAATGATCAGCTATGAAAAGCCATCTGACATTTACTCCTGAGGTGCTGACTTGCAACACCGTCGACAACTACTGTGATTATTATTATTTGACCATGCATTATTATTTGACCATTTGAACATCTTGGCCATGTTCTGTTATAATCTCCACCCGGCACAGCCAGAAGAGGACTGGCCACCCCTCATAGCCTGGTTCCTCTCTAGGTTTCTTCCTAGGTTTTGGCCTTTCTAGGGAGTTTTTCCTAGGCACCGTGCTTCTACACCTGCATTGCTTGCTGTTTGGGGTTTTAGGCTGGGTTTCTGTACAGCACTTTGAGATATCAGCTGATGTAAGAAGGGCTAAAAAATACATGTGCATTTTTTTTTTTTTTATCCTGCATAACATCAAACCACACATTTTTACTCATATCCTTAATGTATGACGTTTTATTGACACACCACCATTATATTGTTATTCTGATGATGATCAGATATAATTAACTGTCTGTTCACTCATGGTTGGTCTCTCATGTGAGTTCCTCTAATCAGTTAGTGAACACTTCTCTAAACTAAAGCTGGTATGATTCCTCTGGTAGTGTTGCCGGTCCTTTGTATTCTGTCCTTTGTTGTCAGTCCTCTGTGTCCACCCTCACTGTCCTGCCCCCTCCAGCCACACCGGGGTCCTGGAGAAGCACGGCCTGTACAGCTGGAACAGCACTCTGACTCTCACTGCCCAGGAGTGGACCAAGGCAGGAGAGGTGACCTCTGAAGCCCAGTAGAAATCCCAGACTCCAGTCACCAAGACCCTGAGGAGGACTAACTGTTCTGGGAAGGACCCCTCAGTCACACACCCCTGTGGAGAGAGGCTGCTGGTTCCTCTGCTTTGACTCTGTTCTGAGATCAGATGTTCTCTGTCTTATTGATCACTGACGTGTAGACTAACAGAGGCCTGAGTTCATGTGTCAATCTGTTTTATTACTATTAGATACTATAGGAAATTTTGCTTTGATGATTTGATGAAAATAAAGATTTCCCTTAGGAAAAAATATTTTCGTTGTCTCCCAATAATTTGACTTTCGTCTTAAATGTTGAATGATATAGAAATATATTAATAAATCCTGATTGATTGTTTATTTTAAAACTATCAGACCTAAAGGTCATTGCTTAGTTATTTATGTTCTCACTGCAGTGTCATCAACCAATAGTTCATTGTAAGGGATGGATCGAAATGTACAGAAATGGTACCTGGAGGAAAATGGGTTCATGCCTTTTCAATTTATGTCAAGGGGAGAGTTTTTTTTTTCTCAATGTAGTCCAGGGGAGGGTCATGTAATTTGCATTTCATGGAATGTGTGTATGTCTCAGTGTTTTAGAATGAGTTGCTTATTAGGCTATACAGTATATCGATGTGTGTCAGGATGCCGCCCCTCATAATCAAGTGTGCCTATAGGCTATTTAGTGTGGTCTCAATCAAATGATCCATAGCCTAGAGGTTATAGGCTACAAAGTGCATGCTCAGAGAAGCACAGAGCAAAGTTATATTTCTAAGATAGCAGCTGAGATGGTGTAAATAAAACTAGGCTGCATTACACAATCCTGTCTATAGACTGAGGTTGTATCAGTGTTAGATGTGCTCTGCTTAATTACTATTAGATAGTGTAGGAACGTTTGCTTTTAAAAATGTTGTTTCAATCTTAAATGTTGAATGATATAGAAATATATTCATAATGCCTGGTGGACAGTTTCTTTAAAACTATCAGACCTAAAGGTCAATGCTTAGTTATTTATGTTCTCACTGCATTGTCATCAACCAGTAGTTCACAAGATGCTACAATGTTAACAGATTAACAGGAGAGGTCTAGATACTACAATGTTAACAGATTAACAGGAGAGGTCTAGATACTACAATGTTAACAGATTAACAGGAGAGGTCTAGATACTACAATGTTAACAGGTTAACAGGAGAGGTCTAGATACTACAATGTTAACAGATTAACAGGAGAGGTCTAGATACTACAATGTTAACAGATTAACAGGAGAGGTCTAGATACTACAATGTTAACAGGTTAACAGGAGAGGTCTAGATACTACAATGTTAACAGGTTAACAGGAGAGGTCTAGATACTACAATGTTAACAGGTTAACAGGAGAGGTCTAGATACTACAATGTTAACAGGTTAACAGGAGAGGTCTAGATACTACAATGTTAACAGATTAACAGGAGAGGTCTAGATACTACAATGTTAACAGATTAACAGGAGAGGTCTAGATACTACAATGTTAACAGGTTAACAGGAGAGGTCTAGATACTACAATGTTAACAGGTTAACAGGAGAGGTCTAGAGACTACAATGTTAACAGGTTAACAGGAGAGGTCTAGATACTACAATGTTAACAGATTAACAGGAGAGGTCTAGATACTACAATGTTAACAGGTTAACAGGAGAGGTCTAGATACTACAATGTTAACAGATTAACAGGAGAGGTCTAGATACTACAATGTTAACAGATTAACAGGAGAGGTCTAGATACTACAATGTTAACAGATTAACAGGAGAGGTCTAGATACTACAATGTTAACAGGTTAACAGGAGAGGTCTAGATACTACAATGTTAACAGGTTAACAGGAGAGGTCTAGATACTACAATGTTAACAGGTTAACAGGAGAGGTCTAGATACTACAATGTTAACAGATTAACAGGAGAGGTCTAGATACTACAATGTTAACAGATTAACAGGAGAGGTCTAGATACTACAATGTTAACAGGTTAACAGGAGAGGTCTAGATACTACAATGTTAACAGGTTAACAGGAGAGGTCTAGAGACTACAATGTTAACAGGTTAACAGGAGAGGTCTAGATACTACAATGTTAACAGATTAACAGGAGAGGTCTAGATACTAAAATGTTAACAGGTTAACAGGAGAGGTCTAGATACTACAATGTTAACAGGTTAACAGGAGAGGTCTAGATACTACAATGTTAACAGATTACCAGGAGAGGTCTAGATACTACAATGTTAACAGGTTAACAGGAGAGGTCTAGATACTACAATGTTAACAGATTACCAGGAGAGGTCTAGATACTACAATGTTAACAGGTTAACAGGAGAGGTCTAGATACTACAATGTTAACAGATTAACAGGAGAGGTCTAGATACTACAATGTTAACAGGTTAACAGGAGAGGTCTAGATACTACAATGTTAACAGGTTAACAGGAGAGGTCTAGATACTACAATGTTAACAGGTTAACAGGAGAGGTCTAGAGACTACAATGTTAACAGGTTAACAGGAGAGGTCTAGATACTACAATGTTAACAGGTTAACAGGAGAGGTCTAGATACTACAATGTTAACAGATTAACAGGAGAGGTCTAGATACTACAATGTTAACAGGTTAACAGGAGAGGTCTAGATACTACAATGTTAACAGGTTAACAGGAGAGGTCTAGATACTACAATGTTAACAGATTAACAGGAGAGGTCTAGATACTACAATGTTAACAGATTAACAGGAGAGGTCTAGATACTACAATGTTAACAGATTAACAGGAGAGGTCTAGATACTACAATGTTAACAGGTTAACAGGAGAGGTCTAGATACTACAATGTTAACAGATTAACAGGAGAGGTCTAGATACTACAATGTTAACAGATTAACAGGAGAGGTCTAGAGACTACAATGTTAACAGGTTAACAGGAGAGGTCTAGATACTACAATGTTAACAGGTTAACAGGAGAGGTCTAGATACTACAATGTTAACAGATTAACAGGAGAGGTCTAGATACTACAATGTTAACAGGTTAACAGGAGAGGTCTAGATACTACAATGTTAACAGATTAACAGGAGAGGTCTAGATACTACAATGTTAACAGATTAACAGGAGAGGTCTAGATACTACAATGTTAACAGATTAACAGGAGAGGTCTAGATACTACAATGTTATCAGATTAACAGGAGAGGTCTAGATACTACAATGTTAACAGATTAACAGGAGAGGTCTAGATACTACAATGTTAACAGATTAACAGGAGAGGTCTAGATACTACAATGTTATCAGATTAACAGGAGAGGTCTAGATACTACAATGTTAACAGGTTAACAGGAGAGGTCTAGATACTACAATGTTAACAGATTAACAGGAGAGGTCTAGATACTACAATGTTAACAGGTTAACAGGAGAGGTCTAGATACTACAATGTTAACAGATTAACAGGAGAGGTCTAGATACTACAATGTTAACAGATTAACAGGAGAGGTCTAGATACTACAATGTTAACAGATTAACAGGAGAGGTCTAGATACTACAATGTTATCAGATTAACAGGAGAGGTCTAGATACTACAATGTTAACAGATTAACAGGAGAGGTCTAGATACTACAATGTTAACAGATTAACAGGAGAGGTCTAGATACTACAATGTTATCAGATTAACAGGAGAGGTCTAGATACTACAATGTTAACAGGTTAACAGGAGAGGTCTAGATACTACAATGTTAACAGATTAACAGGAGAGGTCTAGATACTACAATGTTAACAGGTTAACAGGAGAGGTCTAGATACTACAATGTTAACAGATTAACAGGAGAGGTCTAGATACTACAATGTTAACATATTAACAGGAGAGGTCTAGATACTACAATGTTAACAGGTTAACAGGAGAGGTCTAGATACTACAATGTTAACAGATTAACAGGAGAGGTCTAGAGACTACAATGTTAACAGATTAACAGGAGAGGTCTAGATACTACAATGTTAACAGATTAACAGGAGAGGTCTAGATACTACAATGTTAACAGATTAACAGGAGAGGTCTAGATACTACAATGTTAACAGGTTAACAGGAGAGGTCTAGATACTACAATGTTAACAGGTTAACAGGAGAGGTCTAGATACTACAATGTTAACAGGTTAACAGGAGAGGTCTAGAGACTACAATGTTAACAGATTAACAGGAGAGGTCTAGATACTACAATGTTAACAGATTAACAGGAGAGGTCTAGATACTACAATGTTAACAGATTAACAGGAGAGGTCTAGATACTACAATGTTAACAGGTTAACAGGAGAGGTCTAGATACTACAATGTTAACAGATTAACAGGAGAGGTCTAGATACTACAATGTTAACAGATTAACAGGAGAGGTCTAGATACTACAATGCTAACAGATTAACAGGAGAGGTCTAGATACTACAATGTTAACAGATTAACAGGAGAGGTCTAGATACTACAATGTTAACAGATTAACAGGAGAGGTCTAGATACTACAATGTTAACAGATTAACAGGAGAGGTCTAGATACTACAATGTTAACAGGTTAACAGGAGAGGTCTAGATACTACAATGTTAACAGGTTAACAGGAGAGGTCTAGATACTACAATGTTAACAGATTAACAGGAGAGGTCTAGATACTACAATGTTAACAGGTTAACAGGAGAGGTCTAGATACTACAATGTTAACAGATTAACAGGAGAGGTCTAGATACTACAATGTTAACATATTAACAGGAGAGGTCTAGATACTACAATGTTAACAGGTTAACAGGAGAGGTCTAGATACTACAATGTTAACAGATTAACAGGAGAGGTCTAGATACTACAATGTTAACAGGTTAACAGGAGAGGTCTAGATACTACAATGTTAACAGGTTAACAGGAGAGGTCTAGATACTACAATGTTAACAGGTTAACAGGAGAGGTCTAGAGACTACAATGTTAACAGATTAACAGGAGAGGTCTAGATACTACAATGTTAACAGATTAACAGGAGAGGTCTAGATACTACAATGTTAACAGATTAACAGGAGAGGTCTAGATACTACAATGTTAACAGGTTAACAGGAGAGGTCTAGATACTACAATGTTAACAGATTAACAGGAGAGGTCTAGATACTACAATGTTAACAGATTAACAGGAGAGGTCTAGATACTACAATGCTAACAGATTAACAGGAGAGGTCTAGATACTACAATGTTAACAGATTAACAGGAGAGGTCTAGATACTACAATGTTAACAGATTAACAGGAGAGGTCTAGATACTACAATGTTAACAGATTAACAGGAGAGGTCTAGATACTACAATGTTAACAGGTTAACAGGAGAGGTCTAGATACTACAATGTTAACAGGTTAACAGGAGAGGTCTAGATACTACAATGTTAACAGATTAACAGGAGAGGTCTAGATACTACAATGTTAACAGGTTAACAGGAGAGGTCTAGATACTACAATGTTAACAGATTAACAGGAGAGGTCTAGATACTACAATGTTAACAGATTAACAGGAGAGGTCTAGATACTACAATGTTAACAGATTAACAGGAGAGGTCTAGATACTACAATGTTAACAGATTACCAGGAGAGGTCTAGATACTACAATGTTAACAGATTAACAGGAGAGGTCTAGATACTACAATGTTAACAGGTTAACAGGAGAGGTCTAGATACTACAATGTTAACAGATTAACAGGAGAGGTCTAGCCACTTTGAACAGTTTTTGACCTGCTTGATTTATAGATTTATACAGGCTGTAATCTACAGATGTAGGATCTTAATTTGATCACCCTGTTGCAGGAGAACTGTCCTGCAATGCAAGAAACATAAAATGTTTAGTGTATTTGAGGTTTAAAATGGCTTCTGAAGTTTGTAATTTCCACCAAATTTCAGACTTGATTTTCCCAGATCAAAAATGCATCATCCCTACAAAAATGTTAATTATTTATAATCCACATTATAATTCACTGCTGGATTGTTTTCCTGCTATCGCAAATTGGCTCAAATTAAGATTGCTATTGAACATTTGAACACTCACCAATGTGATCACACCTGTATTTAACAACCCCCTGGGAACAGAGTGAACATCTGGTGACAGTGTTGCTCTATTCTGGGACAAGCAGAACCACCCAGCTCTGTATATGTAAATCTCAGTTTCACTCTCACACCAGTCTAGCAGTTGAACAGTTTCACCACCTGAAATACCCTGGAGAGAAGGGGTGGAGATGACTCAATGAAATGAATGGATGATTAAAACTGTTAAACAATTTCAGTCACATTGTGGTGACTATTATAGAAACTATACTCAGCACTGCTAAAAATAGCCAGGAATCAACATTTATCGATCTAATCTCTTTTCCCTCATTTAAAGAGGTGAGTACTTCTGCTGGAATTTTGATTCCTTTGCTAATGCTGCCCTCTACTGTGGTTTTCTCTGGCCTTTGTCTTGTTTTTTCAATAATATTTATCATAAGCCCGGGCTGTCTATTCAGACAAGTTAAATGTGACAAACACGAGCTGGCACAATGGGTATGAGGTGTGTAATACCCTCTTCAAGACGATGGAATAGGAAGAATCTCATGGCATGGATGTTACCATACCTGTGGACAATATTCCAGGCTTGGTTTACACAGAACATTTCTCGCCCCCACCTCACTAGTGGAAGACACTAGTTAAAAGGCCCTCCAAGGTTTGGCCCTCTGCCCTGCTCCTCTCCCATGGAACCCCCCTTTTCCCTGCACCTCCCCCTGATGGATGGTTGTCCTTTTCAAATGACGCTTTCATTGCGCAAATGTGTTTAATTTGCGGAAGGGGATTTAATGAACCCCGATTGGTGTGTTTGTGTCTGTCTGTGTGAGTGTGTCTGTGTGTGTGTGTATCTGTGTCTGTATCTGTGTGTGAGTGTGACGCAGAAGGAGGATGGGGGTGACCAATGTCTGAGAGGAATGCACTCATTCCAGCAGGGAACAACAGGTTGCCATTTAACAGCACCTGAGAGAAGGAGATATCTTCGGTCCATGAATTGGGAGTCTATATTTAGCATTCAGAATCTATTTGGTGCAGATACCGTAGCCTGTTTCCTCTCTTCCACGACTAAACACAGTAAACCAATGCTATTTCTGGGAAATATATATATAACATTGGGGTCAGTGCCATTTTCAGCAAACTCCGAGGGGAAAGTATACGATTGTGTCCAGGAAGCCCAAGATGGAGTATATACCATGATATAGTGGTGGGGCAATGACATCAAACTGAGACCTTCAACTTGGCTAATGGCTCCATGTTGTTAATGGCAGTCAGGCCAATAAGCCCGTTACCTCCAACAAACTCTTTAGCTGTATTTGGTTTCCTATTGACTATCAAAATCACCTCCGGTCTCTTCCAATTAAAACATTGCCCTTTTCATGCACTTGTTCACAAAATGGCTGAAGCGTATCACAGGAGTAGAGGGGATCTAAAAGGTACTGTTGTAATCTCGATGTAAATTACTCAGATGTTACCAAAAATGGAAGCTAGCATGACAAACTGTGTCTAGAACACGCCAGCTAACGAATTACACTGTCAAGTTTATTTTGGTCTCATGATGAAAGTGGAGGCTGCTGAGGGGAGAACAGCTCATAATAATGGCTGGAATGGAGAAAATGGAATGGTTTCAAAAACATGATTTTCATATGTTTGATACCGTTCCATTCACTCCATTCTACTCCATTCCAGACATCATTATGAGCCGTCCTCCCCTCAGCAGCCTCCACTGCATGACGAAAGTATCTCACTTTGTACGTTTGTTTCGAAAATTACAGCAATCAGCTCAATTTACATTCAAAAGCTAACTTTGGTAATAATCGCTAATATCTATGGGAAGGCTAGGGGACATGCCAGTCCTTTGACGACTTATCATTTGTAGCAGAATTTCTGCTGCAACCTCTGATTTGCATGGATTTTGCAGGATATTATGGGATTGGTCGGGCTACAGTCAACAAAACAATTATATAGCCTATGTAAGGATGTGTAACCAGTTGTGTTTCGATATCGAATACAGTTTATCAGATTCAGAGCACACATTTAGTATACTGTATTTCCAGTTGTGTTAGTTTCTATGGCCATCCAATCCCATTCCAAGTGCCATAAAGTACAGTAGTCCATACAGGTACTGGACTGATATAGGGTCACAAAATGCTTGTGGACCACTTGCCTTATCTCAATAGAATATCAATAGAACATGTGAGTGCATGTGTCTTTATTCTGATGATATTTACAAAATACAGGACATACCAGAATAGGGGACTTTCTTTCCGGCTCGTTGATGCTACAAATCGACCAGAGTAGGTACTTAAATCCTGACAAGTGACTCCTCCGCACCGAGAGAGGGGGTGCGTGGTTGATTTCCAAGTCCTACCCATCATAAACACCTCTGCCCCTGAGCATAGAGCGAGAGGATGCGGCACTCACCATAGTGACATGGAGCTCTGGTGACCACGCAGGTGGAAGGAATCCCCAAAACAAACAGATAAATAAGACAGAACGAGGGGGGCATACGGATGCAGATAACACCACGACACGACGCCTCCGTCAATGAGATTTACTGTGAAGTGGGGCTACGGAGGGGGGGTGTTGGGAAGGTGGGTTAACAGCCAGTCGTAAAGAACTGGGGGAGGGGTTGCCTCATAGGGAGAAACAAGGGAGAACGGGAGGAGAGAAAGAAAAAGAGAAAGAGAGAGAGAAAGAGAGGAAGAGAGAGAGAGCAAGAAAGGGAGGTAGATAAAGCCTGACCCAGCATCATGAGCTGTCCACTGCCCTACGACTCCTTGCCTGCTCGGCTGAACCCCAGGCGAGAGGTGGACTGGGAACGTGAGCAGCTAGCGGCGCGGAGGCTCTCCTCTCCCAGAAGGCTGAGCCTCCTCAACCCTTCTACTGGGCTTCGGCGGCACTCGGCACTCCCCGGGTACACGCTCTCCCCCTTCCAGGAGAAGCAACACCAGGAGCACCAGGAGCAGCTGCAACAGCATCTCTCAATATCCCTGTGCTCCGAGGCCTCCATGGCACCACCAGCTCCCCTCATGGGTGGACCCCTGCCCTGCTGCCAACCAGTGGGCATCATGCCCCTGCTGCGCCTGGCCCTGCTGGCCTTCAGCTGCCTCTTTTGGGCATCCGGTCTGGCCATCTTCACCCTGGGAGTGTGGGCCCAGGTATCGCTGGCCAACTACATGCTGCTGTCGGCCAACCACTACCCCAACACCCCGCTCATCCTTCTGGCCACTGGGGCCACCGTCACGGCCTGGGGCTTCCTGGGCTGTCTGGGAGTGGCCGCCAACCTACCCTTCGTGCTGCGGGCATACGGCTTCATACAGTTGGCGGCACTGATGGCAGGGCTAGCCGCCGGCCTCTCAGGCCTGTTTTACCGCGAGGACATCGCCGGAGGGTTCCGTAGCGGACTGCAGCAGGCAGTGGCGGGCTATGGCGTAGACGAGGGCCGCTCCAATGCTCTGGATAGCCTGCAGAGGGGGCTAGAGTGCTGTGGGGCCGAGGGCTGGCGCGATTGGCTGACCTCGGACTGGGCCAATCAGGATGCAGCATTCTCGCCCATGGGCAACAGCTCCTCTGTGTCTCTACCCGAGAGCTGCTGCGTCCGACGCAAGGGCTGCCGGAACCGACCCCTGCCAGCAGTGGGGGGCGAAGGGGTGGCGGCTGCTGGGATCCATCCCCATGGATGTTTCCGGAAGGTGTTCAGTTTCGTCAATGACAACGTCTTCCACATTGCTGCCACCGTGCTGGGTCTAGCCTTCACCCAGATAGGTGGCATCGCCCTGGCCTGTCTACTAGCTAACCGCCTGCAACCAAGACCACACCGACCAGTCGCACACTAATAAAGAGAGTGGGCAATATTGGACCTTGACTAGGGATCAACCCATCGGAGAGTAATACCATTTGGACTGTACACTGCCTCTAACTTCACATTTCTGATTGTGTGTGGAAGAGGAAAATATAGGAAATATAATTTTACTCTGTCTCTGACAGTGTAGTGTCACTACTTTAACCCAAGAATGAGGTTAGCTGCTCCTTTTCATATCCACTCACCATCTCTTTCTCCGACCAACAATCCTGAGATATTTACTGTATATACACGGACATCTGTGAAGAGCGACCATTGACATGACTGTAAATATACTGCTTGCTGCTTACGAACATGACCCTTTAAGAAATGTGAAGACTGAACATTTACATGTGTGAAGATGTGCAGTGAAACAAAGTGTTATTCTGTGCTATTTTGGCAAGTCATACCAACTAATTTGGTTGTTTCTTGTAAATAATCTGTCAGAGAAATTGCACATTTACTGTTATATTTGAACTGTATGATTGTTATGATCAGACCATACACTCTTAAAAAAAGGGGTTCCAAAAGGGTTCTTCGACTGTCCCCATAGGAACATCCTTTTTGGTTCAAGGCAGAACTCTTTTGGGTTCAATGTAGAACCCTCTGTGGAACGGGGTTCTACATGGAACCAAAAAAGGTTTCTTCCAAGTGTTCTCCTATAGGGACAGCCGAAGCACCTTTTTTTCTAAGAGTGTACTGACTATACCATTTTCCGTTTGGTGATATTTGTCTTGTATATCAATATTTGATAGTCAGTTGACCATTATGGAAGATGTCTAATGTCCAAATTGCTTCAGCAGACACACCCTAGGTCTAGTTCAATGTATACATTTTTGTGCAGTTATATATTTAGATACATACTCATCTTATGATGGTACACTCCCAACATAAATAGACAGGTTAAGCTTTTGAAAAGACCAGATACATGTCTATACCTCCATTTGGTGTATTTTGATGGGAATGTATCATCCCTTTCTGGTCTCGGTTTGCTAAGTTACTGTGACAATAATACTTTGTTATATTTAGCGCATACACCAATTCAACTACACACCAATTCTGTAATGGTCCCAAAGCATTGGCATGACACGGATATAGTGCATTGGTTGGGCTGTCACATAAGCATGAAGCAGTACTGGACAGCCTGAAAAAAATCATCATTACCTCGGTCATTCCTTTTGTACAACTATCGCAATTCCTCACAATGTGCATTGTTGTTCATCAAACTGTAATAAGAATGGCAATTGACATTGATTTTATATTAAATATGATTGCTATTTATAATAAATGGCATTGAAATAAATCAACGTGGGGATCATTTCACGGTCAAGTAACTCAGACCTATGGAAGTCTATCATACAAAAAATAACAACCAGGAATTAAAAAGGGATTTTGTAGGCGGGGGAACTGTCTTCAAAATGTCTTGTTTCCCCTAATCATTTGTAATAGACATCTATTCCCATTATAGGTTGTTTCAACAACACGCCTCCTAATTTATGTCTTGTGTACAGCCCAATGGATCAATACATTCCCTAATATGATCTCACGATCACCATTTATCCTCTACCCTCCAATACTCACTGTGCATTTTGATTCTCTTCCTCTTGTAATTGTGTTATGTGTGTGTGTGTGTTGAGTTCCAAGTATTATAATTAAGTAGTAATGCTCAAGGGGGTATGGTATATGGCCAATATACCACGGCTAAGGGCTGTTCTTAATGCACAACGCAACGCGGAGTGCATGGGTACCACCCTTAGCCATGGTATATTGGCCATATATCACAAACCCATGAGGTGCCTTATTGCTATTATAAGCTGGTTACGTAATTAGAGCAGTAAAAATATATGTTTTGTCATACCTGTGGTATACGGTCTGATATACTACGGCTGTCAGCCAATTAGCATTCAGGGTCTCAAACCACCCAGTTTATAATGTGTAACATCTATTCTAATGCTTATCGGTGATGGTGAACCCGACACACACACATTTACCTCATGACTGATGAACAAAATATTTGTGTCATACCTTGTGACAGAGAATGGGTGTACTACACAGTCGGTTGGTTGTCCTTGACACAAACACATGACACCACTGTACTACTCATGTTGATGTGGCCATAATCGGAAAAACACAACTCATGTATATAAAAATACATTCACCGGAAACATTTCACTCAAATACTCAAAGGAAAGTACATTTCACTCAAATACTCAAAGGAAAGTACATTTCACTCAAATACTCAAAGGAAAGTACATTTCACTCAAATACTCAAAGGAAAGTACATTTCACTCAAATACTCAAAGGAAAGTACATTTCACTCAAATACTCAAAGGAAAGTACATTTCACTCAAATACTCAAAGGAAAGTACATTTCACTCAAATACTCAAAGGAAAGTACATTTCACTCAAATACTCAAAGGAAAGTACATTTCACTCAAATACTCAAAGGAAAGTACATTTCACTCAAATACTCAAAGGAAAGTACATTTCACTCAAATACTCAAAGGAAAGTACATTTCACTCAAATACTCAAAGGAAAGTACATTTCACTCAAATACTCAAAGGAAAGTACATTTCACTCAAATACTCAAAGGAAAGTACATTTCACTCAAATACTCAAAGGAAAGTACATTTCACTCAAATACTCAAAGGAAAGTACATTTCACTCAAATACTCAAAGGAAAGTACATTTCACTCAAATACTCAAAGGAAAGTACATTTCACTCAAATACTCAAAGGAAAGTACATTTCACTCAAATACTCAAAGGAAAGTACATTTCACTCAAATACTCAAAGGAAAGTACATTTCACTCAAATACTCAAAGGAAAGTACATTTCACTCAAATACTCAAAGGAAAGTACATTTCACTCAAATACTCAAAGGAAAGTACATTTCACTCAAATACTCAAAGGAAAGTACATTTCACTCAAATACTCAAAGGAAAGTACATTTCACTCAAATACTCAAAGGAAAGTACATTTCACTCAAATACTCAAAGGAAAGTACATTTCACTCAAATACTCAAAGGAAAGTACATTTCACTCAAATACTCAAAGGAAAGTACATTTCACTCAAATACTCAAAGGAAAGTACATTTCACTCAAATACTCAAAGGAAAGTACATTTCACTCAAATACTCAAAGGAAAGTACATTTCACTCAAATACTCAAAGGAAAGTACATTTCACTCAAATACTCAAAGGAAAGTACATTTCACTCAAATACTCAAAGGAAAGTACATTTCACTCAAATACTCAAAGGAAAGTACATTTCACTCAAATACTCAAAGGAAAGTACATTTCACTCAAATACTCAAAGGAAAGTACATTTCACTCAAATACTCAAAGGAAAGTACATTTCACTCAAATACTCAAAGGAAAGTACATTTCACTCAAATACTCAAAGGAAAGTACATTTCACTCAAATACTCAAAGGAAAGTACATTTCACTCAAATACTCAAAGGAAAGTACATTTCACTCAAATACTCAAAGGAAAGTACATTTCACTCAAATACTCAAAGGAAAGGACATTTCACTCAAATACTCAAAGGAAAGGACATTTCACTCAAATACTCAAAGGAAAGGACGAGGGTGAGTTCTTTACTGTAATGAACTACACTCCAAAGACAACATTATCTAGTGAGGGAATCTTTGAAAACAATAGTGTGTGTTGATGTTTCTGCAACTCTTTATAAACCATCTGTAGTGTATATCCTTTATGTATTCTGTGACGGTATACAGTATATGACTTGCTGTTGTACACATTTAATCTATGGGAATATGCATGATAGTGGCCAATTGTGTCAAATGCCTATACTGTATTTTTCAAACTAGGCCTTTATGATTAAAAGTCCAGAATCATATCCCACCATTTTGCCCAAAACGAATCCAGGGAGTCCTTCCCCAGTGCTTCCTCTTTAAAGATATTAACTGCCAATTTTATCTCCAGCTTCACAGATAGACAGGCACAGCACTTCCATCTGCATTTTAAAAGCCTTGGATGCTAGCTGGGTTTATTTTATGACCAGGATCTGTGCTGGAAGTGGACCTGAGTGTTAAATCTTCTGCATCGGGAATGGTCGATTCTGCCTGGGCCTCTCTGGCCAGACACAGTCACAGTGTTGAATTATGGGTACCTGTATGACATCTCATTTCAACCCGAGACAGGGGTGATAAGATCTCCAACACAAGGAAGCAATCATGTGCCCTAGTCTATATTGTTGGTAATTAAAAAGGTTACATTACAAACTACAAACACATAGCTACACACCCACACACATAGCTACACAGACATACACAACGCAACACACACTGAGCTACACACACACATACCTTACTTACACATGTGCACATGCACACACACACACCCACACACCCACACACACCCACACACACAAACACACACACACACACACACACACACACACACACACACACACACACACACACACACACACACACACACACACACACACACACACACACACACACACACACACACACACACACACACACACACACTTTGAAAGCTCACTGTAGAATAATACTTTCTTAGAGCATTGTAGCCCACTCCATCGGGCAAATAACATTCCCAATCTGGTTCAACCAAGGCAAAATAAACTAGAGGGATGTCACATGACCATAATGACAACCTTCAAGTGAGTCAAATTGAGACTTTAAAGACTTTCTATGTAGGCTGGTTTTGAATAGTGCACTAATAAACTCCACTCACTGTTTTGCACCATGATCCAGTCAGTGCGAGAGAGTTGCCATAGGCTAAATCTATGGGTGGATTATAGAGCACTTGTTTTGTGCCGGGCACGACTAACTGGCCGACCCGACCCGACCTCTGTTGACTGTCAGCATGGACTCAGAAGGCTCTGCATCCTCATCTCTCAAGCTCCTACCTTTCAACAATGTTGTAGGTTAACCCCAAATGACTGGGCTATACAGTAGGTTAACCCCCAATGACTGGGCTATACAGTAGGTAAACCCCAAATGACTGGGCTATACAGTAGGTTAACCCCAAATGACTGGGCTATACAGTAGGTTAACCCCAAATGACTGGGCTATACAGTAGGTTAACCCCAAATGACTGGGCTATACAGTAGGTTAACCCCAAATGACTAGGCTATACAGTAGGTTAACCCCAAATGACTGGGCTATACAGTAGGTTAACCCCAAATGACTGGGCTATACAGTAGGTTAACCCCAAATGACTGGGCTATACAGTAGGCAAACCCCAAATGACTGGGCTATACAGTAGGCAAACCCCAAATGACTGGGCTATAGTAGTTAGGTGATGCCGGATTGAGGATCCTACTCAATCAAAACCACCTACTTGGTTAATGATGAAAGAAATAGCATGATTCCTGCTTACCAAAGCATATATGAAGTGATCCATACTTTCTTGGTATTGTTTCACGCCAGTGGTGGCTGGTGGCATTTTAAATTGGGAGGACGGGCTCATAGTAATGGCTGGAACAGCATAAATGGAATGGTCTCAAACCCATCAAACACCTGTTTTCTATGTGTTTTATACCATTCCATTCACTCCATTTGGTTCATTATTATGAGCTGTCCTCCCCTCACCAGCCTCCTCTGTTTCACGCTGTAATCATGGTTTACATCATCCCCCCTGTGTGTTCGATTACCCAGGTAGTGGTTGGTGAAGGAGTGTGATGGAGCAATTGAGGTGTGTACTATAGAGGAAGAGAGGATCCGTGTGATGGACAGCGCCAACCCGTGGTGCTCCGCAACTACATTGCCCAGAATGCAATACAGGCTGCCGAAAATGGAGACTTCTCAGAGGTATAGAATTGACATGTTGTATCTACTTTATACACTGTAGCTATCAACACATGGTGAATATTTTTGTTGTTGCACTTTCTGTTTGTAGTTATATTATAGTATACAGTGAGCTCCAAAAGTATTGGGACAGTGACACATTGCTAGGAATATTCTGTGCTAGGAGTATGGGACCAAATATTTAACTTTTGGCTACTTTAATACACTTAAGTGAATTTGTTCCAATACTTTTGCCCCCCTAAAATGGAGGGACCATGTACAAAGTGCTGGAATTTCTAAACGATCACCCAATATGGATGAGAATACCCTCAAATTAAAGCTGACAGTCTGCACTTTAATCTCATAGCAAAATCCAAAGTGCTGGAGTACAGATCCAAAAATAAACAAATGTGTCACTGTCCCAACACTTTTGGAGCTCACTGTACTGCATATCCATGGTTGGGCTGATTACTTGAAAAATGTAATCAGTAACTGATTACAAATTACGTAACAATAAATCATTAGTAATGTAATCCATTGGATTACTCGAAATGAGTAACATAATCTGATCACTTTTGGAATACTTCTTTGGTTAGCCAGCATCTGCCTCCTCAGTTTATGCTGCAGATCTCTTTAAGCAAGTGCTGGCTCAGCTGCCTTATGCCTCTTCTTGATGAAATGGCATCACTGCTAAAAGGTCAGCTGCACTGTCAAGTTCCAAGGAAAGCATTCCCAACACTCATTCTTTGGTTGCGCAATGGGCCTACTCCACCCAGCCACCAAGCAGATCATGGCCAGTAAAAGAGGAAATGTTCATCTGAATGTCTGACCCATAACAGTCTACTATGATAAAGACGTCAAAAGACAGATGTAACAGATCCAGGAGTAATCAGATCATTTCATGAGTTGGATGATCAATTGTGCAAATACTTTGAACGTGGACTATTCTAAATTTGCAAAACACGTAGATCTATCTGAAAAGCAGACAGGTAGATTTTAGTGTACTCATTCCTACTGAAACTAGAGGTTTAGCTTAGTAAGCAGCTTATTTGTCATGTGTGTCATCCCAGTACTTGGGAAATGAACAGAATGAGGCTGTGTTAACTAACCCAAAAAATCATTTTGACCCAACGATCCTGATGAAATTTGGGATGATTCAGTTTTCAGGAAGTGGGGGTCTGATGTTTTTAGTTTTAAAAAAGGAGAGAACTTGGCCGTTTTGGAGATTTAAAATAGATTCGAACAGCTGGGAAAAGCTTCCATTCCAACTGAATGGTGACTTCCGGGTTGTTTAACGGCAGGTAGCCTAGCAGTTAAGAACGTTGTGCTAGAAAGAGGAAGGTCGATGGTTCAAATCCACGAGCCAACTGAAAATCTCATGTGCCCTTGAGCAAGGCACTTGACTCTATTATGCTATTATCTAAGTCACTCAGGATAAGAGCATCTGCTTAAAATGTAAAAACCTGCTACTTCAGTGTGCTTGAGTCAAACACATGCAGCTCATATCTTGATATTGGTTGAAGTAATCCAAAATGTAATCAGCTGATTTTAAGACGAACTGTAATCCCATTATTATTGAGGTTTTTTGTAACCTGGGTTGATTAGTTGCTTTATTTTTGTAGCCTAATTAAGTCATCCCTGTTACATGTAATCCGTTTGTACCCAACCCTGTATATGATTGCTAATTATGTTAAATCAACTCTTGTTCATTCTCTCAGGTCTGCAGAGTTCTAAATGTTCTAGTGAACCCCTACTCTGCCCAACCTGAGTCAGAACTACCTGGTGGGCCTAAAACATTTGGAGAGAGGGACCAGAAAGGGATGGAGAAAGACAAAGAGGGAAGGAAGGACGAGGGGAGGACAGATGGATACCAAAATTGTGTCCCATATGACAGCAAGCCTCCTGTATGAGCAAGAGTGATCTGTGTCACCTGATCATCATAGTGCCTCCCTGACCCCAAAATTCAACTGACTGCGGAGAAAGATGTAGATGGTGTTCCTCAGGGCACTGTTCTAGGTTCATTCCGCTTTTCAATGATGTAACCCTCCTCTTTGTTCTGAGTCAGTTGGGTTAATGTCAAGGGAGGTAGTTTGTATACTTCAGAATGCTCCTGGATGTCAATCAGTAGAATAAACTGATGGTGAATGAAGACTCAGGTAATCAGTCAGTGACCTGTCTGTGTTGGAGAGACCAGGAGCACCCTGACTGTGTGTCTATTCACACACACGCACGCACACACACACACACACACACACACGCACGCACGCGCACGCACGCACACACACACACACACACACACACACACACACTTGACCTTTGCATATATTTAGATTATTTCACACACACCATGTAGTGTATGCATGAATGAAGAGATAAACTCATACATTCAGAAACATAATCATTGATATTCTTACTAACACCCGCAAATGGTCTTCATCTTAGAACGTATCTACACACAATCTCTTGAATCCATAAATAAAATAGTGTATATCTTAATAATAAATATTTATACAAGAGGCAAGGTTTCACACAATGTTATGTTCATTTATATTATGTGATGTGTTGAAAGTGGGAAAAAATGCTTTAAAAAAAAAAAAATCTGAACTTTGATGTGTATTTAAAAAGTATTTATGCAAATATTTATGTACAGCAGGTTTTTAATTGCTTATTGATAACTTACTCTGTGAAAACAGCAAACATTTAAATAAACCTATCATTACTTTATATTCAGCTGTATCTTTAAATTCTTCTGGATTTGATTCACATTTCTTTTCAGAATGTAGATATTGCTGTACGTTTGTTTCATATTGATAGTACATACAGAACAGTGCTCAGAACGCAGCCGATGTGCCACATTTTATTATCCTCACTTGGAGTGTTATCATAAGAGGGCTTGATTTGACTGTCCTGATTGCTACAACCAACCCACAAGAGACAGTCTAACTAATACATGTACTGTGGTAGAGTGAACCTAGAGCTAAGGCCATAGCCTTGTTAAATAAATCAGGCACAGTACTACAGGTGTTTCCTGGTTTTATTCATTTTAATCCTGTAGTTCTCCTATCCAATGGTTGTTCTTACCTGGACCAGAGGGTGGCGCTAGTAGTTAGGAAACAATTCCTTTTGAAACACTGCAATTGTTTTTGAATAGAATATATCTAAAAGCATTTGAGAGATAAACACATAAGGAGTTGGTAACAAAAGTGTCCGTTTTTTTACTTGATTCATTGTTCATTGGACTGTGCTGTGTGTATTCCTGGCTGTTTGTCATTTCCTGTAAAGTCCAGCATTGGAATGTCAAGAGTGTTTTGCTTTGGAGCTGGGGCTCTGAGTAACAGGGATCGCCCACAATAACATTAGCACAAGCACGGTGTGGGGGAGTGTTTTCCCGCAACAACACTATGGGCAAGTTCATTTTGCATGGCCCGGTGCCCCGGTTGGGAGGAGTTTTCACATTTTAGACCCTTCCATTGGTCCTTAAGTGAGCACTGTCTGTGATACTTTGAGGCATCTGACAACACGAAACTGGAAACGTGGAGTCGGGGTGTGTGCAGAAGGCGGTGCTTGAGTCAATAAATAAAGGCTTACAAGAAATCCTCTCTGAATGAACTTTAAACTGACTGGTCGTAGACGATACACCATAAAGGAATACACCGGAGGAGGTAGGTTTTCTCTACATATGTGAATCACACGATGACAATTTCAAATTTGCGATTATAATATTATATTATGTGATGTATTATGCATAATATTTATCCTGTGTGAAATGTCTAGTGATGGCAGCATAACAAAAAATGATCTATAATTTGTCCTTTTCCCTTATTTGGGTACATGTATGGTGTTTACTGTTTTGTTAATGGAGTGGATATGGTGATGTTTCAAGTTCTCTCCAAATGTTTGAGTTTTGTAACAAAAGTACAGTAGCTCTGACTGTTTCTCAATTTTTGGTTTTGTACATAATCACATTTAGAGGAGACAGAAAAAGTAATTTACTTGCATGAATGGCCTACAACAAATGTTTGCTTGTGTAGGGGACCAGTGTGGTTTCAGATGTGGACAGGTTACTGATGCCACAATAATCATACTAACACACACCGAATACTACTAAGAGATAGATCTGGGTCTAAGGATATTCACTATGTTTGACATGACTTTTCTGTTTAGGACCTGTACAGGATGCAATTTAGGAAACATTGCATTTTTACAATGTTGGGTCAAACAGGGATAATAAGGAAACAACAGAAGAAAAAGTTACTAAAATGACATTTTCATCTCTCCCTCTCAGAAGATTTGACAAAATGTGGAATAGGATATTTTTTTGTGGACTGGTGGTCTGTCTCATCTGCCTCACTGACCAGACTCAGGTAAATATACAGTCAGTCAGCACTGAAAAACAGAGAAGCATGTTATTCCTTCAAACATGGGAGTAACCATTACTTATCTGCTGGTTTTGTACAGGGCCAGAAAACACCTTTAGTTGTTCAAGGTAAGTGTTAGCTATTTTTTTTAAATCACTTACATTGGAAAGACAAGAGTTTGTGTACTGTATGTGCATGTGTGTTTACTTGTTTCAGGGACAGATTGCACACAGATCAAAACTCTCTCCCCTCGAGCCACCAGTGGAGTGTATGTCATTCAGCCTGCAGGAGTCAGATCCCCCTTTAAGGTATGGAAACATCTAAATGTATAGGCCAGGTACTATATCTACAGTTGTCATTTGGTTACACAGCCACACAGGGGCAGTAAAACTGGAATGTTGAAGGTGTCGCCAGGCTTGCCAGGGTTACTGAAGTTCTACACAGTTCCATTCTTGGACCCTTTTTGTAAAAAAAGTACATTGATGTTGTATACAGGTGTATTGTGAGATGCTGGCAGATGGAGGCTGGACAGTCTTTCAAAGGCGCACCGGGGCAGAGGTTCTTTTCAACAGGAAGTGGGCAGTGTACAAACAAGGCTTTGGGAATCTACGGAGTAATGAAGGGTCCCTCTGAGCACCTCACATTTCACCAGCAACTAATACTGTAAACTGTGTACTTTGCTGAGCCAATGTTGGCCAAATGTAAATGAATTTTTGTCTATAATATATAACCTCTAAGGCAACTTATAGAGGGTTCCCTAAACTGTCTGTTTTTCACTTCTCAATTCAGTTCTCTACCCTGTTGTTTCCTAGAGGACCACTGGCTGGGTCTGAGTAAGGTGTTTGCTCTAACCAAGGGGGGCAGGGGGCGGAGTTCGACTATGCAGGTCAACCTGTGGGACTTTGAAGGGGGCACTGACTTCGCTGAGTACAGTGACTTCCGTCTGGGCACGGAGGAGGAGAGCTACAAGCTGAACGTTGGAGCCTACAAGGGCAACGCAGGTAACAGTTCATTTCAACAGCACAAGGTGACAGGGGTCATATTATTTACTTCAGTGTTATAGTTATTTCACATTTGGTGGCAGCAATGGGACTTCTACACATCACACATATGTCATATGATATGTATTCTGGGTTGATATTCTTAAATGGTGTATCCTTTGGAAGTCAATATAATCAAGAGTGAAGTAGAACTGCAGTATTCTCTCTTCCTCCCTCCCTGTCTCTCCGTAGGTGATGCCATCCGTGGGAAATACGCCGGCATTGACCAGAACGGCTTTGGCTTCAGCACAACCGACAAGGACAATGACGGCTGTTCACCCTGCATCTTTGGAGACATCGCCGAGAACACGTGCAGCTTCTCGGAGGGAGGAGGAGGGTGGTGGTACAGTCGCTGTGGCTCTGCCAGCCTGAACGGAGACTGGCACCCCGCCGGCGAACACATCGGCTGGGCCTCCGGCCTCCACTGGGCAACCTGGAAAGGACCTGCTCCATACTCGGCCCGAGCGAGCCGCATGATGATCAAATCTGTGTGAGGCCACGTCTCAATACATCTGAAATGGTTTCCTAGGCCTATGTCTCCTTTGCTTTATGACCACTGGTCTGAGCCACATTAGTGGGCATGAGTAGAGGAAACCATTGAAATAACTGGAACACACACAGCTATGTGTTCCATGGAGTGATGCCTGCATATCGTGGCATAGTGCTTAGCTTGAATGGTCTGTTTATTTGGGTCTGTTGTGCAATCAACACACTGTATTTGTTTGTTTTTTTGTTTATCCCATTCGCTTTGTTGTTTTATATCATGATGCATAAATCAGAGCCAACATGTAAGTGACAGATATAGAAAATATCAATTTTCTACACTTTTTTAAACTCAAGTCTACCATGAGTTATGTTTTCAGTGAAGAGAAAATACCTTATGGAAGTTTTATTTGTTACACTGCAACAATTCTACATTTAACTTCTGAACAGTTTCATCACATAGTTTGACATAATAAAAATTCTAGAATGTTGATATTGCATGCATTTTTAAATAAAATACATTTTTGAACATTTGTTTAGCATGAACATATTCAATAATGTTCAGAAACCATTCATTTTGCTTGAATTCACACAGTCAAAGCTCTGTGTTAATAGAGAAATAGAAGTTGTACTTATTGCATATTAAATCATTCATGGTTTCTCATCAGACAGTAAATAGGTTTGTTGTTCTCCTAGCCTAGAAACCTGGTTTCTGGCTTTGATTGATTATGGATCTTTAAGAAAAAAATTATGGTGACATCATTTAGGACCTTTAAGGTTGCAGTGACACATCCATAACCTGAGCAGAAACCAGATTGCATACCAGAGAGAATACTATAGACATCAAGAAAGTCAGTCAGTTGATTTATTGACAGGTTTTTCCAACACTTTTGATTAATAGGGCAAAATAGAAATAGGCCTATAACAGTTAGGATCAGCTTGATCTCCCCCTTTAAATAAAGGACAAACTCTGGCTGTCTTCCAAGCAATGGGAACCTCCCCAGAAAGGAGAGGCAGGTTTAGTGAGTGTATACATGTTGTTACGTATTATTTCTCCATACTGGTTCTCCGTGGGAATCGAACACACAACCCTGGCGTTGAAAGCACCAATGCTGTACCAACTCTTGGTGATCTCTGCCTGTATCTAAAAACAACATGGATCCACCAGAGACTCTGGGTTCGTGCCCAGGCTCTGTCGTAACCGGCCGCGACTGGGAGGTCCGTGGGGCGACGCACAATTGGCCTAGCGTCGTCCGGGTTAGGGAGGGTTTGGCCGGTAGGGAAATCCTTGTCTCATTGCGCACCAGCGACTCCTGTGGCGGGCCGGGCGCAGTGCGCGCTAGCCAAGGTTGCCAGGTGCACGGTGATTCCTCCGACACATTGGTGCGGCTGCCTTCCGGGTTGGATGGCGCTGTGTTTAAAGAAGCAGCGCGGCTTGGTTGGGTTGTGTATCGGAGGTCGCATGACTGTCAACCTTCGTATCTCCCGAGCCCGTATGGGAGTTGTAGCGATGAGACAAGATAGTAGCTACTAAACAATTGGATACCACGAAATTGGGGAGAAAAAGGGGTAAAAATAATAATAAAAAAATATATATATATACATTTTAAAAAATCAATTAAAATAAAAACAACATGGATGACAAATGCTGTACAAAGATGTGATCACAGGAAATGATCTGATGGCCATTTACTCATTTGTATAAGTGTTGTCACAAGTCTGAGAGGTATTCTTTCACTTTATTGATTAGACAGTACATCACTGTCAAAGAGCCATAGCAAATCTATAGCAAAGATCCAAATTTCCTCCCTAAAACTAATATTCCTGTTGATATTCAAAGGTATTGGATTTTAATTATGGCTTTATAAGGTTGATTTGTGTCTTTAATGTCTGCACTGGCTGTTCCTTATGTTTGTGCAGATCCTCCCTTTTAGCCTCTGTTACATCACCACTGATACTAAAGGTTAAATGGCTGGATATGTTGCCATCAGACTTCTGTTACCTTCCGTGTACCTGTATCTTCATGAAGGAATGGAAACGAGGACAGTACATCTATTTTTGAGGATTGGGACACTCCTGAAAAACTCTTCTCTCACCTGGGCCATAATTTGCTCTGAAACTGTATCAAATTCTCTGCTCTGCAATTAGTTGAGCCCTTCAGATAGCCCTTTAGATAGCACTCCTGTCAACTTTTTGAGAAGATGAAAATGTACATATAGAAATAACATGTAGAATCCCTAGAATAGACAATGGGATTCTTGCAACATGCCTAAGAAACAAATCAAATACGGTAAAGCATTGTATCAAACAATGAATTTGTGTATATATATATATATATTTATATATTAGGCAATAAGGTCTGTGTAACGATGACGCTGTGAGTCGAGAAGCAGGCGCAGGTGAAACGTTTAATAAAATAACAGACATGAAACAAGACAGCATAACAGTGGCGAGATACATGAAAACAGGAACAATACCAATTGAGGAATGAACAAAGGGATGGGACATAATAAAGGGAGGTAATGAGGTCCAGGTGTGCGTAGTGATTAGTGCCAAGACCGGTGGTTAGTATTCCGGCGACGTCGCAGGGGAGGAGCAGGAGTAGACGTGACAGTACCCCCTGTTGTAACCTATATGTCACCTCGTTGACCCTCCAGAGAATCTTGAACGGCCCGACAAATCAGGGGCTCAGTTTGTTGCAGGGCAGGCAGAGTGGGAGGTACCTGGTAGAGAGCCAGACTCGATCCCCAGAGCGGAACACAGGGGTCTCACTGCGGTAGCGGTCTGCCTGTTCTTTTTGACAATGGAAGTCGCGCTGGAGTCTCACTTGAGTGTCTCTCCACACTTCTGTGTGCCGGAACCACTCATAAAATGCAGGTGCTTCGGTCTGGTCAGGGGTCCATGGGGCCAGGGACGGCTGAAAACCCAAAACACACTGGAAGGGGGGTCAACCCAGTGGAGGAGTAACGCAGCAAGTTCTGGGCAAACTCTGCCCATCGAAGAAATCGTGCCCACTCACCCTGTCGGTCCTGACAGTGACTCCTCAGGAACCTCCCCAGCTACTGGTTCATCCTCTCCACTTGCCCGTTGGACTGAGGCCATTACCCGGGAAGTGAGGCTGACCGTGACCCTGATCTTCTCCATGAAGGCCCTCCATACTCGTGATGTGAATTGGGGGCCACAGTCGGAGACAATGTCCTCCAGAAGGCCATAATGACGGAAGACCTGCTGGAAGAGTGCCTCAGCGACCTGGAGAGCAGTGGGGAGACCAGGAAGAGGGATTAAACAACATGACTTGAAAATCTATCCACTACCACCAGAATAGTGCTGAAACCGCCCAGGTCAGCAGTCGATCCCTTATCCATGTGGGAACATAGATGCACTCAGGAGGACAGTTCAGGGTTGTGGGCTCCCTCTCTGTGTCCCAGGCCACTGGACCTACGACTCGAGAGGATGGGATTATAGGTGCACTCTGGACAGGACCCTCTCCCGAATCGTAGATACAGGACAGGGCATCAGCCTTGACGTTCTTGGAACCTGGGCGATAGGTCAGCGTGAAGTCGAACCTGGTGAAGAAAAGTGCACACCTGGCTTGGCGCGGATTCAGTCTCCACGCTGTCCGTATGTACTCATGGTCGGTGAGCATGACGAAAGGTTCCTTGGCACCCTCCAGCCAGTGTCTCCACTCCTCTAATGCCAACTTCCCCGCCGGGAGCTCACAATTGCCAACATTGTATTTCCTCTCTGTGGGGGAAAGTTTCTGTGGGGGAAAGAGAAGAATGCACATGGATACAATTTCAATGGGTTACCCTGTCGTTGAGACAAAACTGCCCCCACGCCCACCTCTGACGTGTCTACCTCAACCACAAAGTATATCGTGGGATCTGGGTGTTTGAGCAATGAGGCGGAGGTGAAATATCCCTTGAGGAGACGAAAGGCCTAGTCGGCTGCTGGGCTCCACACCAGTGTATGAGGCCCACCCTTGAGGAGAGAGGTGAGTGCAGAGGCGACGGAGCTGAAGTTCCTGATGAAGCGGCGGTAGAAGTTGGCAAACCCCAAAAACGTTGTAACCCCTTTATGGTGGTTGGGACTGGCCGTGACCTAACCGCATCTACCTTCTTGTCATCCATCCTTACTCCCTGTGGGCTGATTTGGTACACTAGGAAGGATACAGCCTTCTGATGGAATTGACACTTCTCAGCCTTGACGAACAGGTGGTTAGCCAAGAGGACTGCTCGAACGTGAACGTGAATGATATGATCCTCCAGGGTAGCCGAGTAGACCAGGATGTATACACGACCATCTGGCATCCGAGCATGTCCCTGAACACCTCATTCATGAATGCCTGGAACACTGACGGAGCATTGGCTAAGCCAAATGGCATCCCCAAGTACTCGTAGTGGCCAGACATCCTGCTGAACGCTGTCTTCCACTCATCCCCCTCCCGGATGCGGATGAGATTATAAGCACCCCGCAGGTCCAGTTTGCTGAAGAACCGGGCCCCGAAGAGCTGTTCGATTGCTGTCGGCACCAGAGGGAGAGGGTACTGATACTTCGTGTTAAGTTCATTGGGTCCTCTGTAGTCAAGGCATGTGCGTAACCCTCCATCCTTCTTGTCCACAAAGAAGAAACCAGCAGACACAGGGGAAGTGGACGTGAGGATGCAACCTTGTTGGAGCGCCTCTTGGATGTAATCCTTTATGGCCTGGGTCTCAGCCACAGACAGAGGGTAGATTCGTCTGTGCGGAGGTATTGCACCAGCAAGCAGGTCGATGGCGCAGTCCCAGGGGCGATGAGGAGGGAGACAGGTGGAGCGGGTCTTGGAGATCCTGGTATACCTCCGGGATGTTGGGCTGAAGGGCAACCACAGGACTCTCAACCCGACGTGGAACCACAGGGGATAGGGAAGCAGGTCTGGGGATAGGGAATGTCAGGGGTCTTGGCATTCAGGTGACCAGTCTGTGATTCTCAACCTCGACCATGAAATGATAGGGTTATGGCGTTGAAGCCAAGGGAGGCCAAGAATGATCTTGTGAACTGGTGCACTGGTGATGAAGAAGTGGATGTTTTCCTGATGAGTGGACTACACAGTGAGGGTGAGTGGTTGAGTGATGTGGGTGACGGTTCCGGACCCAAGAGGCCGACTATCCAGGACTTGAATCGGGAAAGGAGAGGAGAGCGGGTATGAGTTGATGTTAAGAGACGAGGCAAGGGTCTTGGTCAATAAAGTTCCCAGCGGCACCGGAATCCACTAACGCCGTTGACATAGTACATGAGGGACAGTTAGGTAGCGTAATGGACACCAAAAAGGGCATAGCAGACAGTGATGAAGATGGAATACTCACTCCTGCCCTAGGCGCTGGAGTCTCACGTGACCGTCCCTCTGCTCTTGTGGATCCTGGATTTGGACATGCCGGACACCTCTGGAGCTCATGCCCTCCTTGTCCACAGTATAGACAGTGCCCCAGCTGTATCCGTCTGCAGCGCTCTGCCGCGGGGAGACGAGTGAACCCTACCTCCACGGGTTCTGGCTCTGATGCCGAGTATTCACTTAGGGAGAGAGAGAAATTATGAGATTACTGGCGCTCCCGAAGTAGGTTATCCAGACGAATGGTCATCGCAATGAGTGCGTCCAAGGTGAGTTTGCTGTCTCGACAGGCCAGTTCCGTCTGGACCTCTTCACACAAACCTCTTCTAAATAGCGTACGAAGTGCTGGCTCATTCCACCCACAGGAAGCTGCTATAGTCTGAAAGGTGAGCGCGTACTCAGCAGCTGTCTGGTTCCCCTTCCGTAAAGGCGGTAGCCGTTCACTTTCCTCTCTGCCCTCCGGAGAATTATCAAAAATACATTTAAACAGAGCCAGGAACCCCTCATGAATCCAGCTCCTCCTCTCCTCTCTCCCAGAAATCCGTAAACGATTCCAACGCCCGCCCAGTCAGCAGAGAAATTACCGTGTACCTCTCGGTGGTGGGAGCTCCCCTCTGATGCAAAAACTAGAGTGAGCACTGAAGTAGGAAGCCACGTCATTTGGATGGTGTAACGTCATATTTATCCGGGAGGGATAAATGGGCATCGCTGATTTGAGCGGGTTGATGAATGGGCTGATGTACTGGCTCACTGGGTCGACTGGTTGTAGAGTATCCTCCGCTGGATGAAGGCAACGCCTCCCGGGTGTGTTTGAGACGTTGCACACTATGAAGAACCTCCTCCAAAGCCGATCCCAGTTATGCCAGCTGGTCATGGTGTTGATATTATAGAGAACCCTGTCCATTGACCGTCTGAGAGAGATTTGAATTTCCTGCTGTTTCCATGGTTTGAGTTGGTATTCTGTAACAATAACGCTATGAGTCAAGGTGCAGGTGAAACATTTAATAAACAACAAACATGAAACAAGACAGCGTAACAGTGGTGAGATGCATGAAAACAGGAATAATACCAACTTGAGGAGTGAACAAAGGGAAGGGACCTACAATGAATTCCAGGTGTGAATCATAATGCTAACTACCAGTTGCGCATAATGATGAGTGCCAGGTTTGCGTAATGATGATTCCCAGGACCGGTGGTTAGTGTTCCGGTGATGTCACACAGGAGGAGGGGAGGAGCAGGAGTAGACATGACAGTGTAAGGCGGTTTGGTATAATTAAGCAATAAGGCCCGGTTGATGGCCCGGTTTAATACTCTAATTACGTTGGTAACCAGTTTTAATAGCAATGAGGCACCTCAGGGGTTTGTGGTATATGGCCAATATACCATGGCTAAGGGCTGTTCTTATGCATAACGCAAGGCGGAGTGCCAGGATACAGCCCCTAGCCGTGGTATATTGGTCATATACCACAAACCCGAGGTGCCTTATTGCTATTAAATACTGGTTACCAATGTAATTAGAGCAGTAAAAATACATGTTTTGTCATACACATAGTATACGGTCTGATATACCAATCAGAATTCAGGGCTTGAACCACCCTGTTTATAAAGGTCAATATACCACTGCTAAGTGCTGTTCTTAGGCACGACGCAAAGTGGAATGGTTAGAAGGTAAAACAGTTCAACACCACAGGAGTAAATGTCAGTTGGCTTTTCATAGCCGAGCATTCAGATGTCCAGACAGCAGGTCCAAGAGAGAAAGTGAGAGTGAGAGAGCGAAAGACAGGGTTGAAACAGCAGGTCCGGGACAAGGTAACACATTTGGTAAAACAGGTCAGGGTTCCATAACCGAAGGTAGAGACACTAGAACTAGATTGGCAGCACTACTAGGTGAACTAGGGACAGGGACAGACAGGAGTCATCAGGCCAGGTAGTCCTGAGGCATGGTCCTGGGGCTCAGGTTCCCCGGGATGGGGAGGGGGGACATAAAGAGAGAGAGGAGAATTAGAGGGAGTACACCTAAGACCACACTGTACAGCAGATAGGACAGACTGACCCGAGCCCACCACCACATAGGGTAGCATAGATACTGGAGACTGAAACAGAGTGGGTTGGGGGACACTGTGGCCCGTCCAAAGTTACCCTTGAACAGGGCCAATCAGGCTGGATATAATCCCACCCATTTACCAAAGCACAGACCCAACAAGGGATATCAACAGACCACTAATGTACTACCCTGAGGCATGGCCAAGTATAGCTCACAAAATATCTCCCCCACCATATGAGCAGAGGAGCCAGTGAGTTATCGCCCGTAAAATGGTCAGGGGCAGAGAATCCCAGTGGAGAGCCAGCCAGGCAGAGACAGCGAGGCTGGTTCATCACTCCAGTGCCTTATTGCCGTTCACCTTTGCACCTCTCGGCCAGACTATGCTCAATAATTGGACTTATTCAGTAACCTTTAAGTCTTCAGTAAAGCCTTAAAGTTTGAGACAGAGTCTGCGTCTCACATAGATCGGCAGACCATTCCATAAAAGAGGAGCTCTATAGGAGAAAGCCCTGACTCCAGCTGTTTGCTTAGAAATTCTAGGAACAATAAGGAGGTCTGCATCTTGTGACTAAACTATGGTATTTCACATAAACAAAAACAATTATTTTGTGTTCATGACTCTGTGGTGGAAGATGTGTTCAACACCAGAGAGAGCTCAATCAAAGATTCTGAACATAAAACATGGGCATTAAAAGTGAAATTCAAGTTTTGTAAATATACCACTTAAATTTGAAAAAAGTGCCAAAGTGATTGATAAAAACCTATATATACTGAGTGTACAAAATATTTATAATATTGAGTTGCACCCCCTTTTGCCCTCAGAACAGCCTCCATTCATCAGGGCATGGACTCTACAAAGTGTCGAAAGCGTTCCACAGGGATTCTGGCCCATGTTGACTCCAATGCTTCTCACAGTTGTGTGAAGTTGGCTGGATGTCCTTTGAGTGGTGGACCATTGTTGATACACACAGGAAACTGTTGAGTGTGAAAAACCCAGCAGCGTTACAGATACTGACACACTGAAACTGGTGCGCCTCGCACATACTACCATACCACGTTCAAAGGCCCTTAAATATTTTGTCTTGCACATTCACCCTCGGAATGACACACACACTGTGCACAATCCATGTCTCAAGGCTTAAAGATCCTTATTTAACCTGTCTCCTCCCCTTCAAAACCTGTCTCCTCCCCTTCATCTACACTGATTATAGTGGATTTAACAGGCGCCATCAAAAAGGCATCATAACTTTCAACTGAATTCACGTGGTCGGTCTTGGTCAAGGAAAAAGCATGTGTTCCTAATGTTTTGATGCTCAGTGCATATTGTAGCAATCCTCACTATATGAGCCATGTTATAATTCCCACCATGTGGGTTAACCCTATTGGCGTGATGTGTAAGGTGTTTGCAGAGATTGATGTGAATATTTGAAAGGACGTTGGCCGTCGGACAAGTCAGGAATCTTTTTTGGTTGCTCAAAGATTATGATCACTTGCCTGAAAATATAAATGAGCTATTTACATGCAGAAATGTTATATACAGTATTGCAAGTCTTTCACCTACACATAGAGGATGAACCAGAAAGATCAGTTGTGGAATTCTTTGTATTTTAGTTGTCAGTAAAAAATGTTCCGCAGAGCAGGCTTAACTTACTTGACTAAAAAATGGGGAGGAACGAGAAAGTTCAGCTTTAGGCTGGAATTATTTGCAGTTTGGTTGTTTTTTTTAAATCACCTGCCCAATGGGGCAACCTCAGAGTAGTCTCAACTAGTACGACTGCTAAGTACACTTCCTGCAGACAATAGGGCAACTCTTAGTGTCAATCCCTGGCTCACGTCCCTGCCCTGCTGTTCGATACAATATCTTAAATGACAGTGTTTTTAATGCGTTTGATGATATAATCTTGAAGCCCATTCAAAACAGCATGGGAAAGGATACTGAAGTAAAGCATAAGCAGCTGTCACCTTCACAGCGAATATAAATTCCCTGATTACACATGAAGGCAATATCGATGGCGACGTTAGCTGGCTACACGCATGCACTTCTCCCTTAACCATAGCCCTAACCTTAAAGAGTGACTCCCTTTAAAAAGCAACAAATCCCTTTAAAAGCGGCCTATGTGGCATCAATATGAGTCAGAAACAGTTATTTTAGTTTCTAATTTTGGTCAAGTCGGAGTTTGGAACATCAGGGCGTCATAACAGGTAAATTAACGTTGGGTTTCAATTTAAAAATATCCATTTGCCCACTAACATGGGGTGAACAGTTCTGGTGATTGCTCTCTAATCAATAGCATAGACAGTGAGACTGCCCAGCATCTACGACTCTGTTTCCATAAAACAACACATTGCACATTTTTTACTTGAGAAAAACTGTCCCAAACACCTTAGTTATAATGCAAAAAATAATTACAGATTTATTGAGTTATCTTAGATTCATTCTGGGGATTTTGAGGAAGTGAAATAGCATAATCCATTGGATTACGCAAAATGAGTAACGTTCTTTTGATAATCTGATAATTTTTGGACACTCCTCAGTTTATGCTCTAGACTGATCAGTTCCTTCTCTAACACTGTGTCTCTTGGTAGACAAAAATCATTAACCAAATGCAGAATCAGTCAGGAAACCTCCAAGACTGAAATTTAAAAAATGACATGTGCCAATTGCACTTTAACCAAGTTGAAGCATTGGCTAAACTGGGTTATTGTGAAATTGACTCATCATTTTGATAAGCTAATGTCATTATTTTGACAAAGCAAGTGAATTCTTGTCATAATTCAAAACACATACTTAGAAAGGGAGTACTTTCCCTGGACCACAATTGAAGGACGTTGACTTAAAACAACTTGCCATTAACTATCTTTAGATGGTAAGTCAGCTGGTCTGGAGAAAGTCTGGTCATGCAGCAGTAGGCGAGGTCTACCTCTCCAGTGCTCAGAATAGTATTCTATGAAGCAAGATACTGTACATCTACTCAGGGTTTTCTGAAGCTAACCAGCTTCAGTTAGCTGCATGTTCCAGGTCAGGCTTAATCTGTACTACGACCTCTAGCAGGCTTGTAACTCCACTTGCATGTCGCACATGGCTGGTCAGACACCAAACTCTTCATTGAGACAATGTTAAAACATAAATCCATGGGCAAGTCAGTGCCACATTTTTCTTTAATTTTGATTTCAGTACAAATTAAAAGTTATCTTGCAAATTCTGCAAGCTATGGTATGAAATAGTATTTTAGAAGTGCTGTCTTTATTGTATTACTTATTGTTAATGGTCGATTTTGGTTAGCTTATCACTGCACAACCACAAGCACCTTTCTCCTAGCTATAAAATAATTGTATTAAGTCATACAAAAGGTTACTGTGCGTAAAGTTTAAATTGCATTCTTTCATTACTAAATGTGCCATGTGATATATTTAAGAGGAGTTAGCTGTGAGTTAGCCTGCCCCAGAGCAGGCTACTTCTGAATGATTTGTTGCAATAGAAATTGACCTGGCTAAAAGGTCAGCCACTTTTGTAAGACCAGTTATTCCGAGTTACCTCGCTAACACCTCAAACCTGCTTCGTAGGGTTACCCATCTGGTCACCTCTGAGCCTGTGTTTGGCAGGGTGTGTCAGGACAAAACATTTTTTGAGTCCTGATACCTCCACTATGGGTTCAATGCATCAAAACCAATGACATCTTTCTGCTCCAGCAAGCATTACTCATGTCAGAGTTTTTGCAGAGTAGAGTCACAGAGGATTCTATTCTAGAACATTGGTGTTGGACACTGAGGATAAATCTGAGGGAAGAGCATCCACAGAACAGTGTTAGAGAAGGAACTGATCGGTCTTGAGCATAAACTGAGGAGTGTCCAAAAGTAATCCGATTATCAAAAGAACGTTACTCATTTTGCATAATCCAATGGATTATGCTACTAATTATTTATCTTGTAATCTGTAATCAGTAACTGATTCAATTTTTCAAGAAATCCACCCAACCCTGATGCATAAATAAAACCATTTGAAACACTGCAATTGTACTTGGGGTGAAAATGGAGACATCTAAAGACATTTGAGAGATAAACACAAACTTTATTTTATTCCTTGTTCATTGGACTGTGCTGGATGTATTCTTGGCGGTTTGTAATTTCCTCTAAACTCCAATATTGGATTGTTAAGAGTGTTTTCTGTGGGGGGCGGTGGGGCTGTGAGTAGCATAGCAACAGGGCTCACAGAGCCCACAATAACATTAGCACAAGCACATGGTGGTGGAGTGTTTTCTGTGGGGGCGGAGGGGCTGTGAGTAGCATAGCAACAGGGCTCACAGAGCCCACAATAACATTAGCACAAGCACATGGTGGTGGAGTGTTTTCTGTGGGGGGCGGAGGGGCTGTGAGTAGCATAGCAACAGGGCTCACAGAGCCCACAATAACATTAGCACAAGCACATGGTGGTGGAGTGTTTTCTGTGGGGGGCGGTGGGGCTGTGAGTAGCATAGCAACAGGGCTCGCAGAGCCCACAATAACATTAGCACAAGCACATGGTGGTGGAGTGTTTTCTGTGGGGGGCGGAGGGGCTGTGAGTAGCATAGCAACAGGGCTCACAGAGCCCACAATAACATTAGCACAAGCACATGGTGGTGGAGTGTTTTCTGTGGGGGGCGGTGGGGCTGTGAGTAGCATAGCAACAGGGCTCACAGAGCCCACAATAACATTAGCACAAGCACATGGTGGTGGAGTGTTTTCTGTGGGGGGCGGTGGGGCTGTGAGTAGCATAGCAACAGGGCTCACAGAGCCCACAATAACATTAACACAAGCACATGGTGGTGGAGTGTTTTCTGTGGGGGGCGGTGGGGCTGTGAGTAGCATAGCAACAGGGTTCACAGAGCCCACAATAACATTAGCACAAGCACATGGTGGTGGAGTGTTTTCTGTGGGGGGCGGTGTCTCATACAGCAACAACTCAACAACACGTGCCACTAGGAAAAATATGTGCTTTGATTGAAACAAAACACTAATATTCTACAGTTTCTTAACACCATCTTCTCTACATTTGCACGCTGTACATAACTAAAAAGATCTAAATGCGTATTCACATGAATCTGATTGAGATCAAATGGTTGGCATGCAGATGCTGCATGGACATTTCACTGGTTAAACTTGAAGAATTATAATTCACGAATGACAGTGAGAAATGTGAAGGGAGGGTGACCACAACAATGTGTGTAAAGTAAAGGTAAACATGTGCGCGATACATGATACAGATCTTTCCAGGAGGTCAAGAGGGGCGGAACGAGGGCGGTATGGATGGTTACCTACAGATCCACCCTCTTGGCCTAAATAAATAGGCTTACAGGAAACCCTCTCTGAATACCCTTTAAACTGACTGGGAGTAGACCATAGACCGTAAAGGAATACATGGGACAAGGTATGTTTTCTCTTCACAAATCACACGTACGCATGTTTCAAAATTGTGATTATAATAACTTACATAATATTTATCCTGTGTGAAATATCTAATGATGGCAGCATAACAAAAAGCATATACTATAACTGTTCCATTTTCCCTTATTTGGTCAAACTGAATTTCAACTTTACATGTATGGTGACCACTGTGTTGTGAATGGAGAGGGAATGGTGAGGTTTCATGTTCTCTGTGATAATGTTGTGATATTTGCCACTAGTTTGCTCAGATTTCAGATGAGTTAGACATTTCCTTTTCAGTTTAAAAAATAAAAGAATATTGGTGGGTTAAACATTTTTAAGAATTGCAATATGTAATATCAATGCCACCCATAAAAGAAAAAAGCTGACAATGTTAATCGCTTTATCTCTCTCTCAGAAAATTGTGACAAAATGTGGAATAGGATATTTTTTTGTGGACTGGTGGTCTGTCTCATCTGCCTCACTGACCAGACTCAGGTAAATATACAGTCAGTCAGCACTGATAAACAGAGAAGCATGTTATTCCTTCAAACATGGGAGTAACCCATTACTTATCTGCTGGTTTTGTACAGGAACAGAAAACACCTTTAGTTGTTCAAGGTAAGTGTTAGTTTGTTTTCTTTATTTAACTTACATTGTAAACACAAGAGACAACCATTCTTAACCTCTGACACCTGCCCTTTTCAATATGTTATTGTGTATGTGCATGTGTGTTTGTTTGTTTCAGGGACAGATTGCACACAGATCAAAACTCTCTCCCCTCGAGCCACCAGTGGAGTGTATGTCATTCAGCCTGCAGGAGTCACATCCCCCTTTATGGTATGGAAACATCTAAATATATAGGCCAGGTACTATATCTACAGTTGTAATTTGGTTACACAGCCACACAGGGGAAATAAAGCTTAGCTATGGAATGTTGAAGGTGTCGCCAGGCTTGCCAGAGTTACTGGAATTCCACAGGGTTCCAACAAAACAATTTGTTGATTCAAAAGTATATTTACATTGTATACAGGTGTATTGTGAGATGCTGGCGGACGGAGGCTGGACAGTCTTTCAAATGCGCACTGGGGCAGAGGTTCTTTTCAACAAGACGTGGGCTGAATACGAACAAGGCTTTGGGAATTTACAGAGTAAGAAAGGGTCCCTCTAAACACCACATATTCCACCAGCAACGGATACTGAGAACTGTGTAGTTTGCTGAGCCATTGTTAGACTAATTTAAATACATTTTTGTCGATAATGCTCATGTTTACTTCTAAGTCAAATGATCATAGAGGGTTCCCCATAATGCAGTGCATTTACTTTAGGTATGTTTTTCACTTCTCAATTCAGTTCTCTACCCTGTTGTTTCCTAGAGGACCACTGGCTGGGTCTGAGTAAGGTGTTTGCTCTAACCAAGGGGGGCAGGGGGCGGAGTTCAACTATGCAGGTCAACCTGTGGGACTTTGAAGGGGGCACTGACTTCGCTGAGTACAGTGACTTCCGTCTGGGCTCAGAGGAGGAGAGCTACAAGCTGAACGTTGGAGCCTACAGGGGCAATGCAGGTAACTGTTATTTCAACAGCACAAGGTGACAGGGGTCATGTTATTTACTTCAGTGTTCTAGTTATTTCACATTTGGTGGCAGCTACACATCACACATATGTCATATGATATGTATTCTGGGTTGATATTCTTAAATGGTGTATCCTTTGGAAGTCAATACAATCAAGAGTGAAGTAGAACTGCATTATTCTCTCTTCCTCCCTCCCTGTCTCTCCGTAGGTGATGCCATCCGTGGGAAATACGCCGGCATTGACCAGAACGGCTTTGGCTTCAGCACAACCGACAAGGACAATGACGGCTGCTCACCCTGCATCTTTGGCGACATCGCCGTGGACAAGTGCAGCTTCTCGGAGGGAGGAGGAGGGTGGTGGTACAGTCGCTGTGGCTCTGCCAGCCTGAACGGTGACTGGCACCCCGCCGGCGAACACATCGGCTGGGCCTCCGGCCTCCACTGGGCGACCTGGAAAGGACCTGTCCAGTACTCGGCCCAAGCCAGCCGCATGATGATCAAGTCCGTGTGAAAGAAGATTATTACAGCAAACTAATACAAAAACTAATCATAAAAATAACAATTTCGTAAACTGAAATAAAACTATTAACAAGGCAAGGTTTGACAAACAAAACTATACTGAAACTATTATCTTTAACTTACTAAAATAAAATAAAAACACTTGACCAGTTAAAAGGTCTATAAGCACAACATGGTCACAGTCACCATGTTTTCAGTGAAGAGAAGTTTTATTTGTTGCACTGCGACAAATCTGCATATCTAATGTGAACAGTTTAAATAGTTTGACATAACTTATAGTCTAGAATGTTGATATTGTATGCATTTTCAAATATAATTATCTTTAGAATATTTGTTTAGCACACACTTAGCCCATACATACCTTGCCCAGACCCCATTATTTTGCCCTGTAAACATGATTGAATTCACACATTCAAAGCTCTGTGTTTAAAGTGAAATAAAAAGTTGTACTCATTGCATATTAAATCATTCATGGTTTCTCATCATAGAGTAAATAGGTTGCTGTTCTCCTACCCTAGAAGCCTGGTTTCTAGCTTTGATTGAATAGGGATATTTAGCTTTGTTATACATTGCTACATTAATCCCAGGGCTCACTTGAAAAAGAGATCTCAATGTGACTGATCATGGTTAAATAAAGCATAAAAAGAATGAAGACTTCAACTTTGATGAACAGATTATGATTATCAAATCAACATACCCTGTTGTGCCGACTACAACTATTTGAACATGACGTAACATTTCAGATAAAGCAGAGCAATTAGAAGAAAGTCTTCATCAACAATTTCATTTCTGTTTCAAATAAATGCAACCCACTTTGTCACCTGTAGGAGTCTCACTCAGCATACATGGGATTTCTTTACACAGTGTCCTGAAGAGAAACTTATGCACGCGCACACACACGCACACGCATACACAAAGAGGTATTGTAACATGTAACAACTATTTTTATTGTGACGTATTATATTGAGGTATTAACCCAGAATAACCCCGAATGAGGACTAAATGGAGTAACGGACTTTGAACATTCTCAAGTGGTCATGTCTTTTGACTTACCTTCCTTCTTTCTTTCTCTTCTGGAAGACTTTGCCATCTGGCTGTTCCTTCCATCGCACAGATGCACCTCCATCTCTCTTGGTGATCTCTGCCTCTATCTAAAAACAACATGGACGACAAACGCTATATAAAGATGTGATCCACAGAAAATGATCTGATGGCCATTTACTCATTTGTATAGGTGTAGTCACATGTCTGAGAGTTATTCTTTCACTTCATTGATTAGGCTACAGTACAACGCTGTCAAAGAGCCATAGCAAATCTATAGCAACGATCCAAATTTCCTCCCTGAAACCTCTCCTCCCACCTGTATGAGAATTTGCTCTTTCACCAGAGGGTCATTAAGGTCAACTCCTGGAGATACTTTCAGAAACATCTTCACCATGCGTACAGTTTTCTTTCCTGTGAAGAGAAACATCTTGACATCAAGCTCGTATTCATTAGTGCACACCGTAGCAAAAAGTTTTGCAACAGAAAAGTAAAACAAACGTTTCTTATACCCTTTGAAAATGTCAAATTTTCTAATCAAATTTATTTATATAGTCCTTCTTACATCAGCTGATATATCAAAGTGCTGTACAGAAACCCAGCCTAAAACCCCAAACAGCAAGCAGTGCAGGTGTAGAAGCACGGTGGCTAGGAAAAACTCCCTAGAAAGGCCAAAACCTAGAAAGAAACCTAGAGAGGAATTGCCTCTTAACTGCCTCTCATTCCGTATCATGTCCGTAATCTTTTCAATGGGATTGACGATTATATCATAAAATTGGTGAAAATGCAGTAATTTAAGATATATACAGTACCAGTCAAAAGGTTGGACACGCCTACTCATTTCAGGGCTTTTCTTTATATTTTTTATTTTCTACATTGTAGAATTATACTGAAGACATCAAAACTATGAAATAACACATATGGAATCATGTAGTAAGCAAAAAAGTGTTAAACAAATCCAAATATATTTTATATTTGAGATTCTTTAAAGTAGCCACCCTTTGCCTTGATGACAGCTTTGCACACTCTTGGCATTCACTCAACTAGTTTCATGAGGTAGTTACCTGGAATGCATTTTAATTAACAGGTGTGAGTTGTTAAATGTACATTTGTGGAATTTCTTAACCTTCTTAATGCGTTTGAGCCAATCAGTTGTGTTGTGACAAGGTAGGGGTGGTATACAGAAGATATCCCAATTTGGTAAAATACCAAGTCCATTTTATGGCAAGAACAGCTCAAATAAGCAAAGAGAAACGACAGCCCATCATTACTTTAAGACATGAAGATCAGTTCATCTGGAAAATGTCAAGAATTTTAAAAGTTTCTTCAAATGCAGTTGCAAAAGTTGTCTCTATCTTCTTGCCGTTTGTGCTGTTGTCTGTGCCCAATATTGTTTGTACCATGTTTTGTGCTGCTACCACGTTGTGTTGCTACCATGTTGTTGTCATGTTGTGTTGCTACCATGCTGTGTTGTCATGTGTTGCTGCCTTGCTATGTTGTTGTCTTAGGTCTCTATTTATGTAGCTTTGTGTTGTCTCTCTTGTCGTGATGTGTTTTGTCCTACATTTATATTTTATTACAAATATATATTTTTAATCCCAGGCCTTTTACCTTTTGGTAGGCCATCATTGTAAATAAGAATTTCTTATTTTTTGCTGCAAAGAAACCAAGAGACTTGCTTAGGCCAAGAAACACAAGCAAATAGACAATAGACAGTTACAAATCTGTCCTTTGGTGTGATGAGTCCAAATTTGAAATTTTTGTTTCCAACCGCCGTATCTTTGTGAGACGCAGAATAGGTGAACGGATCGTCTCTGCATGTGTGGTTCCCAACGTGAAGCATGGAGGAGGAGGTGTGAGGGTGTGGGGGTGCTTTGCTGGTGACACTGTCTGTGATTTATTTAGAATTCAATACACATTTAACCAGAATGGCTATAACAGCATTCTGCAGTGATACGCCATCCCATCTGGTTTGTGGTTAATGGGATTATATTTTGTTTTTCAACGGGACAATGACCCAACACCTCCAGGCTGTGTAAGGGCTATTTGATCAAGAAGGAGAGTAATGGAGTGCTGCATAAGATGACCTGGCCTCCACAATCACCCAACCTCAAACCAATTGAGATGGTTTTGGATTAGTTGGACTGCAGAGTGAAGGAAAAGCAGCCAACATGTGCTCAGCCTACTTGGGAACTCCTTCAAGACTGTTTGAAAAGCATTCCAGGTCAAGCTGGTTGACAGAATGCCAAGATTGTGCTAAGCTGTCATCAAGACAAAGGGTGGCTACTTTGAAGAATCTAACATATAAAATATATTTAGATTTATTTAACCCAACACTTTTTTGGTTACTACATGATTCCATGTGTTATTTTATAGTTTTCATGTTTTCATTATTATTTCACAATATAGAAAATAGTGCAAATAAAGAAAAACCCCTGAATGAGTAGGTGTGTCCAAATGTTTGAGTGGTACTGTATATATAATTATATTTGTGTTGGTGGATGGCCAGATGTCTGTTATAAAGTATTAGCCCTGAAGACCATTCAGGGCTACTTCATCAAAAACAATGCATCACTTGTATAGCATGTTGGACAAATTCAGACAGCTCTGTTTTGGCCCGTTTGCTTCCTTCTTGTTCTAGTGAATACGACCCATGATTGTAGTCCAAAAGAGAAGGAAAAGCTGCGGAATGTGTCTTTATAACGATCTTCAGATGAAAACAGGTGGAGGTGCTTACCTTTTTCCTCGCAGTCTTCAAGGGTGTAGCCTGAAACTCTTTCTTCTAAGTGTATCACATTCATTGCCCTGCCACCAGCTCAGCC
This sequence comes from Oncorhynchus kisutch, assembly GCF_002021735.2. Taxonomy (NCBI): domain Eukaryota; kingdom Metazoa; phylum Chordata; class Actinopteri; order Salmoniformes; family Salmonidae; genus Oncorhynchus; species Oncorhynchus kisutch. Next base: position 2,322,678 of record NC_034192.2, on the reverse strand, counting down.
CTTCAGATAGCACTCCTGTCGACTTTGTGAGAAGATCAACATTTAGTTAGACTTTATCTTTTGAATATGTTGATATCTGTTGATATGAAAGTCTGTGTAATTGCTAACTCAGTCACGTGGTAAATTCGCTGTAGAGGTTATGAAGCTATGTGCAGCTGGAGATTCCTTTTCATGGTTTACGAACTACTATGATCAGTGGTTCTGGTAGCAGCATAAAATTACAAACAGAATTATTAGAATGCACAATGAGATTCTAACAGAATCATCCATATTGGTAAAGAAAAGTTTTAATTCTAGAAACAGATCAAATATGGTCAAATATTGTATAAAACAATGAATTTGTAGATATATTGTAATTTGATAGGATATCTGTGGGTACCAGTAACAGTTATAAAAACTGTAAAACAGTTCAGGCAAGTCAGCCAGATCGCATGCCTCAGACTGCACTATTGGACGTCTGACCAAGGTAGTTATACGTCGGGAGGCAGTATGACAGTTCGTCCACCAGAGGGCTGCTGAGCAGGTGTTAGCATGTGATCAGGTCTAATGGTGTAACTTCTCCCTTAACAATAGCCCTGACCCTGACCAAGTTGAGTCCTTGCCTAAGCTTCACCAAATCTGGGTTATTGCGTCATTGAAGTCATCAATGTGATGAGCTATTGTCATTATTTTGACCAGGCAAGTCAAGTTCGACATTCCAAAATCTGACATTTGCGGCTGTTGGACAAAAGTCTAGTATGGCAGTGAGTTGATAGTAAATTTACTGTTTGTGACAACTGTCAGTAACACAAGCAACAATAAAGGCAAACAGATACTTTTAAAGGGAGTACTTTCCCTGGGCCAGGATTTAAGGACATTGACTTAAAACCTCTTGCCATTAACTATTTTCAGACGGTAGGACATTGGGTTTGGTGAAGCACTGGTCGTGCAGCAGTAGGTCCCGTCGTCTGCTGGCTTCACATTTGAAAGGGCGAGGTCTACCTCTCCAATGCTCAGGTCTCCTCTGAGACTGTATTTGTCAGGGTGTGTCGGGCCAAAAATGATGTCAGGTCCGTATACCTCCACTATTGGTTCAATGCACCGAAACCCATTACTACATTTTCTGCTCCAGCAAGCATTACCCATGTCAGAGTTTTTGCAGAGCAGAGTCACATAGCATCCATCCCATTCTAGAACATTGGTGTTGGACACTGAGGATAAATCTGTGGGAAGAGCATCCACAGAGAAATTCAAACCATAAGACCACCAAACATTCACAAATCACCATACAGATGTAGGATCTTAATTTCACCCATATTGTCACAGCAAAATAATCCTGCAGCAACAGGATTTGAACATTTAGTCCCATAATGTTGCTTGAACGGTGGTTATACACTTTTAGCTACATGAAAATTGCAATACTGTTAATATAATCATGTGTTATTGCGGGTTTTCAGTGAATCTCTGCATTTCCTGCGATGCAGCAAAATTCTTAGACTTAACTTACCCAGCAGAAGAGTAGTGAACAGCATGAACTGAAACATGCTGGCTGTGAGTGAGGAAGTAGGCCAAGTCCGTTTAGCATCATGAACAAGAAACCAGGGGAATTTGGTAGAAACAAGGAGTCAGTCATGTGAATTGCTAAACATTCTGATATAACTCCATATTTCCTAGGTCATAAAGACAGATAAACTATAAAGTGGCATGGCATATGTAACTGTACAGCTTATAACTGGACATTAATTTCCTTATAACACATATTTTGAAATAATCTTTATTAATGATTAAATTATGAAAAAATATGAATGAAATTCCACCCATGAGGCCAAAGAGGGTGCTTTTGGTAATTGACTGCAGGAAAGGGCTACATGGCTAAATCACGCCAAGTAAACTAAACCAAATAATGAGTTGATTTCAGTTAATTTGTCAATTACATTTTTTAATTGCACAATTAACCCTATCACTCCCACTGATTTTTAGCTAGCGGTGACTAAAGTTAGCTGCTTGTAGTTACTGTTTAACGAAAACCGAACAAAGGATTATAGTTTCTCTTGGCCCATAGACTACTTTCAGGGTGAGGAACCATCTAACACTAAGATATAAAATCCTGAACATCCCCTTGAAAGTCAGCTAAAAAACATTAACAATGGAACACCATTTCAAGGTGCATTCCATGAAGTGTATTTACAAATATGCATATACAGTACATTGCGAAATTTAAAACAAACTGAAAAATATTTCAAGCTGCATTCTAAAGTCCATTCTAAAACAATATAAGAGTATTTAAAATATATAATACCACAAGCTCAACCTCCAATGCTCCATTTGGCCCCCCTATAGAGGCAGACCGGTATGAACAGGTGGCTGTCTACAGTGAGAGTTTGTGTTTATTAGTGCTCAATCGTCCCTTTTTAATTTAATTTAATTTAAAAATATATACATTTCACCTTTATTTAACCAGGTAGGCCAGTTGAGAACAAGTTCCCATTTACAACTGCAACCTGGCCAAGATAAAGCAAAGCAGTGCGACACAAACATCAACACAGAGATTCACATGGAATAAACAAGCGTAGAGTCAATAACACAATAGACAAAGTCTATATTCCACGTGTGCAAATGGCGTAAGGAGGTAAGGCAATAAATAGGCCAATAGTAGTGAAGTAATTACAATTTAGCAAATGAACACTGGAGTGATAGATGTGCAGATGATGATGTGCAAGTAGAAATACCGGTGTGCAAAAGAGCAACAAATTGGCTATTTACAGATGGGCTGTGTACAGCTGCAACGATTGGTAAGCTGCTCAGATAGCTGATGCTTAAAGTTAGTGAGGGAGATACGGTATGAGTCTCCAACTTCAGCGATTATCTCAATTACTTTCAGTCACTGACAGCAGAGATCGTCGAAGAAACAGCGGCCAAATGAGGTGTTGGCTTTGGGGATGACCAGTGAGATATACCTGCTGGAGCGCGTGCTACGGGTAGGTGTTGTTATGGTGACCAGTGAGCTGAGATAAGGCGGAGCTTATATGCTGCTGATCAGCACAAAACACACCCACCACCCGCAAAGCCCATACTTATATATGTTGCTCGAACCACATCCTTGTTTGTTTTATACCCACTTATAGGAATATGGACAAAGAATACAGTTGAATTATTAATTAACATATTGAAATATGCACATCACACAGAGACATTGATAAAGATGTGTGTGTATTAGTGTATTATTCACAGTAGGCATCGACTGGCGCAGTACGTCCCCGGAGGTTGAGTGTTTAATTGATCTTTAAGACAGTAACTAGAGGAGGATGGCACTAGCAGGAGGTTACCAATAAGGCTGGCATACCTTTACTCTTGCCTTTGTTCTCTATATCTCTTTATGCTATACAGTGCCTTCGGAAAGTATTCAGACCCCTTGATTTTTTCCATATTTTGTTAGGTTACAGCCTTATTCTAAAATTGACTAAATAGTTTTTTTCCTTAAAATACTAGCAACAGTGTGTGAAAACCTTGTGAAGACTTACAGAAACGTTTGACCTCTGTCATTGCCAACAAAGGGTATATGACAAAGTATTGAGAAACTTTTGTTATTGACCAAATACTTATTTTCCACCGTAATTTGCAAATAAATCCATTAAAAATCCTACAATGTGATTTTCTGGATTTTTCCCCCTAATTTTGTCTGTCATAGTTGAATGTGTGTGTGTGTGTGTGTGTGTGTGTGTGTGTGTGTGTGTGTGTGTGTGTGTGTGTGTGTGTGTGTGTGTGTGTCAGTCACCAGATGTCAACCCGATTGAACACTTACAGGAGATTGTGGAGCACCACCTAAAACAGCGTTTTCCACCAATGGTGTTGCATCCTTCCAATAGTTCCAGACACTAGTAGAATCTATGCCAAAGCACATTGAAAGTGTTCTGGTAGCCTGTGGTGGCCCAACACCTTATTAAGGCATTTTATCTGGTTGTTTCCTATATTTTTGCAGTTAGCTGTATATCACCCTCTAGTGGAAAATGTAGTTACCAGGTGAAAGCAAATTCTTAGTGGGCATCTAGCATTGCTTTCACCTGGGTCATATTCATTAGTGCACACCGTATCAAAACGTTTTGCAACCAAAAAAGAAAAACAAGTGTTTCTTATTGGACAAATTGAATGAATACACCTAGTGAATAAATTATTTTTTTACATTAAAAGGTTTGGTCCATTTTATGGCATTCTTCTTTTTTTGTACTGGTCCCCAATGGGAATCAAACCCACAACCCTTGTGTTGCAAGCACCATGCTCTGCCAACTGAGCCACATGGCACCCCTACAATACAATCCTGTTATCTTTTCTAAGAGCAGATGAGGGCTAGAAAACGAGGAGAGAGGAAGCCACTGTAAAGTGTTGAAATGTACCCAGATTTCTTTCACCTGTTTCAGATCAGTGAAGAGAGAGAAGACAGAAGACAGATCCCCTTTGTGAAGAAGAAGCCACTACAGACTATTGAGATGCACCCTATATGTAGGGGGACCATGGCTAGAATGAATCCAACTTATGTCAAAAGTAGTTTGTTGTGCATTTTAGCTAAAACTCTAACCCTTTCCTAACCTTAACTTAATTATCATAACCTGCTACGTTAATTCTCCTAAACGGCTGCATAAATTATCCTAATCTGCTACGAAAAGTCAAATCTAACGTTAATTTGTCAAAAGCAGGATCCCTCCTAACCATGACCGGGGTCCAGGGTTTGCTTACACCTGCTTAGTTCTTTAAAATCATTGCAGTCCGATGAAGGAAGGCTGATAAGGAGAGACATTCCTTATAGGACTAAACTTCTTCCGACTATTGAGGAAAAACTCCTCTACAGACAAATCAGTTGAATGGCCGTTTTTTATAGCATTTTATCTGGATATATGGAATGATCAGATCATGATATTTCACTCTTTCACACCGAGGCTTGGTGATTATCGAGGCCGGGAGTGTTGGAAAGCTATTTCAAATACTGAGGAACTATCATTCGCAATGGATGTTAAAGAAACAGACTTGGTTGATTTACTGTGTGAGGTTAAGAAAAAATGACTGCGAAGCTCAGATTATTAGTGGTGGACGTGGTGAGTTATGACAATCACGAAATCTGACATTGCAAAATAGACACTTTCCTACTTTTGCATGCAGTAGCCAGGTACGTCGACTTCTGTGCGTGCTCAGGCGCACGCTCCCTCGACTGTATCAGGACAGAGAACATGCTCATTGCTCACGGAGCACTCCAAACAAAAGGCAATAAACAAATATTTTACAAAACTTGTAATTGTTATGAAATTAACCCCAAAAAATGCAATAGTGTAGGAGGTTGTGAACTCAACACCGTAAACAACATGAGAACGGTAAATGACTATAGTTAATACATGCATTAACAGAAATGAATGTAAACGACACAGGATTAACGGTACATTTACTTGGCCTACTGGTGTTGTGTCTCTGGCTATCATTAAATGTGCAGACTGTTATTTTATCAAATCAATTTTCTAATTATTACGTGATTAAACTAATCATGTCAATTTAATTAACTAGGAAGTTGGGGCATCACGGAAAATCTTCAGATTACAAAGTTATAATTTTCCAAATATAACTAAATTAGTCTTCTATTAATGAATTATTCTTTCCAATTGTCGTAAATTCTTGGTTATCTGACCAAACCCAGCCTAAACTATGAATCATCCATACACCAATTGGCTTAATCATGTATTTACTAACTAACTAAATAATCAAAGAAATGCATAACAAACAAACAATAGATATTGGTTACTAACAGTGATAGGGAAGATCACCAAGTGGACTAAACCGATATGACGGCTTGGTATACAAAGAAAATGGGTTGTGGACCGATAAAGGAGCGGGAAAGACTAAATTGATCACTACACACAGTGGATAATTATATTCATTGAAATGCTAATCCTTTGCACATGAACTTTCACTCATTCGGGAATAATTGCAATCAACATATTTACGCCCATATGTCGTTTGTAATGCCCGGGGGGGGGGGGGGGGGGGGGTAGTGGAGGAAAGAGTCAGGCGCAGGAAACAGAAAGTTCAGGGTAGCGATACTTTTATTCCACCATACCGGTGAAAACGACGCCAACCCAAACAAATGCCCCAAAACACGGGGAACTAAACAGTAGCGCAAAACACACATACACGGACAACCGTGACATACAGTCGTACACTGCAAACAATCCTGCACACCCAGCAGGCGGGCCGGGTGGATAATAAAGCCCAACCAATCAACCTAACTAAACACAGGTGTAACTACTAAACAGACAAGGGGGAAAAAGGTTAGAGGCAGCTATAGTAGGCCGGTGACGACGACCGCCGAGCGCCACCCGAACAGGAAGGAGAGCCACCTTCGGTAGGAGTCGTGACATCGTTGTTGTCTTCTCTGTTGGAATTGTCGGTCCGTCTGCTGGAGAGTCAGTTCATCAGAGAATCTCTGGTTACTTCCCCAGAAGTCACAATGTCTTTCATGGTTGTAGCTCTATAGGCGGCTCCTGATAACGTCGGTTGTAATGGATACGTCAGGTTTCCATTGTTCTTAGAATAGATGTTTTGGCGGTCGGTGGAAGACCTCTTTATAAGGTTCTAGAAATACAACAAAGTCAAGGAGAGTAGATCTTAGGTCAGCAATTTGAAATCCACTAACTCAGTTAGATTTTCGAACTTGAACTCAAAACGAACAATTGTTATTGTCAATCTGTTAATGTTACTCAAATAGGAGAGAGAAAAGTGGTTGGGACAGACCGTCTACTCTCCTAAGGCCCGCTCATAAATCCGGACCTGTCTACAGAGTCACTCGCTTACTTTTAAGGAAACGACTTGTGAGTTTGTGGATGTGTGAGAGTGTGACTCAAACCCTGAGTGGCTGCTGGGGGATATAAGCGTGGTGGGTGATAACGCCAACTGCATCTTTCTTTTCCCCAACGCAGTTAAGCCAAAACCACGCACCGTTTTTCTGAAAAACGGGGCATTCTACAAAGACTTGAGCGCTCTCCAAGTCCGGAAATTAATATCACGAAGCGTGGAATTTCAGTCACTGATTAATAACATTTGCCCTTGTATTTCAAGATTGAAAAATATAATAACATAATGTGGTGGACCAAACTAGCCATTAACGTCCCTTGACGCTCTAAGACAGATTCAATGGCTGTGGCATTGCTTATTCGGCTGAATGATTTGCTAATACATATTTGAGAAATTATTAATAATAAGCATATGATTTGACCTGATAATAGACCGAACTAGTAACGTTAAGTAGCCTAGGTTAACTTAGCTGACCTTCAATTGAGGGAATTCAGCAGAGTTCTCTGAGACATTTTTACAACTCATTGAAACTCTGAAAATAAATACATGGGCAAATGTTACCAAATATGATAATAATAGGCCTGCATTACGGTAGGCAGGCAATTGTTAAATTACACTTTCCATCCTTACCTTGGAAGGTCACTGTCTCTGCGCTGGGAGCGTAGTAGAACACCTCTCTGAATAACGGGGCGTGGTTTTGTCTTAACTGCGTTGGGAAAAAGAAAGACCCACATCGCGTATGTATATTAGTGACATCAACCAAGATCTGGGGTTAATTTACCACCACCCATTGAAAGAGAGAGGTCAGTAATTTACAAGGATGCCAATTTTCCAAAGTCATTCAAAGTTTTAACTTTGAGTGACCTAAAACATAATTATAGGTTTATAAGGTCGGCTATTAGTACCCTATATGAATCCAAATATGAAAAGTGAAATATTGATATTATATTGTGGTTTATACATTTTTATTAAGTATTTATTTTGATTATAAATATAATATTATATGCATATAGTATTTTACTTTCGTTACATAATTGTTCCTCTCTTCTCCACCCCTTTTCTTAACGTGTCCTGTTCGCCTTCTCGTTAAGTGCTTCCACTTCAGTTTGCAATACTGATCACTGCTGTGCGCCACTCCGCTCGCTTCGGAATGTAGACGCAAAGACGTCTGTCTCCACAATGGAACTGCAATCCGAACTGCTCAAGTCCATCTGGTACGCGTTCACATCGCTGGACATGGAGAAATGTGGCAAAGTGTCGAAATCCCAGCTGAAGGTTAGATTTGAAGTGTAATATTTCCAAGTGCTGAGCTTTATAATCAGGAAATGGGTGTTGAATTGCTTCTGTGCCTCTGGCGCCAGCATGTTACTCAGTCTACAATTCACATAATAATATCGACATAATCGTTTGTTTAGATAACCTTATAAACAAACGTTTTGAGGTTTGAAGATCTGATCAAGATAGCCTTAAAATTACATTGTTAGCCTCTTACAAGTTGTTATATATTGGCTATAATACATTATTCAGCGTTAATCTAGGTATGTATACCATTTAGAAAGTTAACAGTCCACCAGTAAAAATAATAATTTGCATGGATCATGCAGGAATACTGCTCATTATGAGAAACGTGCAGATGAAAACATTCTCACTGGCACACAGTTTGGATACATTGGTGACTTTAATACATGGATACAACCTCCATGAGTGTGTATTCATGAAACCCTCTTTCAGTGAGTAATCACAACAGCGGCAGCCTACACACAGAAATGGGAGCATTAAAGTCAGTCGATAGTCACCTGTGCCCTCGTTTCAAAGTCCAAGACTGGCCCTCTCCCTTTACTGCAGTCAACTTGTACACATGACAACATATCAGAGTTTACTGTACAACAGAAACAGACGGTGCTGTGTGTTCAGTCATCTTCCCCTTCACTCAGTCTCTGGCCTGTCGAGTTCAAACAAGTTGTGTTCTCCCTTTGGTGAGAATCCCAGGAAATAGCAGGCAGGTGTTCAGACATGCTCACACCGAGGGGGCTGTGTGTGTGTGTGTGTGTGTGTGTGTGTGTGTGTGTGTGTGTGTGTGTGCGCGTGTGTGTGTGTGTGTGTGTGCGTGTGTGTGTAAGTAAGTCAACAGAGGCCTGCAATGTTTTTTACACTGCTTGCTTTGGTTTTTATAATTGACCTCTGTTTTTTCATATGATTTGAGATGATTAGAAGTTGTGAACTATTTCAGTAACCACTTACATACTGTATATAAATATAGGAATGGTAGATGTAATATTGTCAGTAACATAATACATTTAAAGGGTCATTTTTGGGAGATTATCATTTGGCCAAAAGACCATCTTCTCCTCGAATCCTCCGTCCTCTCTCCTTGGTGACCCGGAAACTGCTAAGTTGTAGAGTGGTCGAGGATAGTGTCAATTAGTTTCAAATGGAGGAGTGTCCTCGCACCCTCGATAACGTCCTCCCACCGAAGAAGCGCGAGTATCCTTCTCAGAAGAGTTTTGAAATCCGCCACACCCCCTTTTAAATCAGCTGTTGTTTACTTGGAGATAAGTATGCACATTTAAAAACTATATGCTACATATTATCTATAAAATGTCTAGCACAACTAGCTACGTGTGTTTTTTGAATACTTTACACATTTCATTTGGGATTCCATCCCTGGAAATGTCATTTACATGATGATGACGAGCGAGTGAAGAAGGAGAGTCTAATTTAATTCAAACGTATTGTTTCCACATTTCTTCTCCTCGGTTACCGTTGAGCTTTTTCAAAAGGAGCCCTAGGTGAGGAAAACTGAGGACAGAGCAGTTGAGCGAACCAATTGAGAATCTCCCTTTGACAGGCATTTTCTTAATTTGTGTGTGTGTGTGTGTGCGCATGTCGCAGGTTCTCTCCCACAACCTGTACACGGTGTTGAACATCCCTCACGACCCCGTAGCACTGGAGGAACACTTCCAAGACGATGACGATGGACCGGTGTCAAAACATGGCTACATGCCCTACCTCAACAAATACATACTGGCCAAGGTAAATTACCTCAACAAATACATACTGGCCAAGGTAAATTACCTTAACAAATACATACTGGCCAAGGTAAATTACCTCAACAAATACATACTGGCCAAGGTAAACTACCTCAACAAATACATACTGGCCAAGGTAAACTACCTCAACAAATACATACTGGCCAAGGTAAACTACCTCAACAAATACATACTGGCCAAGGTAAACTACCTCAACAAATACATACTGGCCAAGGTAAACTACCTCAACAAATACATACTGGCCAAGGTAAACTACCTCAACAAATACATACTGGCCAAGGTAAACTACCTCAACAAATACATACTGGCCAAGGTAAACTACCTCAACAAATACATACTGGCCAAGGTAAACTACCTCAACAAATACATACTGGCCAAGGTAAACTACCTCAACAAATACATACTGGCCAAGGTAAGTTACCTCAACAAATACATACTGGCCAAGGTAAACTACCTTAACAAATACATACTGGCCAAGGTAAATTACCTTAACAAATACATACTGGCCAAGGTAAACTACCTCAACAAATACATACTGGCCAAGGTAAATTACCTCAACAAATACATACTGGCCAAGGTAAATTACCTCAACAAATACATACTGGCCAAGGTAAACTACCTCAACAAATACATACTGGCCAAGGTAAACTACCTCAACAAATACATATTGGCCAAGGTAAACTACCTCAACAAATACATACTGGCCAAGGTAAACTACCTAAACAAATACATACTGGCCAAGGTAAACTACCTCAACAAATACATATTGGCCAAGGTAAACTACCTCAACAAATACATATTGGCCAAGTTAAACTACCTCAACAAATACATATTGGCCAAGGTAAACTACCTCAACAAATACATACTGGCCAAGTTAAACTACCTCAACAAATACATATTGGCCAAGGTAAACTACCTCAATAAATACATACTGGCCAAGGTAACCAACCCATCATACTCAATTGAGGATTTTCACATTGAGATGAGTGAATTCCAGTCCATTCAGGAGATGAATTGCACTTGATCTTGATCTTAATTCACCCAAAATTACATATTGGTTTCCTTAACCTGTGAGCAAAACCGAAGCATGCATTGCTGTCTTACCTTGTCCATAGACTGCTTACAGGGTATTGAAACCAATATGTCATTTAGTCATTTGGGTGAACTATTCGTTTAACATCTAAAACTCTTTACCAGTACTAATGAACAAATTAACCCCTGGTGTGCTGCACCCAGGTCAAAGAGGGTGCATATGACAAGGAGATGTTTGACGACCTGTGCTGGATGATGACCATGAAGAAAAACTACAGACCTAGCAGCGGCCAGGGGGGGCTGCTGTGCTCCCTGAGAGACTGCTTCAAACTTTTCTGTCTCTTCAACCTGCTGTCGGAGGACCACTACCCACTCATCATGATTCCCCAGGAGGTGAGGGGGTTGGCGGGATGAGGGGACCAGGGAGAGACTGACCTCCATTGGCACATTTAAATATAAACCCAGATAGTATCTTTCAGAGAGAAAGGAGATGTACAGGTAGGGAGGAAATAGTTCATCTGAAAAAGAGGGAGAGAGCGGTGGGAAAGGAGGAGAGCTGAAGAGGGAGGGAGAAATAGAGGGTTAATAGACACACATACAGTACTGTATATAAACAGTAAGAGAATAGTCGTAGTTATGCAGTCCAGTCGTCATTTTGACTACATAGTGTGCTTTGATGCTTGCAGTATACAAACTGTGTGTTTATCGATTAGCCCCTTGCTCAGTGGAGGCTGCTGAGGGGAGGACGGCTCATAATAATGGTTGAAATGAGCCCGTCCTCCCTAATTATGGTACCACCATCCTCCTGTGCATTTGCTAAAATATCTCTACTCTAGGTCCTTACTTCCTGTTTTCCTCCCACTAAGCAGGAAGTCAGAGTAGAATAAACCAATATGAGGGAGGTTTGGTTTCCTGTTGATAACATCTGCAGGCTTTATGAAGATGTGTTGCAACTTGCTGACCACAGCATTATCCCTTTACTAGATCACTTTCTGAATATGGGTCTCAGCAAATTGAGCCATAAAAGGATAAAGATATTTTCTGACTTGTAATGCACACACACACGCAGGTGGAGTACCTGATGAAGAAAATCTCCACTGCGATGAACCAGGAGTGGGACGGTAAGCCCCTGGAGGACCTGCTATCCCAGGATGCCTCTGTCCAGGAGGAGGGCATGTCGGTGTGGGTGTTCCTGGATCACATGGGCGCCGGGAGGCTGCTGAGGGTCAGCAATGTGGGTGCCTTCAGTCTGGCTCTGGACCAGGTCTTCTTGGAGATGTACCACAACGTCCTCAAGAGGGTGAGTTGGTGGGACTATATGGATGTGGCTCCAGGTGGGTCTGTGTGTGTGGGCTGTTTTTATGTGTGTTTGCGTTGAATGAAATTCACATTACAGGGACAATGATCGATCCCTCTCTCTCTCGGTCTGTCTCTCTGTCTGTCTCTCTCTCTCTCTCTCTCTCGCAGGGTTACATGTGGAAAAAGGGACATGTGCGCAGGAACTGGATGGAGCGTTGGTTTGTACTCAGGCCATCCTTCATGGCCTACTACGCCAGCGAGGACCTGAAAGACAAGAAGGGAGAGATTCTATTGGACCAGAATTGTGTTGTGGAGGTAATCTTGTTATTCTGGTTCATCTTTCAATCCACAAAACCGGTAGAAAAATCTTGGCTAGGATAATTTCTTTTTTTTGCTAATGGCTGAGTGAATCGCTACTGTGGTTCACAGTAGATCACCACGCGCAATGCCAGGGGTCAGCTGGTGTGGTGTAAAGCTCACCGCCACTGGACTCTGGAGCAGTGGAAACGCGTTCTCTGGAGTGATTAATTATACCTCACCATCTGGCAGTCTGACAGACATCTGGGTTTGGCAGATGCCAGGAGAACGCTACATACCCAAATGCATAGTGCCAACTGTAAAGTTAGGTGGAGGGGGAATAATGGTCTGGGGTTATTTTTCACGGTTCGGGCTAGGCCCCTTTGTTCCAGTGAAGGGAAATCTTAAAGCTGCAGCATACAATGACATTCTAGATGATTCTGTGCTTTGAACTTTGTGGCAAGAGTTTGGGGAAGGCCCTTTTCATGTTTCAGCATGACGATGCTGCTGTGCACAAAGCCAGGTCCATACAGAAATGGTTTGTCAAAATCGATGCGGAATAACTTGACTTGCCTGCACAAAGCCCTGACCTCAAGCCCATCGCACCTTTGTGATGAATTGGAACGCCAACTGCGAGCCAGGCCTATTCGCCCAACATCAGTGCCCGACCTCACTAATGCTCTTCTGGCTGAATGGAAGCAAGTCCCTGCAGCAATGTTCCAACATCTAGTGGAAAGCCTTCCTTAGAAGAGTGGAGGTTGTTATAGCAGCAAAGGGGGGACCAAATCCATAGTAATGCCTGTGGTTTTGCAATGAGATGTTCGACGAGCAGGTGTCCACATACTTTTGGTCATGTTTTGATTTTTTTGAAATTCAACTTTTATTTCTACAGGGTGGGTCACCATTGAGACCAGGGTCTAATTTGCAAGGGATCCCTGTGAACATAGCACCTCGCCTAAATAGGTGTGCGTTTCTTTTTCTTCTAGATCCCTGTGAACATGAACATACAATAAATAATATCAATACAATAAATAAAGCAGGATTAATCAAAACAAACACAACTCTCACATCACCTCCCTTAAACTCCATCTAAGCTGTCCAGTGGAGAGCAGTGAGTGTAATTTCAAGGTGACCTGAAGGCCATTCCATGAGCTGGACCTCCAGAAGCAGTCGGTCCAGAGAGCGGGTCTGAAAATGGCCTGATCTTCAGTTAATACGTGAGCTGATGTAGTTTGGGGCGTCTCTGAAGAACCGCTTTATGTACAAAAAGTAGCCAGTGCTGGACCCTTCTGGTAGTTAGAGACTCCCAGCCAACGGAACTATACAAAATGCAGTGATGTGTACGGAACATTGTCCCCAGTGATAAAAAGAAGTGCTGAATGCTAGTTTGAATCTAAAGGTTTTAAAGCAGAGGCTGTCACATGCAAGTACAGCCTTGGCCAAAAGTATTGAGAATGACACAAATATTAATTTCCACAAATTTTGCTGCTTCATTGTGTTTAGATATTTTTGTCAGATGTTACTATGGAATACTGAAGTATAATTACAAGCATTTCATAAGTGTCAAAGGCTTTTATTGACAATTACATGAAGTTGATACAAAGAGTCATTATTTGCAGTGTTGACCCTTCTTTTTCAAGACCTCTGCAATCCGCCCTGACATGCTGTCAATTACAGTGCCTTGCGGAAGTATTCGGCCCCCTTGAACTTTGCGACCTTTTGCCACATTTCAGGCTTCAAACATAAAGATATAAAACTGTATTTTTTTGTGAAGAATCAACAACAAGTGGGACACAATCATGAAGTGGAACGACATTTATTGGATATTTCAAACTTTTTTAACAAATCAAAAACTGAAAAATTGGGCGTGCAAAATTATTCAGCCCCCTTAAGTTAATACTTTGTAGCGCCACCTTTTGCTGCGATTACAGCTGTAAGTCGCTTGGGGTATGTCTCTATCAGTTTTGCACATCGAGAGACTGACATTTTTTCCCATTCCTCCTTGCAAAACAGCTCGAGCTCAGTGAGGTTGGATGGAGAGCATTTGTGAACAGCAGTTTTCAGTTCTTTCCACAGATTCTCGTCTGGCTCCCTTCAATGTGCAAATATGTAGGTCCTCAAAGTTAATATTACGAGACCTGGAGAACAACATAAACTTGGTTTTATTAGCATTTAGCTCTAGTTTAAGATCAGTAAGCAATTTTTGAATGGAGTCAAAACCATGCTGAAGGTAATGAATGGCCTGCTGTTAAGAGGGGGAACAGGAGTAAATAACTGTATCATCTGCATAGAGATGAATGTTATAGGTTTTAACAGATAGAACAATATTATGTATAGAAATAGTGAAGAGAACAGGGCCAAAAATCGACCCCTGCGGCAAACCTTTCATAATATTGAGGAAGCTAGATTTGATACCGTCAGTACAAGTTGTGTCATGTCCATTAGATAGTTATTGAACCAACTGCAAGATGCCTGACCTAGCATTTTTCACACAACCTTTGTACAAGTAAGAAATGGTCAGCAGTATCAAATACTATTGACAGGTCAATAAATAAGGCATCACAATGATTTTTTATGGTGTAAACAATATAGCACATCATCTAGACAAGTGTAGCTGCTGATACAGCACTATGTCTGTTAATCTGTCTGCATATTTCAAGATATGGCATATGGGGATGTAGTGAGATAACCAAAGGGCTGGATGATTCTCTTGTCATCACTCATCTTGAAAAAAGGTATACTATATGTAACAAAAAATACCCACCTGACCGGTGTGGCATATCAAGAAGCTGATTAAACAGCATGATTATTACACAGGTGTACCTTGTGCTGAGGACAATAAAAGGCCACTCTGAAATGTGCAGTTTTGTCACACCGCACAATGCCACAGATGTCTCAAGTTAAGGGAGCATGCAATTTGCATGCTAACAGCAGGAATGTCCACTAGAGCTGTTACCAGATAATGTCATGTTTATGTATCTATCATAAGCCGCCTCCAACGTTTTAGAGAATTTGGCAATACATCCAATCGGCCTCACAACCGCAGACCACATGTAACCACGCCAGCCCAGGACCTCCACATCCGGGGACCTTGACCTGTGGGATCGTCTGAGACCAGCCACCCAGACACTTGATGAAACTGTGGGATTACACAACTGAAGAATTTCTGCACAATCTATCAGAAACGGTCTCTGGGATGCTCATCTGCATGCCTGTTATCCTTACCAGGGTCATGACCTGACTGTAGTTCAGCATTGAAACCAACTTCTGTGCCTAGAAGGCCAGCATCCCGGAGTCGCCTATTCACTGTTGACGTTGAGACTTGTGTTTTGCGGGTACTGTTTGCTGAAGCTGCCAGTTGCAGACTTGTGAGGTGTCTGTTTCTCAAACTAGACACTCTACTGTACTTGTCTTCTTGCTCAGTTGTGCACCAGGGCCTAGCGTAAATCTGCCATTATTACCAAGGGCCACATTTTGGACTAGACATTCAAATTGCTTAGGGACAGAGGTAGTGAGAGATACAGAAACATTTAAGATGTCCTTTGTAAATATGGCGACACCTCTGTCAGATCCAAAACATTATAACCAGCCAGAGACACATCAGTATCCAGTCTTATTTAGCCAAGTTTAGCCAACACCTCCCATCTATCTCTATTTGCCATATATTTTTAACTGTGCTGTTTCACTAAAGTTCTGAACCTTTTCTATTTTCAGAGTTTCTACAGATTGTAAATTTTTAATTTTTTTTGCTAAAAGTATTATTATATTATTGATTGTCTATGACTTTGCAAGTCACTCAGCAGTGCTATCTGCAGAGTTAGCTCCAGGTAAATGTTGCAATTCTTTAACCTTTCCTGGACCTGTGACCAAAAACAAACTACATATGGACAGTACCAAAACAAATGATCTAATGATTCTGTCTTTTTGCAGCAAAGTCTGCAGAGCTGGGATGGTTTTATCCCCCATATATACACTGCTCCAAAAAATAAAGGGAACACTTAAAAAACACAATGTAACTCCAAGTCAATCACACTTCTGTGAAATCAAACTGTCCACTTAGGAAGCAACACTGATTGACAATAAATGTCACATGCTGTTGTGCAAATGGAATAGACAACAGGTGGAAATTATAGGCAATTAGCAAGACACCCCCAATAAAGGAGTGGTTCTGCAGGTGGTGACCACATACCACTTCTCAGTTCCTATGCTTCTTGGCTGATGTTTTGGTCACTTTTGAATGCTGGCGGTGCTTTCACTCTAGTGGTAGCATGAGACGGAGTCTACAACCCACACAAGTGGCTCAGGTAGTGCAGCTCATCCAGGATGGCACATCAATGCGAGCTGTGGCAAGAAGGTTTGCTGTGTCTGTCAGCGTAGTGTCCAGAGCATGGAGGCGCTACCAGAAGACAGGCCAGTACATCAGGAGACGTGGAGGAGGCCGTAGGAGGGCAACAACCCAGCAGCAGGACTGCTACCTCCGCCTTTGTGCAAGGAGGAGCAGGAGGAGCACTGCCAGAGCCCTGCAAAATGACCTCCAGCAGGCCACAAATGTGCATGTGTCTGCTCAAGCGGTCAGAAACAGACTCCATGAGGGTGGTATGAGAGCCCGACGTCCACAGGTGGGGGTTGTGCTTACAGCCCAACACCGTGCAGGACGTTTGGCATTTGACAGAGAACACCAAGATTGGCAAATTTGCCACTGGCGCCTTGTGCTCTTCACAGATGAAAGCAGGTTCACACTGAGCACGTGACAGAGTCTGGAGACGCAGTGGAGAACGTTATGCTGGTGCGGTTGGCCCTAGGTTCCTCCTAATGCAAGACAATGCTAGACTTCATGTCAGCAGTTGGATTCAGCAGTTCCTGCAAGAGGAAGGCATTGATGCTATGGACTGGCCCGCCCGTTCCCCAGACCTGAATCCAATTGAGCACATCTGGGACATCATGTCTCGCTCCATCCACCAACGCCACGTTGCACCACAGACTGTCCAGGAGTTGGCGGATGCTTTAGTCCAGGTCTGGGAGGAGATCCCTCAGGAGACCATCAGCCACCTCATCAGGAGCATGCCCAGGCATTGTAGGGAGGTCATACAGGCACGTGGAGGCCACACACACTACTGAGCCTCATTTTGACTTGTTTTAAGGACATTACATCAAAGTTGGATCAGCCTGTAGTGTGGTTTTCTACTTTAATTTTGTGTGTGACTCCAAATCCAGACCTCCATGGGTTGATACATTTGATTTCCATTCATTTTTGTGTGATTTTGTTGTCAGCACATTCAACTATGTAAAGAAAAAAGTATTTAATAAGAATATTTCATTCATTCAGATCTAGGATGTGTTATTTTAGTGTTCCCTTTATTTTTTTGAGCAGTGTATATATAAAATGTAATTGGTTGCAAGAATTTTGTATAATAATTTAAATGGAACAATTTTAAGTTTTGAATCCGTCGTCGTTTTGTGTATCAGTTCATAAACCATGTGCCATGGAATTGGTATATCGAAAATCACTTCCCAACTATTTTGCAATCTATATGTTACAGCTGTCCATTTTTGGTCCTTAAATGAAACTGGTATACTTTTTTATTTATCAGAATTTTATTTAATCACTTTTGGTCTTTAATGCAAGGCCGACAGACAAGTTCCTTACTGTTTCCCCCTTCCATTTTTGTGGTTTCAGATATTACCAGAGTGTCCACATTGGTTTGAGAGGTCAGAGTTCAAGATCAAACTTCTGGCATTTACATGAATCAGTCCAACACCACAGCTGTAGGATTTCATATCAGTCTAATATCAGCACACTATGCTCAGTTGGTAACCCCGTATTTGAAAATACCATAGAGTTAACTTGAATTGGTATAGATACAAGCTTGTCTAGATATGTACTAGATATTACAACAAGAGTCAATGAGGGTTACCTGTTGCGAGCCTGATGCTAATGCTGATCATTTATGGTTGGGATTAGCTGAGCGGAACTTGGGGTCTTGATAAGTCAATGTCACCCTGGTAGTCAACCACCAGTTGTCCTCTCTTTGTCTTAGGCTATTCCAGACAGGGATGGGAAGCGTTGTCTCTTTTGTGTGAAGACCACCAGCAAGACCTATGAGATGAGTGCTGCCGACCAGAGACAGAGGGTGGAATGGACCCAAGGTGAGGGGATGTGAACAAGTGTAACGCCCTGCCTGAGAAACAAGCCTAATTGTCATCCCCGGACCAAGAGGATATCCTGTTAACCTAATGGTTAAAACATTTGGTTGGCACGCGGGAGACCCCTCGGTTGAAAAGCATTAGGGAAAGAACATTTTTTTCTGATTCTCCTGTGTGTGTGTGTGTGTGTGTGTGTGTGTGTGTGTGTGTGTGTGTGTGTGTGTGTGTGTGTGTGTGTGTGTGTGTGTGTGTCCTCTTTCTCCCCAGCCCTGCAGACTGCCGTCCGTCTCCAGGGTGAACGAAAGTCCTCCCTGCACCAGGAACTAAAGCTGAAGAGGCGGGTCCAGCGCAAGCACAGTCAACAGGAGCGTAGCCTGAGTGCCAGCAGCAGCCGCGGCAGCCAATCAGAAGAGCTTACCATTCAAGATCTGGAGAGGGAAAAGGAACGGCAAGGACAGGAGATAGAGAGTATTATTCAGGTGAGCAGGAGGGAGAGAGAGTGAGAGAAATGATGAGTGGGGGGAAAGAGGGGGTAATGCATACACAGTACCTAACATGACATGTAGGATGTATTTGTGTCCCACAGCACCAGCGAGAGGTGGAGGCACGGCGCAGGGATGAGGAGGAGAAAGAGAGGGAGCAACAGAAGGAGGTCCAGAGAGAGTTGGAGAGACAGCTAGAGGAGGCAGAGAAGGTGAGATCATGTACTGAATAATGAGGTGTGTGTGTGTGTGTGTGTGTGTGTGTGTGTATTTGTGCCTGATTGCCTGTCTGCGTGTGTTCCCCAGTTGCGGGAGAGCATGCAGGCTGAGATGGCAGAGAAGGAGAAGGAGGCCGAGCAGCAGCGGAAGAGGATCCAGGAGCTGGAGCTGACCCAGCAGAAACTGGAGGCTGCTCTCAACACAGAGATACAGGCCCACATGGAGGAGGAGAGAGTCAGGCTGGAGCTAGAAGGGTAACACACCTATACAAACTTATTTCAACACGGAGATACTGGCCCACATGGAGGAGGATATAGTCAGGCACACACATGCGCGCACACACACACACACACACACACACACACACACAGGCACGGCTGCAAGACTAAAGTCACAGATCAGAACACCAAACGTCCCTGTCTATTGCATTAGAATGGTCTTCTGTGTCCTTATATCCCTCAACCTCTCTCCTATCTATCATTTTCTCCCTTTCTACTGTCTCTACCATTGTCCTCCTTCCTCTCATCTCCCAGGGTACTGCAGGCAGAAGAGGAGAAGAGCAGGCAGTGTCTGCTCCTCCAGGAGCAGCAGGAGGCATCCCGCCACTTCAGCTCCACGGAGGAGGCCCCAAACGGAGCTAAGGAAAAGCGGCCGGCCCCCTCTGCCCTCCACTATGCCTCCCAGGAGCTCCAGAGCCTCCGAGAGACCCGAGAGAGGAGTCACCAGCACCTGGAGGTGAGAGCAAGGAGATGAGAGGTGGAGGAGAAGAGGTGGCAGGAGGTGAGGGGAGAGCAGGATAAAGATCCATGTTCAGGATCTTTTTATGTGGGAACTACAGTGGACTTTAGGCAGCCATAATTTCCACATTGAAAACGCTTTATAGGATTATTTGCAGGTGGAATTGTTGCATAGGGCACCTATAAGTCAATAACAGCTAGTAAATAATAGATGGTAAAACAAAGTGCAACTGACATCAACTTTGTAACTAGCAGTATGTTCTCATGTCCTTGTTTCCTTCTCTCTGGGTCTGTAGGAAGTTCAGGAGAAGCTTCGTAAAGCCAGCATCCATGTCCGACACTGGAACGTTCAGCTCAACCGCCTAATGAAACCCATCGCACCTGGGGGTAATACTCTGCCATGTCTCTCTCTCTCTGTCTTTCTCTCTTTCTCTCTTTCTGTCTCTCTGTCTCTCTGTCTGTGTGTGTTGCAATAAAAAAAATACTACAATAAGAATTAATATTTGATGGACAGTCAATAAAATATACTAAATATGGTATGCCATATCTTTTGCTAGACAAGTTATCATCGTTGCCAGCGAAAATCACCTGCCCGAAACAGGAGGGTGCATTAGCCAGCAGTGAGTTTATCGCTAAACTCCAACCAAGAGCCAATCAAGAAACTCAGCAAATACTTGTGAGCCAATCGGATACAGAAGAGAAAGGGCTAAAGGAACAGGTGGAAGCTATCACCCTGTCAGAGCCTGGGGGATCATGATGTGTCATGGGTAAATTGTGACTGACTCACTGACTGATCTACAAATAATATTGTAGTTATTTATGATGCAAGGATCTTTGCAGATCAGTCATTCGGCAGTCTGTACTGTTGGCTGCAATGTCGAACATTCCCAATTGTTTTACATGTCAACAGTCTGGCCGAGTTCCTGCCCGACTAGATGTGCAGGTGTTGCATTGCATCAATCAATGGTTGCGTGCCACTTTGTCGACTGTGCAGTCGGGCATCAGATTTCTACATCATATGAGGTGCTAAGCTGATCTGTTAAATACCAATCCAGGCTTTGTAAGATCTGGAATGTAGTCGGGGAGGAACCTGACCTCTACAAATGGTAGTGCTGACTAGGAGATTAGCAGGATCTGTAAGAAATAAATTGATCGAGGAGATACTACCTGTGCAATAAGAATGCTAATTTTAGTATCCTCCTTCACAAAAAATCTTCCGTTCCGTATGAACATGAACAATGATGAGGACTATG
The DNA here is from genome assembly GCF_002021735.2 of Oncorhynchus kisutch. Lineage (NCBI taxonomy): Eukaryota > Metazoa > Chordata > Actinopteri > Salmoniformes > Salmonidae > Oncorhynchus > Oncorhynchus kisutch. Next base: position 2,301,355 of record NC_034192.2, on the reverse strand, counting down.
ATTCTTGGCAGGTGGACCCAGTAGCCTATACACTACTTCAAGAACTGAACACCTCATCAACCAACTGACTGTTCAGATTTCCATCTTGCTAGGGGACAACAGTCATTGTAAATGATAGAATACCAAGCATAAACGACAGGTTTGAATTTCTGTACAAAAGAAGTGTGCGTACTAGTATGTAGTGTGTGAACAACGTGATTGCTCTCTTCTCCATTTGATACAAGGCAGTCTAATAAACCCATGTATGCCATTTTTTGTCAGGAAAGTAAAAGTGTCATGTCACGAAAAATCGGGACACGCAAATATGTAACGTCCCCTTTTGAATTAGGCCTAATATTCAGCACAACGTTTATTCTTGAAATTCAATCTCTTTGAAATAATGTCTTAAATCCTTTTGAAAAATACGTCTGTGGCTTACATATACCGATGCCTAATATATATGTAACATATGTACTAATATTTTAAATAAATATATCTAAATATATGTGACATATGTACATGAGTATCACACATCATACAGAATATCGAGTGGTTGATGTTTTTTTCGATACCGAGGTAAAGACAGTCTCAAGTTGGATTCGCGCTTTCAAACCTCAATAGCTTTCAAACCACAAATAAGTGTTATTATGTTGAAAAAATTGCACACACCATTGCACAGGTCTTATTTTCACGATTTGGATATTAATTCGCTTTCCAAAGCTAATAAACATGTGGAAATGTGAGCAGCATTTTGTATTCCTAGTTGAATTAGTTAGAGCGTAAACAAAGTTCAAAGGTTTTTACATATACATTTCAATAGCTCATTGGTATTGTGATCTACCTGACTCAAACAAGGTTCAGAATGTCCACTCAGTGAGCCTACACATTGCACACCCTTTACTTAGTCAATTTTACACCGCGTGATTTTACAGTACACAAACAAGAGCGTGCAATATAGAAGGGTACATTCTGCACCATGTTTGAAGTCACTAGGTCACATGACCAAGGAGCCATTGAAATGTAACATTTTGAAAAATTCATGTAAAAATCATGTGAGATGACAATGGACAAACTAAAGGGTGTGCAAGGTGTAGGTCCACTGACTGGACATTCTGAACCTTGGTGAACGTCACTAGGTCACATGACCAAGGAGTTATTGAAATTTTACATTTTGAAATATTAATGTAAAATCTTGTGAGATGAAAATGGACAAACTAAAGGGTGTGCAATATAGAAGGGTAGTCAGTGGACATTATGAACCTTGTTTGAGTCCAGTAGGTAATATTACCAATGAGCTATTGAAATTCAAAAATGTAAATAAATAATAAAAAATAGTGCGAGATATAAATTGACAAAAAATAAATGTGTGCAATGTGTGTCTATGCCATCGGGTTAGCTAGAACCAGTTTTGAAAAATTTAGGAGTAATGGTTAAATAGCTATTGAAATTTGAAAAACTTGATTTGCCACTATGTTGACGGTCCAACAGGCGAATATCCAACCTGTAACTGTCTTTACCTTGATTTTTTCGATAGCCAACAGAAGTTGAACATATTTGTTTGTGTAGGTAAATAGGTCTACCAAGCAATGGAGAAAATATTCAAACAATCACTTGCAATATTTCTAACTAAAGATTGCTATTTCAATATGAGTATTTTTGACGTCTTGTGATGTTTTTGTGTGATTTCTTGTGAATCTGCAACACACCCAAACACTGACCTTCGTTCCACGGCAATTGAACGCGACTTTCCCTCCCAAGCAATATGGCTGCGCCCAGCGCCAATTGATCGTCTCACGGAGTATATAATATGAGTTCCTTGAACTTATATAAACCTGCCGACCACTTTGGTGGACACCAAATTTAGAGATTGCATGTGGCAATACTATGCACATTAATGTCGTGGTCCTGCGAAAAGGTTTATCAGTCAACATGAGTGGCGCTACCCTACACAACATGATGAGGATACCCTCAATAACGGAGCTTAGGTCATTTCCCTTCTTGTGCAGGAAAGTGTCAAACAACCCCCATCAGCATGGCTCCCAGAACGGGACACAAGCATCACCCGAGACCAAACTCCTGTAGAATGAGCCCACGGAGGAAGAGCAACGGAGACCCCAAAAGAAACCGAGCGAGTGTTCTGTGCTGCTCTTCTCCGGGCAGGGGAGTCAGTTCGTGGGTCGCGGGCTTCTGAGATACAGAAACGTCAAGGACATGTTTGGCGTCGCGCAGAAGTGTGCATTTAATGGCAAAGTATACATTAAATATATGTTTAACTATACAGCCTAAGACACCCTGATGTTTTATACCAATAATATTATTGTATTTCTCTACAAACATCTTGTCGTCATATGCGACCTCATCCATCTCAAGGCCATTGAGAATTGTGTGGCTGCTGCAGGATTTATTGTGGGAGAGTTTGCAGCCCTGGTGCCATGGATTTCACAGAAGGTGAACCTCAATAGTCTATCCAATGCTGTGCTATACTTAATTATGAACGGACAGTAAACAATTCTAAGTCGCCATAGTTTTCTCTTTCATCCTACAGCCCTGTATGCGGTGAAGGTGCAGGCAGAGGCCATGCAGAAAGCGTCAGAGCTGATCCCTAGTGGCATGCTGTCGGTAATGGGACGGCCCCAGGCTAAGTACAAATATGCCTGTTTGCAGGCCAGGGAGCACTGCCTTAGCCTGGGCATCAACGAGCCCATCTGTAGCGTGGCCAACTACCTTTTCCCCGACGGGAGAGTCATCGCTGGCCACAAAGAGGTAGTGGATGGATGGGGAGTCCATTATTCTTTGAAGTTGGGTCACTCTCTTGGGCCACAACATCCTGGCTTTACGTACCTCACATTTATTTGAGATCAGAGTCAAGCAGGCTACAGGCCTACTTCTCAGATATCTAAATGGGTTAGGGGAATGGGCTAGGGGTGGAATTGGGAATGAGTCAGACACTTCCTCCTGTCCTCCCTCCATCAGACACTGGAGTTCCTACAACAGAACTAGAGGAAACTTCACTTCCTGCGTGCACGGCCGCTCCCAGTGAGTGGGGCCTTCCACACAGCACTGATGGAGTCTGCCACCGAGCCCCTGAGAAATGTCCTCAGACAGGTGGAGGTACCGAACTTCATCAATCAGTCAATAATATATTTTCAATTTCCAGTTGGTCAATGTACTGTGCAGCCAGGACGTTACAATATACAGCATACGTCAAGTATAGAATATCTCCAGTCGTGTTGGTTGAAGTATGGTGGAGTTTACAAGATTTGATCCCTAACATGGGCCACAGACAGATTGTCAATTGTATAAGTCTGGTTAGAAACATTTACAGTTTCCCTCCATAAATGCCAAAATACATTTAAAGGAGTGAAAAAATCCTTTACCAAACCAGTCTCTCTGCCCATCCCAACTTAGGTACGTCGGCCCGAGATCAACGTGTACTCCAACGTGGACGCCAAGCTACATGCATGGGGGCCATGTGCTCAGGCAGCTGGCCAAGCAGCTGGTGTCGCCTGTGAAGTGGGAGCAGACCCTCCACGAGGTGTTCGAGAGGACCCAGGGTCAGAGCTTATGAGGTGGGCCCCGGGAAGCAGCTGGGGGCCACGCTGCAGAAGTGCAACATGAAGGCCTACAAGAGCTACACACACGTGGACGTCACCACCCACGATGACTGAGAGGATTATGGTCTGAAGAGTAAGACGGGACTCATGGATTTGTGAAGAGACTCGTATCAATACAGTACAGTCTACATACTGTACAATATACATCCATTGACAATCACCCAAAATGAGTAAAACAGTACTAAAGACATTGACACACATACATTACCTACAGTATACTTCCTTGAACTCATTCAAGTAACTTTGCACCAATAAATAAATACCTGGTATTTATGAGTCAAGTCGGTTTGGTTTTTCTCAAGTTTAATTTTTTCTCAAGTCATTAAAAAATCTTTTTCCAGTGTCCATTTAATGGTGTAATAAGCTACATAAGATAGTTGTGGCAATTAAATGTCTAACTAGTAACAGGCTCAATCTTCATAGAAAAAACTGCAGACCAGCAACAGTATTTAAAACATGCATTAGTTGATAAGACTATTAAAAACTGTGATCCAGCACAATCAATTCAATAACACACACAGTATTTCTTTTTTCTTAAAGTATATAGTAAAAACTGTTTAAAAATATCACTCAATTAGGAAATTGTCCAACATAGAACATTGTAGCCAGAAGTCCAGCCAAGGCCCCCCTCAGTGCAATGGTTAGCCTTTCTACTCCTTCCACAATGCAGTGCAAATGGTTGCCGTGGCCACCAGTGCCACAGTGACAAGCATTGCTTTGGGCCAACCAGGGCAGTTAGCAGGTTGAATACTGGAAACCTGTGTAGGGGCAAGGGACAACACATGAGTAGTAGTAAGAGACGTATCCCCTAACCCCCAAAGCACATGAGATGTGAGGGAAGTAGATACTGTAGGTATATGTAATATGTTGTTGGCTCTTACCCAAGCCTCTGCTCTCTGTGTAGCCTGCCTGTGGACAGCGGAGGCCACGCCGGGCAAACTCTTCACTCCCCAAAGCTGTCCTTGTATCCCCCTGATAATGAATTACATGAAATCTTTGTTAACCATATTTTCATATCGCGTGTTAAATATTTCTTATGTGCAAAATAAACACTGATTTACTAGTTGTTTGGCACAATACATCCTGGTCTTTGAGCCCTCTCACCTGTAGATGCTTCTAGTCAGGGCATGGGCAGGACTTGTCACATGGAGAGTTTGTGGCACAGGCCACTGATTAGGGTGTCTCTCTGCCCATTCACGGTCCAGTCTGTCACCCATCTCTGCCAGCTGACGACCTGTAGCCCGGGCAGCCCTGGCATGGATCCTAAAGGACGGACCACAGAAATGATGTTCACGAAACATTAGAAATGCGTTCCTTATTCCTTGAGGTAATCAGTGATTGGGTAGCAACAAAGTGTTCACTTCCAACCATTTTGCTTTCACCCATAATGTCAGATTAGTGACTACTTCAATGGAGGAAGAAATTAGGGTTCAAATACCACCTTTGAATGTCTGTTATATCATTATAAAAGATAACATCAGCCAAATATGTGTATGTGACCAGTACAATTGGATTTGATTTATGACAGAGTTTGAGTAAAATGTAACAATTTCTTATCTTGTATTGTCTGTGTAAACTGATCAAGAGGTCAGGACTGGGGTGACGTAGCCTCTACCTGAGATTCACATCAGACAGGGTGACGTTGTCCACCTCACTAGGTCCAGCCCTGAGGGAAATGGCACGGCGTCGCTCTCTTCTGTGTTCCACCATTTTGTTTTCTGATAAAGAAAAGAGTTTGCCACACGCATGTCATGAGTTTCAGTGTGTTGCACTCCTAAATTATGTTTTTTTTGTGTGTGTGTTAACAGGTGAGTTATTGCACCTAGCCGTGTGTGTGTGTGACCATGGTCATAATAACTTTAACGCCCATAATTATCTACCTGTGTAAATATTGAGTCATGTGATCAGAAGTGTGTTGTCGGGGAGATTAGTCAGGTCAGTGCACACAAACTTTCCTCATCCTGAAAAGATGTCATCTTCAGGATTCACTGCACAGGATGGGCTCAATGAGGTTTTAAGATACAGTGTGTACGCGCGTGCGATACATAAATAGATACATAAATAGATTCCTAGTAAAAACTATGTGAAACACAAGAGAGTTTAGTGTTGAACACACCCCTGGCTCTGCTCACCTGTCCCTAAGCTGTTCTGTCCCTCTGCTCACCTGTCCCTAAGCTGTTCTGTCCCTCTGCTCACCTGTCCCTAAGCTGCTCTGTCCCTCTGCTCACCTGTCCCTAAGCTGTTCTGTCCCTCTGCTCACGTCCTGTTGGAGAGGTAGTCGCAATGCAAATGGTGGATTTCCATTACTCAAATCAACCAAACGGATACCATTGCAAAACAATTGCTTTCTTGTTTAGTCATCTTAAAATATACATTTGATTTTGTAATATTACATGTCTTTACAAATGTAATGTCTCAAACCAATCCAATGAAAGGATGGATTTGTCATTAGTCTTGCTTTAAAATAATTAGCAAATAAAAAGAAATACAATAATGTAAAATATATGTAGTAAAGATACTATGAATTATTTAACTATTAAATGAATAATAGTATTATTGCTAATAACATCATATATTCCTTAGCTCTACAGCATGATCAAATCATAACAATTGGGGGAAAATATTATTTGTGGATAGTAATGTTTGATAGGAGTTTGTCAAAACAAGGTGATGTCATCCTCTTCACCAAACAAACCTAAGGTCGATTTGAAGATCACAAGCAAAGACAGTATAATTTGCCCCATTCCAATGTAAAATATTTAAACAATGATAATGATCCTATCATTATTTATATTTTGTCATCGAGTTTCACATCTATGGAAGAGCAGTACTGCAGTCAATATCTGTCGACACAATGTTCCTTGTCTGACGACAAAGGAACAGGTGCGTTGTAGAATAACAAAAATGTCAAACGTACCTATTTTGTAGATTAAAGTAGACGCCGCCCTGTAACGCAAATAATATGGGCATTATAGAACAATATCCTAAATATACAAATATTTTGAACATTTCACAGTTGTTTATAATGTTCCTACTTACAGCAGCGTCCTTTAATCTTGTTGTTTTCAGGTAACTGCCACAATCATCATTTCAACAGCCACGCCTATGGCAGTTACACCAGGAAGATCCTTGAGGAGTGTTTCTCTCAACAACCACTAGAGGGAATCATGAGGGGCAAAATGTCCCTGCATGCTAAAAATTGGACCATGTGCATTTAGCGCAACCCTGTGGTGGAACGAGCGGGGAATATTTGACAGTTCGACGCGTCGTCGGTTGCTAGGTTATTCACCCGGAAGAGCACGGTATTCATCTGCCAGCTGACTGGGATGGATCGATAAATCAAGATAAGAGATAACTAGCATCCACCCTTTTAGCAGATTACATGGGTGAAGTCAATAAATTGAGGATTTCTCCTTTATAATTTGCATTAAATTCCCCTTGAAGGCGATTGAACCAGACATCACGATTGGATGAAAAATCATTCTCCTTTGCAGGTGTCTCAGGCAGGGTGGATCCAGCTATCTGGGACTGATGACCGGTTGTCTGACAAGAAGATTAGAAGATCGATTTCCAGGTAGCTAGCTAAAACTGTTTTGGTGTGGAAGGATACATAGATACTTAGCTAGCTGACATAACGCGATTGTGTTCAATGCTTTACAGTACACCAAAATGCTACCAAAAGATAGTTGTGAATATAGCACATGAATTCAGTGTTTTTGCGAAATAGCTAACAGCAGTGGCTCATCATGGTCAAAACAATAGAGTATTAACGTTAGTTATACCTATGTTTATTACACGTGTGCGTGTGTGTGTGCATGTGTGTGTGAGAGAGACTCTAGGAGGAACCATGGCTAATAAGGTGAAATGGGTGACCGACATTGAGAAATCCGTACTCATCAACAACTTTGAGAAGAGAGGATGGACTCAGGTCACAGAGAGTGAGGACTGGAACTTCTACTGGTAGGCTGTCATTGGAGCTATGGAGCTTTCTCTGAGTGACAATACACAGTGGGTGCTTATGAATGCCAGTGTAGCACATACAGAGATCAGGGTCGTGTTCAGTGGGCACAAAACAGTAGAGAAGAATGCTTTGAAACAGGCGTTACTACTTGGTCTTGTCCAATAAAAACACTCACCTTCTTTTTTAAACGTTTTATTTTTATTTGTGCATACTGAACACAGCCCAGGACAACATAAAATATATTGCTTCAGGGGTAAATTAGACAAACTGCAATGATGTGTAACTGTAAATAACAGATAATGTCATTCAGAAAAACAGAAATTCCTGATTAATCACAAAAATTGCATCCCTGACTGACTACCCCCCGCGAATCTCCATCAGTCTTGGAGAAACCCTGTTTATGATCCGTCTATGCCTCCCTATAGGATGAGCGTCCAGACTATCCGGAACGTGTTCAGTGTGGACACGGGTTACCGTCTCTCGGACGAGCAGATGGTCAACCACTTCCCCAACCACTACGAGCTGACCAGGAAGGACCTGATGATCAAGAACATCAAACGCTACCGCAAAGATATGGAGAAGGAGGGAAGCCCGCTGGCAGAGAAAGACGAAAACGGGAAATACCTTTATTTAGGTGGCAGTTATGAGCTTTCCCGTACACGCACACTGCTTACTTACAGTATATGTAAATACATGTGGATGTAAGATACATTTCCATTTCAGTTGCACCTGCTACAAGGGGCTCTGACTAGAAGTGGCCCTTTTTTGGGGTCTTGGGCTATAATAGCTAAACTCACTCATTATTTTGTGCTGTTAAACAAATGTCATCAATACCGTCCTTTCATATTTCTCTGCGTTTTTACACTCCCTCTCTCCCTCTCTGGTTGTGACCCAGACTTTGTGCCGGTGACGTTCATGCTTCCGGCGGATTATAATCTGTTTGTGGAGGAGTTCCGTAAGAGTCCTTCCAGCACGTGGATAATGAAGCCGTGTGGGAAGGCTCAGGGAAAAGGCATTTTCCTCATCAACAAACTTTCCCAGATCAAGAAGTGGTCCCGAGACAGCCGTACCTCCACGTGAGTGCTGACACACACACCCACACCCACAACCACACCCACACCCATAGTAACATACAGTTGAAGTCGGAAGTTTACATACACCTTAGCCAAATACATTTAAACTCAGCTTTTCAAAACTTCTATAATTTAATCCTTGTAAAAATGCCCTGCCTAAGGTCAATTTAGATCACCACTTTATTTTAAGAATGTGAAATGTCAGAATAATAGTAGAGAGAATAATTTTTTCCAGCTTTTATTTCTTTCATCACATTCCCAGTGGGTCAGAAGTTTACTTACACTCAATTAGTATTTGGTAGCATTGCCTTTAAATTGTTTAACTTGGGTCAAATGTTTCGGGTAGCCTTCCACAAGCTTTCCTCAATAAGTTGGGTGAATTTTGACCCATTCCTCCTGACAGAGCTGGTGTAACTGAGTCAGGTTTGTAGGCCTCCCTGCTCGCACATGCTTTTTCAGTTCTGCCCAAAAATTTTCTATGGGATTGAGGTCAGGGCTTTGTGATGGCCACTCCAATACCTTGACTTTGTTTTCCTTAAGCCATTTTGCCACAACTTTGGAAGTATGCTTGGGGTCATTCTCCATTTGGAAGACTCATTTGCGACCAAGCTTTAACTTCCTGACTGATGTCTTGAGATGTTGCTTCAATATATCCACATAATTTTCCTACTTCATGATGCCATCTATTTTGTGAAGTGCACCAGTCCCTCATTCAGCAAAGCACCCCCACAACACGATGCTGCCACCCCGTGCTTCACGTTTGGGATGGTATTCTTCGGCTTGCAAGCCTACCCTTTTCCCTCCAAACATAACGATGGTCATTATGGCCAAACAGTTCTATTTTTGTTTCATCAGACCAGAGGACATTTCTCCATGTGCAGTTGCAAACCGTAGTCTGGCTATTTTATGGTGGTTTTGGAGCAGTAGCTTCTTCCTTGCTGAGCGGCCTTTCAGGTTATGTCGATATAGGACTTGTTTTACTGTGGATATAGATACTTTTGTACCTGTTTCCTCCAGCATCTTCGCATGGTCCTTTGCTGTTGTTCTGGGATTGATTTGCACTTTTCGCACCTAAGTTCGTTCATCTCTAGGAGACAGAACGCGTCTCCTTCCTGAGCGGTATGATACTATTGTTTGTACAGATGATCATGGTACCTTCAGGCATTTTTAAATTGCTCCCAAGGATGAACCAGACTTGTGGAGGTCTACAATGTTTTTCCTGAGGTCTTGGCTGGTTTCTTTTTATTTCCCCATGATGTCAAGCAAAGAAGCACTGAGTTTGAAGGTAGGCCTTGAAATACATCCACAGGTACACCTCAAATTGACTCAAATGATGTCAATTAGCCTATCAGGAGCTTCTAAACCATGACACAATTTTCTGGAATTTTCCAAGCTGTTTAAAGGCACAGTCAACTTAGTGTATGTAAGGTTTTGACCCACTGGAATTGTGATACAGTGAATTATAAGTGAAATAATCTGTCTGTAAACAATTGTTGGAAAAATTACTTGTCCTTCACAAAGTAGATGTCCTAACCGACTTGCCAAAACTATAGTTTGTTAACAAGAAATTTGTGGAGTGGTTGAAAAACGGGTTTTAATGTCTCCAACCTAATTGTATGTAAACTTCCGACCTGAACTGTATACACACACACACACACACACCTCTACTAACTACTGATAAACATGTCCTGTGTGTGGCTGCCAAAGGTGAGTCTTTGCTTGCATTTGCATTGTTCACAGTCAGTCTTATGTCATACAGGTAGTATTACCCCACTACTCTTGAATCTGCTGTTCTCAACACCGTTGTCCGTAGATGAGATGTCCATAGATAAATGACTGATGCTCTGTTTCCTTTGTTTTTGATAGGTTTGTAGCGGCCTCAAGTGGCAAGGAGGCCTATGTCATCTCTCTGTACATCGACAACCCACTGCTGATCGGAGGCAAGAAGTTTGACCTGCGTCTCTATGTGTTGGTTACCACCTATCGACCTCTCAAGTGTTACATGTAGGTTTATGATGAACCTAAAGCCTACAGCCCGGTTTCATTTCCCTCAAGTCCTACCGCTCTGAAATGACTGGATAGGTGATAGGTAATAGATAGATAATAACTTAATTGTCCCTATACTAATAGAAACATAGACAGTCTGTTACATGAAATGCAAATACATCATTATAAACAGTGCAGTATGCATATACTTTTTCATAATTCTGTAATTATGAAAAAGGTGTACATGTGGATGTATTTCAAGGCCTACCTTCAAACTCAGTGCATCTTTGCTTGACATCATGGCAAAATCAAAAGAAACCAGCCAAGAAATTTTTTTTCTTCCTGAAAGGCCGCTCAGCAAGGAAGAAGCTAGTGCTCCAAAACCACCATAAAAAAGCAGTTTGCAACTGCACATGGAGAAATGTCCTCTGGTCTGATGAAACAAAAATAGAACTGTTTGGCCATAATGACCATCGTTATGTTTGGAGGAAAAAGGTGAGGATTGCAAGCAGAAGAACACCATCCCAACCGTGAAGCACAGGGGTGGCAGCACCATGTTGTGGGGGTGCTTTGCTGCAGGAGGGACTGGTGCACTTCACAAAATAGATGGCATCATGCGGAAGGAAAAGTATGTGGATATAATTGAAGCAACATCTCAAGACTTCAGTTAAAGCTTGGTCGCAAATGAGTTTTCCAAATTCTGTAAAACATTAATAAAGGACATTGCCACTAAGATAAATTATAACTTCAGCATTTGATCAGATCAATATTTGACAATTTGGTCCATTTGGACCTTTGTGTTGCTTCCAGGTATAAACTGGGTTTCTGCCGGTTTTGCACAGTGAAGTACACCCCCAGCACTAGTGAACTGGACAACATGTTTGTGCACCTGACCAATGTGGCCATTCAGAGACATGGGGTAAGTGTGTGTGTGTTGTCAAGACAGATAACATATACACAACACACTAAATGGGCCTAAAACAGGCAGAAATGGCTCCTACATAAATATATGAGTTTCTGTGTGTATATATTTCTACGTGTGTACAATACATCTATACACGTTGCAGGATGACTATAACCATGTCCACGGTGGGAAGTGGACGGTCAGTAACCTGCGTCTGTACCTGGAGAGCACCAGGGGGAAGGAGGTGACCAGCCGACTGTTTGACCAGATCCACTGGATCATGGTGCAGTCCCTAAAGGCTGTCGCTGTGAGTGGTCACACACACATACGGAAACAAAAACGTGTTCCCCATTTTATCCCTGCTGTGTTGCAGCTGCTCTTCCCTTTTTCACTCCTGTCCCACACACTCAACACACTAACTTCCCTTTCACGTCTCAACACTCACGCTCTCTCTTCCTCTCCCTCTCCCTCTCTCTCTTCACAGCCCGTCATGAACAATGATAAACATTGCTTTGAGTGTTATGGATATGACATCATCATCGATGACAAGCTGAAGCCATGGCTCATTGAGGTGAGGCACCCACACACACACACAGTGTAATGACATTGGCAAAAATTACATGAAGTAAAAAAGTCTCTCTTATTGTGAACATGCTATAGATTTACTCACTAAGTCTAGTTCCTACTAAGATGACCTTGTGTCAAAATGTTTTTTTTGTTCTGCATTGCTTGTGAAGGGAAACCAGTGCTGCGTTCCTTTCTCTGTCTAGCAAGTTTAATGTCCTTAGGGTTGACTTTTCTCTCTCTCTGTGTGTGAGTGTTTGTATATATGTGTGTGTGTTTGTGTCTGAGGTGTGTGCTTGTGTCTGAGGTATTTGACTAAAACCTGCTCAAGGCAATGTACAGGAAACAAACTGTACTCTGGTTCACCAGCAGTTATGTATGTTTTTAGGATTTAGGAATGTCACAATGAAACAATTGTCTGTTGTTATGATTTTGTAAACTCCTTCAATCTTCTCTATCTGCCATTGTTTGCATACTGAGTCGTTTACTTTCTATTGGTTTCTCACTGTGAATGTCTGGCTGAGTACATGAAGTCAAACATTCTCGGAGGGTACTAGAGGAATTCAACTTTTGACTTGAACAGGAATAAAAACAGGTCTATTTTGGTAGATCGTTTAAGTTTCCCTGGTCCCGTATTCACTAAGCGTCTCTGTGTGTAGGAGTGCTGATCCGCTGTGAGATCCTCTGGTACAGCCACCCGGGGCAGAATAGCCGTCATGCCAATGCCAAGCCCTCATTAATGTGTATTGTAGAATAACAGCTGAGGAACCAACCTGCAGCAGTCTCTCAGTCTGCAAGGGCTGGGAAACAAGGGAGCAATTCCAACCAAGCTTTGTGTGTGTGTGTGTGTGTGTGTGTGTGTGTGTGTGTTCATGTCGTTCTGGGATTGATCTCTCTTTTTCTCTCTCTTAGCTGTCCATGTGAGTGTCTGTGTGCCAATATATTTACAACCCACACCCACCGTTGCTGCTAATACATTGTCCGTGTGGTACATTTCCTGCCTGATAAGCAGCTCCCAGTTCCTATGGGGACCGATAGGAAATGAAAACAGTGAAATAGTCATTCCTGCCTGCTACTAGTCTCCAGTACTTTGTACTCTACTCATACTCAGGACAGAACTTTCCATGCTGGCCCATGTGTACATAATGACTAATGCTTATCCTGACCTGTGCTCTCTGCTGTGTGTGTGTGTGTCTATTCCGCGTCTGTCCTCCAGGTTAACGCTTCTCCGTCGCTCACTTCCAGCACAGCCAACGACCGGATCCTGAAGTACAATCTGATCAATGACACTCTCAACATCGTCACACCCAACGGGGACATTCCCGACTGCCGCTGGAACCGCAGCCCACCCCGAGAGGCCCTGGGCAACTACCAAGTCCTGTGAGTGACAGCCCCCTCCTCCTATCACAGCGCTCGAGGGAGAAAACAGGCCTGAGGCGTGTTCAGCAGGACGCAGCGTTTCGGAATATTTAGTTAGAAATATGCTATGCTTCTCTGACATGTAGAATTAGAAATCAAGTCGGATCTAATCATGGCATTTCTATCTGCAGCATTTGACAACATTTGACTACGGAACATGGCCCAGGATTTAAAAAAAATTGTTTAAAAAAAAATCTAATAGTGGAGTGCCAGATGGGCAGGGTTTGACGTTTTGGAACTATTGGTCCGTCAAGCCAGGATTAACAGTTAAAGAAAATATCTCTAACCGTGAACTGATTTAGGATCAGATGAACTGAAACAAGCCATCTACGATTCACCGCATAGCAGCTTCTAGTCATTGTTGCTAGCTATCTGACCGATCAGAATGACAACACACAGCCTTTTACCTCAGAGTTACATTTTTGTTGTGATGTTATTACTATATTGTCTTTATACTTCCTATATCTGGCATCTTTACTTATTTTATGAGTTGGAGAACACTTTGGGAGGGATCTTAGACCATTCCTACATACAGAATCCACAGGAGGTTGGTGGCACTATAATTGGGGAGAACAGGCTCTTGGTAATGGCTGGAGCAGAATGAGTGAAATGGTATCAAAACCATCAAACACATGGTTTCTATTTATTCTGTTCCAGGTGTTATTATGAGCCGTCCTCCCCTCAGCAGCCTCCACTGACAGAATCTTTCCAGATTCTTGATATACTTCGTCTGCGCTTATAGACTGCCCTCTTCAATTCAAATCACAGCTTTTCAATAGGTTTCTACTTTTGATTTTGGGGCCAATGAACCATTTCTTTGTGGATTTTGATGTGTGCTTGGGGTTATTGTCTTGCTGGAAGATCCACTTGCGGCCAAGTTTCAGCCTCCTGGCAGAGGCAACCAGGTTTTTGTTAATAATATCCTGATACTGGGTAAAGTTCATGATGCCGTTGATTTTAACAAGGACCCCACGACCAGTGGAAACAAAATAGCCCCATAAGATACGCCACCAAACTTTACAGTAGGTACTGGGTTCTTTTCTGCTCATGCATTCTCATTTAGACGCCAAACCCACCAATAGTGTGCGTGGCCAAAGATCTCTATTTTTGCTCATCTTTATCAAGGGTGTCAATAATTTCATACCCCACTGTAGCTCTTACCAATACTCTGTCTTACACATACACTCTTAGAAACAAAAGGTGATATCTAGGACCTAAAACTGTTCTTCGACTGTCCACATAAGATAACCCTTGGAACACAAAAGAGTTCTACCTGGAACCAGGAAAGGTTCTACCTGGAATCAAAAAGTGTTATCCTATGGGGGCAGCCGAAGAACCCTTTTGGAAGCCTTTTCTAAGAGTGTGCTCTCTCTCTCTCTCTATCCTCTGTCTCTCTCTCTATCTTCTGTCTCTTCCCCTCACTTCCTGCCTCCGTCTCTCTCTCACTCACCACTCTCCCTCCCTGCCTCTCTCTGTCTTCCCCTCCGTCCCTGCCTGTCTCTCTCTCCCTACCTCCCTCCCTCTATCTTTCCCTTCCTCAGGTACGACGAGGAGCAGGCGCTGAGCGAGAATGTAGAACGTGACCTACGGAGTCGCTCAGGCCAGTCGCTGGGGTCTAAGGGAATGGCGAAGGGGGGAACAGGGCCTCGCCCAGCTGCCGCCACCTGGAAGTGAGGTGGTAATGTCCAACGCCTCACTGTGCCTCACTGTCCCTTCACTGACCTCTTGTCGCTCTTCCTGTGTCATTCATGGGGGAAAGGGGGTCGGGGGCAAGGGACGACCCAGACAGAGGGATGGAAGGATGACAGGGAGGGAGAGGACCCAGTAAGCTCTGAGGACCCTACCATGCATCACAAGCAAGGACACGTGTGTGTCAGTAAAGAAAGGATCACACACACTCACGTTTAGCAGAAGCTCTGTATAATACACTAAATAATAGCATTTATCAACCTTTTATATAACAATGGGAAGGGGATGTTCTCAGATGACTGTTAGAGGATTTCAATCAATGCACATGTTTGAATAATGTTTACATATATTGTTGTGGAATTGTTTTAATTTAATGTTTTTTATGTTTTCAAGCAGAATATTTGCTAGGTTAAGACACATCGGCGTGTGTAATTATTCTGTTAATGTCTGAAAACCGACAGGATCCACCTCTTTATTTTGAAATGTATGACCAGAAAAGCATTTGCTTTTTGTTGACTGTATAAAACATAGTGTAATGGACAATGCTAACAACAAACAAACGTAAGGCTGGAAAGTGAGCTTTGAAGCGTTTGCTTTTCAAGCCACTGGAGTCGGCTTTAAAGTGTATAAGGCTACAGTATGCATAATTACTTTTACAAAACTGAGAGACTTGTTCAATGTTTGGTTATACAACTTTACTTTTTAGTTGTTACTCATAAGTTCACCTTTGGGATAAAGAAATGCTTTTACAGTTAAATATCTGGATATAAAGTGATGAGGTCAGCTCTTCAAACGTTGAAGTACCTTTAATTTTGTGTTGTGGATGACATTGCCATGCCAACAAATATTTTCCTGTGGTGTGACCTTGGAGGGGTGACCTCGAAACCAGGGTTGCATCCCAAAGGGCACCCTATTACCTATGGGCCCTGGTTAAAAGTAGTGCACTATATAGGGAATAGGGTGCCATTTGAGACACTGACCAGCACACCCTTGGTCTGCCTGTGTGTTTAAGATAATCCCATTCTGGTCACAGTGTGTGGTCACCTCGAGCGGTTGGCATACAAGAGACTAAAGCTGAAGCTGACTAAAGCTGAAGTGGCTACTGAGCTACAACAGAATGAACCATTCTGATTGTGTGAAAGTGAACATGATGTAATAACCCATAGAGTATCTTTATTCATTTCTTATATACAGTACCATACATCCCACCCCACCTCACTGTGGTCCCCAGAGTTGTTAAAGGGATAGTTCACCCAAAGGAAACCAAATGTAATTTTGTAATTTGGGTGAATTATCACTTTAACAGTCACCATTAGGTTTTGCCTTTAATGATGTGGACGTTTTTGTATAGAAGACTGTACCATGTTTTATATATACTAATATGGTGCTGCTGCCTTTGTCTTACAGATGGTTTTAGTACACAATGAAATATACATGGTTACATTAAAATAACGTATGTACTTTTGACACTATTTGGTTATGCATTTCATGTCATCCTTTTACCCTCATTCTTTGTTAAATACAGGTAGCTGCAATTATATTTTTTATATACATGTACTGAATATAGGAATTATAACATGCAATGTTTTTGGTTTTTAAATGTATTAATAATTCCTGGTGCCTCAAATATCTGCATGTAATAAATCCAATTAAACAATGGGGGATTTGTGTAAATCTCAATTTTTTAGGGGTCACCTGTGTGCATTAGACAGACTCCCACACCTAACACGGACTGTGTCAGAGCACTCTCTGAATTTGAGAGAGGTCACATTTCCCCATCCCTCAGCTGTATACCAAAACAAGTGGCAGGGCTGTCGTTTTGCTAAACAATATCAGTGGCCATATATTCATTGTGTTTGTAGTTCTTGACATTTCTTGAAATGAGAACTACTATTTTGAAGGTTTTCTATTTTGCATACCGGAAGAGATGGTGGGTGCGTTGATGCTGCGGCTCCTGTTGCTGGTAAGAAAAAAAACTGGTAAAATGTTAGCCAGCTAAATACAGCTAATTTATTCATTGATTCCGCGTCTCTCAAGAGGAGCGGAACTCTTCGAGGTAAAGTGATAGCATGTCTAGCTATATCTAATACCTATTTTGTTCATTTGTAACTTTGGTTTTTTAACTTTACAGCAACTGTACGAAAGTTTTTCTATGTAACATTACTAGAAGCAAGCTATTTAGCTAACGTTAGCCACAACTATCCAACCAGCTGGAAGGTGGGGTATGAAACAGCTAAGTTAACCTTAGCTAGCTAACGAACTATGGTTGACATAGCAGTACAGTCGGTAGCTAGTTAACGTTACTTGTTATGGGTCCTGGTAGATGGCTACCTAGTTAGTTTGGTAGCTAACTAACGTTAACGTCAGCTAATGATTTAGTTAACTAACAATGTTTAAGATAGCCCGCTACCTAGTCCTAGTGAACTATTACTGGCATAATAGCCAATTGCTTACTTACTAGCAAGCTCCCTAACTAGGGAACTAAAATAGGATCGGGAGTATTTTGTTAGGGTTTATTTTTAGTTGGCTCAAGATCTGTCTGTCTGACTTACAGCCCTTGCATCAGTGACTGATGAAAAAAGGGCGGGGCAGGTTTCAGAAGTTACGATAACCCCGCTGTCATCTCATGCAGTCTAAATTCAGAGTCAACTAATCACCACAAATGTTCTGTGTCTAGCGATCTTGTCACAGTGTAAAAGTTTCTATCTAAAAATCAAGTTTTCACTTTAAAACTGACTTATGAATTCAATCACTTTTTTTTTTTACTTTAACAAAACCTTGGTTCGCACCTAATATAAATCATTGGTTCACAATGACCCAAAACCTTCCCTTGAGAGAAGTGGAATGGAAGTGACTTTTTGGACCTGAATGCCAAAACATTCAGGAGATGGAGATTCTCAAAGTTGACTGGACCCATTTTGATCTCATTTGAAAGCTAAAATAACAGGGTTGTCAAACTATAGTATTTAAAGTACCATCCATCATAATTTTTATCATTCGTCACCTGGAAGTTGGAGTGGCATTGTACTCATTTTGTTTCTATGGTGACCGGGCCCTTAACATCATGCCAGCACAGTACATGGGCTTCCACAGGAAAGTGACTAGAAGACCGCTTGCATCTGTGATGTCACTTAATCCAGTATTTCCCCCCATTATGTGTCTCCCTCGGTTGGCACTTTAACATGGAAAATGCCTGTAAGAGTGGAACAAATACCATTGTTTAAGCCTGACCCTTGGTCCAAGGTTTTTGGGTAGGATTGACTGCTGGTGGTGTCAGTGACTTTGTTATCCAAGTAGAGAGAATCTCTCAACATTGAGTTCTTAACCCACTGGGGACGGTGTTTGCCATACAGAGAGGGCCCACTATAGGCCCCATTCTGTCATTGTGAGATCAACAGCAGCAATGCACAGCTTCATCACCAAGGAGGACAAGGTTGACTGACTGACACAGCGAAAAAACAATCCAAGTTTACAAACTATGGTTGCTATGTAAACACTTCACTCCTCTAAAGTCGATTGGGTAAACTTCTGACTTGCACACAATCTTTTAAAACACCCCCATAGGGATTTATAAATATGGTGTCCCACATAAGATGGTAGGGATGGCAGCAATCATTGCAAAATACATCTCAACACATGATTATTTTAGGAAACAAAAGAAGGAAATGGAAACGGATATATTTTTCTTATGAAAAAAAACTACCTCAGGACTACAGTAGAAGGACATTTGCTAATAGGTTGATGACCTAGTAGCAAAATTGTACCCTAGTCTTTACATTCCATTGCCATGATAAGACTGAAGAAACAGTGCTATCATTCACCCTATGCAGGCCTGTGTCTATACTAAGGCCAGAGAGTAGAACCATAGAGATTACAAGTTTGTCCATTTCCATTTCAGCAAAATGACAGATAATTCCATGGCAGCCATGTTATCACCCCCTGGAAGAAAGCATAAAATAATCCAGAATTGTCACAATGATCCACTAAACCCCTACATGTGAATACTCCTCAAGAACCGATCATGCAATGGTCAGAGGCAGCAACAGGACATTCAGTGTTGCGTCCCAATTCTCCACACTTTTCCAAAAGTGTGCACTTACTAGCACACTTCCCGTCATGGATTTAAAAGCATTGGAAGGGTCAAAGCATTGGCTAGAGGGAGGTTCCACTGTTTAATCCATGAATTGTGTTCAAGTGCTCACTTTGGGAGAAGGGTGGAAAATTGGGACTCAGCCCCAGGGGCTTCTAAACAGGGTTCATTTGATGTTTAGTGTATACATGTAGGCCTACTTGTACAATGTATGGCTGGTCTTGGCTCCATTCCACATGTGTGATATCTCCTACTACTATAGCCCTGAGGCTATATGTAACAAGGCTCTCAGAGTAGGAGTGCTGATTTGCGTAGGTAGCCTTGCGCGAGCCTTGGCAGATATCACCTCTTTCTGTAGCGTGAGGCAGCTTGATGTAGAGGTACACCCCTGGACAGGATGCTAGTCTATCGCAGGGCCTTACCTGCAATCTATCTCCTTAATACTGAGTGCCAAGCATAGATGCATTGGGTCCAATTTTAGTCTTTTTGGTAGAACTCGATCCAACTTCCAACCTTCCAATCTCAGGGTGGACACTCTTACCACAAGGCCACTGAGTTGGTTGGGGAGCGCTGATTTAAGGATCAGTTTAATTCTTAATAATAAATCATACATGGACAGGGGGAACCTGATCCTAGATCAGCAGCGCTCGTACTCGGACCTGGACCTCACTCTGGCGTCTGTGTTCTTCTTTCTTCTCTTTTAACTTTACACCCAAAAGAGAGGAAGTGTTATTTTCCTGGTCAGGCCAAACTGTGTAACATCTGTGATTGGGGCCTCCCCTGCTCACATAGTCAGTGAGTCACTGGCAGACAACAAGGAAGTGTCTCCTTTTGTAACAGGGAGACTAATCAGACACGACACCCCTCCAAGGTAACTTGTTGCCATTGTGTGTTGCGGTAGACTACTCTGGATCAGTGTAGGGCTGTGACGATATCCGTATCGTGACATTGTTTCCATGGAAACCATGAAGCAGCCCAAACTCTTTGGTCTGTTAACTTGGTGTAACATATTGTGTTCTATAACTTAGAAAATAAATAAATGGGACTCTGGATGACGACATAATGATGTTTGTTTCCAACATTAGGGATGTTTCCCTAAATAAGTCAAATCTGCTTTGTGTTTTGTTTCCTTGCCACAATAGTAACGAATATCTCAATACTGGTATCGTCACTGTCTTTGTGTGAGAGGTGCTTATTTATAAGGGCATGATTGTGAGATCTATCTGGGGCTGTGTTTGAGAACTCACACACACACACACACAAACACCTTTCTCGAGGACAGACATGTTTGTGCCTGTCAGCAGACATGGTTGGGCATGACATGCTTGTGAGCTTCGCTTTATTGCCCTGCAGTGGTGTTATGAACAGATCAACATCCTAACATGTGTACCCCACTGTCCCGGTCTCCTGTCTCTTTTATAGATTTCTATTAGAGCACTGTCTGTCTCTCTGGGGCTGCTAAAGAGTACAGACCTGAAGCTATGAATAGTGGAATGGACAGGGTCTGTTTGCCAGGATTGTGTGGCTGAGTTCAGACCAGTAAACAGTAGTACAATGCCCTGAGCCCAGAGTTGCCTAAGAGCATTCCAGCACTGTCCGTCTACCGCAAACTGCTATCTGTGGAGAGTAGTCAACTTCAGAAATAGAATAGAAAAGAATTGATGCCCACTCATAGACGGTAGGCTATGTTTAGCCGTCCACCCATGTCATTTAGCCAACACTGAGGATCCTCTCTATTTAGACTTAGCCTACCAGTCATCTCCCACATCACCATGTTACGGACTCTCTCGCTCGCTTTTGCTCATCTTATTCTCTTGTTCTCTTTTGTTATTTTTTCCACGTTCTTTCTCTCCGTTTTTATTCTCATTCAGTTTCACTCTATTTCCCACATTCTCTCTCTCAATCACCCCCCCTCTCACTGCCTCTCTATCGCACTGCCTCTCTATCGCACTGCCTCTCTATCGCACTGCCTCTCTATCGCACTGCCTCTCTATCGCACTGCCTCTCTATCGCACTGCCTCTCTATCGCACTGCCTCTCTATCGCACTGCCTCTCTATCGCACTGCCTCTCTATCGCACTGCCTCGCTATCGCACTGCCTCGCTATCGCACTGCCTCGCTATCGCACTGCCTCGCTATCGCACTGTCTCTGTGGTAAAGGTCAGTGGAGTCTCATGTTTGTTCTGGGTGCAGCAGGGCTGTAGTGTGTCATGACTCAGGCCCCTCCAGTCTCAGGCTCCTCAGTGCTGCTGTTCACTGATCATGTGCATTCAATTACTCCCTGGGTGACCCATCTCTGTCTCTCTGTCTCACTGACTTTGGGAACCTGTATTTCTATGTGCAGCTGACAGCTGTCCAATCCGAGGGGGCCCTGTATCCCTTGATGTTGGTTCATATAACCCCAGCGGGTCTAGTTCTGAAGCTAGTGGGTGTCTGTGTTTTCTCAACATGCCAGGAGACACACACAGCATACAATGCCTATACCCCACGTAGACTAATGCATTGCTGCCTATACCCCACGTAGCCTAATGCATTGCTGCCTATACCCCATGTAGCCTAATGCATTGCTGCCTATACCCCACGTAGACTAATGCATTGCTGCCTATTCCCCACGTAGACTAATGCATTGCTGCCTATACCCCACGTAGACTAATGCATTGCTGCCTATACCCCATGTAGACTAATGCATTGCTGCCTATACCCCACGTAGACTAATGCATTGCTGCCTATACCCCACGTAGACTAATGCATTGCTGCCTATACCCCACGTAGACTAATGCATTGCTGCCTATACCCCACGTAGACTAATGCATTGCTGCCTATACCCCACGTAGACTAATGCATTGCTGCCTATACCCCACGTAGACTAATGTATTGCTGCCTATACCCCACGTAGACTAATGTATTGCTGCCTATACCCCACGTAGACTAATGTATTGCTGCCTATACCCCACGTAGACTAATGTATTGCTGCCTATACCTCACGTAGCCCAATGCATTGCTGACTATACCCCACGTAGCCCAATGCATTGCCCACTGTAGACTGTATGCAATGTATTCCTATGCTGTACGCAGACCTAGATTTGTTCAGTGTATCAGAGGCTATTGGACAATGTTGGAACTTGATGTCTCTGCTGCTGGCATTTGCAGAATTGCACCATGCTTGGTACACCTGGACTATAATTCTAGTAATATCTGAACATGAAATGACTGTTTGATCACATCACACGTAAGCCTAGTTCCCTATTTCCTTCATCAAGAATTGAAACTTGAGCAGTTGTCCATTTGGAGCAGTTGTCCATTTGGTGCGACGTCTTATCTGTGGCCTCGTTTTGCAGGTGTTTGAAGACCACCACTCCTAATTCTATTCTTAGGAGGATACACACGCAAATCCTATACCCTTTACAGACAGACTTTACGGTATGTTGCCTATAAAAAATATAAAATATATATACACACAATTTTTTTTTTGAGGATAATACATTCTTGCCGGGATAAACCTTTTATATCTCCTGTGCACATGCCGGCAAGTTTAGGAGTGGCAGTAGACATGAGCCGATGTGGGTGGACTATTTGAATAAATCCATTGAATATACACCATTACATAGCCTACACTGGATTTAGGCTACATTATTGCGTGGTAAATGTTTCTGATCAGTGATAGATGAGCTATACCACCTCCAATTATTTTCCCAGCCAGAGAAGAAACCATATATAGCATACAGGGGGAGATTCAATGATACAAAATCACATTGATTAAGACAAGTCACAGGCTTTAGGTCTGGAGTTGGCCTAGGTTACTAAGCAACTGAAAAGGAAGAGCAAAACAATCTGCTTGTTAAGCTACATAACACACTGGCAAAATATTCTGATCAGCAATAATAAATGAGGCAACTAGACAAGATGACCATGAGTAGCACTCACCTCAATTTAGCATTTCACCAGCCTAATTGTAGCCTAACCAATATCCAAACGGAGAGTCAGTGAAAAGAAAATCAGACATTTGGATGTTATCAATACAAGTCATCACGCTTGTCTCAAAGCAGGGTAAAACAGTACTGAAATTGTTGAACACACGGGTAGGCTATTGCTTCAAAGGTATTGTAACAATTGGATGACTTTGGGAGTATCAGTAAGCAACCATTTGATGCCTTCAATTGCACTAGCCTATTTTATTCTAATATTTTTGTCATTCATGGATATTTATTCCCACATTAATTCTTTATGGATCCATCTGGTTGTGGTTAAGAAAACAGTGCATGCGGTGGGCTATGTGATGAGATGGGTGGAGTCACTTGCCTCAAAGTTTACAACTGGCAGGAGGATAGCAGTAACGGGTGCTGCCTAGCAACCATCAAGAGCTGAGGAGCGTAGTGCGTGCCAGTGCTACCTCAGCATTACGGCTACATTTCATACTAAGCCGTAGGCAGACCTTTACCTTAATCATGACTAGGTCGGTTGGCAGAAATAAAAGTAGAGGCTTGCCGGCAATTCCTTTCATTTATAAAAAAAGGTTGTCGGGAAAACGTCTTGATTTGAAAGGTGTACTAGATGGCTTCTTCTTTCTGTTCCTCTTTCTCGTTTTCGCTCCCTCTGTTTTGTGGCCGGTATATGTATGACAAGTTGCCTAGAGAAGCTGAGTGGACTTCAGACTCCGCAGTCTGCCAGGAACAACACTAGGGGCCTAATTCCATTTTTGCTCCTCCCTGAAGTGTGTTCTCTCCCCCTGAAGGATTCAAAGGAATGAATTGCTTCCATGTAGGTTAATTTCCATGAGTGTAAGGGGTCATTCATAACAGAGGACAGAACATAAAAACATGTTTGATAACACTGCAGTTCCTCACAATAAAATGAGAGCTCTTAATCAAGTTTAAAAGCGAAGATGTCCTCTAGCCCACACTTGAACCAATTCATTGTTTTTCAATCCTTCGGTGTGTAAACTTGTACATGATTAGGATCCCCATTAACTGTTGCACATGCAGCAGCTACTATTTCTGGGGTCCACATAAAACATGCATGACAGAGTACAGAAAGAACAGTTATAGACAAGAACAACATAAGTAATATTGTCAAGGCAGAAGGAGACAACAAAAAGAATACTATTTACTCGCTTCATACTACAGTGCATTTGGAAAGTATTCAGACCCCTTCCCCTTTTCCACATTTTTTTACGATAGACTTTAAAAACATTTTCGATTAAATTATTTTTATGCACAATACCCCAAAATGACAAAGTGAAAACAGTTTAGATTTTTTTTTGTACTAATTTATTCAAAGTAAAAAAAAAATCCTTTTTATTACAGCCTTTTGCTATGAGACTCTGAATTGAGCTCAGGTGTATCCTGTTTCCTTTGATCATACTTGATGTTTCTACAACTTGATTGAAGTCCACCTGGGATAAATTCTATTGATTGGCACACACCTGTCTATATAAGGTCCCACAGTTGACAGTGCATGTCAGAGCAAAAACCAAGCCATGGGGTCGAAGGAATTGTCCGTAGAGCTCCGAGACAGGATTGTGTCGAGGCACAAATCTGGCGCGGGGTACTAAATTATGTCTGCAGCATTGAAGGTCCCCAAGAACATAGTGGCCTCCATAAATTGAAGAAGTTTGGAACCACCAAGACTCTACCTAGATCTGGTTGCCCGGACAAAATGAGCAATCGGGGGAGAAGGGCCTTGGTCAGGGAGGTGACCAAGAACCCGATGGTCACTCAGACAGAGCTTCGGAGTTCCTCTGTGGAGATGGGAGAACCTTCCAGAAGGAAAACCATCTCTGCAGCACGCAACCATTCAGGCCTTTAGTCCTAAAGGACTCTCAGACCATGACCAACAAGATTCTCTGGTCTGAAGAAACCAAGATGGAACTCTTTGGCCTGAATGCCAAGCGTCACATCTGGAGCAACCAGACACTGCTCATCACCTGGCCAATATCGTCCCTACGGTGAGGCATGGTGGTGGCGGCATCATGCTGTGAGAATGTTTTTCAGCGGCAGGGACTTGGAGGCTAGTCAGGATTGAGGGAAAGATGAATGGAGCAAAGTACAGAGAGATCCTTGACAACCTGCGCCAGACTAGGCCATAGGTTCACCTTCCAACAGGACAACGACCCTAAGCACATAGCCAAGACAACGCAGGAGTGGCTTTGGGACAAGTCTCTGAATGTCAATGAGTGGCCCAGCCAAAGCCTGGACTTGAACCCGATCGAACATCTCTGGAGAGACCTGAAAATACCTGTGCAGCGATGTTCCCCATAAGCGCAATAATTTTCAAAGATTTAGTATCTGGTGTGACGACCCAACATCTCAACCATGCTCAATGGGTGAGTATGTTTGCGTATGCAGGCCATGGAAGAACTGGGACATTTTCAGCTTCCAGGATTGTGTACAGATCCTTGTGACATGGGCCCATGCATTATCATGCTGAAACATGAGGTGATGGCGGCGGATGAATGGCATGACAATGGGCCTCTGGATATCGTCACGGTACCAACATTTTGGAGAAATAAGCTTTTTGTGCATATGCAACATTTCTAGGATCTTTTATTTCAGCTTGTGAAACATGGGATCAACACTTTACATGTTGCGTTTTATATTTTTGTTCAAGCTCTAGTCTTGTCTGTCTTGATTACTGTCCGGTGATATGGTCAGGTTGCAGCAAAGAACAGACCTAGCAAAGCTGCAGCTGGCTTTAAACAGAGCAGCATGCCTTGGCCTTAACTAAAAAGAACAAATATCAACAACATGCATGATTTTTTTTCTGGTTGAGGGTTGAAGAGAGATTGACTACTTCTCTCCTAGTCTTTAAAAAAAATATTTGTTTAGAAAAATCCTAACCACTTGTATGATCTATTTGCATACACTTCAGATAGTGGGATATGTCTATGGGTTAGGGTTGTGGGATATGTCTATGGGTTAGGGTTGTGGGATATGTCTATGGGTTTCTTCACGGGACTCAAACCAAAGAAAACGGATTTAATGCTTCGATCAGTTATAGCGCAATATCATCACGGAATGCTCTGCCACCAAGAGAAATGTATAAATAATACATCTTTCCAAAGCGCATTTAAATTTCCATGTTATGCTACTTCTCACAGTATTTGTTAACAAAATCTGAAAATTCTCTGGATACATTCAGTAACATAAGAATATTCATTGACATTTTGGAGTAGGTGCAAGATAATAAAGACCGATTTAAGGGTTGAGTTAGAGGTTTAACTGGTCTCGCTAAGTTGCCACGCATCTCTCCAAGCTATGCACAGTTCCTATGTAATTTCAATGCACTTTAACTGAAAGAGCCTTCAACTATAAGGTGCTTTTTCTTAGCTCTCCCAGCTTTGAGATTGAGGAACTGAAGCAAGATCTCTTGCAGTTGTTTGTTTGGAACACAGCCATGCGTCCCCACCGTCACACAATTAATATTTATACAATCCAAAAACAGTCCATTAAAAATCGCAATCTGGGTCAGGTTGGCATCATTTGAAAGCTTATTCTGTTGCCAACATGGTTCGTTAAGTTTGATAAAATATGATCTTCCAGTGTTAGGCTTTCAAAAGGCACTAAAGACAAACAGATTGTAATTTTGGAGTCATGAGTGCATTCATGTGTGTGCTCCACACCTAATTTTCTTCCACAATACGACAAACGGGCTTGTTGTGTTCAGGACAACCCAGGGTATAACGCATGTCACCCTGTAACTGTGGATCAAACACAGGCTCGTTGTGTTCAGGACAACCCAGGGTATAACGCATGTCATTCTGTAACTGTGGATCAAACACAGGCTCGTTGTGTTCAGGATAACCCAGGGTATAACGCATGTCATCCCGTAACTGTGGATCAAACACAGCGATCATAAACGTTGACACTGTAAATTCCATGAGTTTGCACATTTGGACTGGTTTTTATTATAATCCTCAACGTCTCATCTTTCAGAACACGTCGACTTCTCTCGTTTTACAGCATTTCCCTCACTCAGACAATAACAAATGTGCAAATGTAGCCCAATTAGCAGGAGGGACGGGGTCATATTCTTGTCGCGAGCAGCGCTCAAGTTTGTAGCGGCTATCAGTCAAACACCAATCCAACGCTCTGAACCTGAGCTCTGACATCATGTTACTGTAACAGTCACTGGGTTCCAATGTAGGTGCTTAATGAAAACATCTGCCAATTTTAGACCCATAATAAGGGATGAATGGCTGTGAGTGGAAAGGTGTGTGTGTGTGTGTGTGTGTGTGTGTGTCTTGTGAGTGTGTATAGAGTCAGTGCAGATAGTCAGGGTAACCATTGATTATTTAGCTGTCTTATGGTTTGGTGGGTAGAAGCTGTCTCGGAGCTTGTTTGTCCGTCCGAGAACCGATTCTCGGGTACTGTTTGCTGGACGGTAGGAGAGTGAACAGTCTGGCTTGGGTGGCTGATATCTTTGTCCATTTTTCGTGCCTTCCTCTGACACTGCCTAATATAGAGGTCCAGGATGGCAGAGAGCTCCGCCTCAGTGATTTACTGGGCTGTCCACACTGGAGGTCGACCGATTATGATTTTTCAGCACCGATACCGATTATTGGAGGACCAAAAAGGCCGATATCAGTTAACTTAATCAGACATTATTTTATTTTTTTGTTGTAAATAATGACAATTACAACAATACTGAATGAACACTTATTTTAACTTAATATAATACATCAATAAATGTAGCCTCAAATAATGCAAAAACAAAGTGTTGGAGAAGAAAGTAAAAGTGCAATATGTGCTATGTAAGAAAGCTAACGTTTCAGTTCCTTGCTCAGAACATGAGAACATATGTTAAAAGGAACCACCAGCTTTCATGAGTCTTCAATATTCCCAGGTAAGAAGTTTTAGGTTGTAGTTATTATAGGACTATTTCCCTCTATACCATTTGTATTTTATTAACCTTTGACTATTGGATGTTCTTATAGGCTCTTTAGTATTGCCAGTGTAACAGTATAGCTTCTGTCCCTCTCCTCGCTCGAACCAGCAACACAATGACAACAGCCACCATCGAAGCAGTGTTAACCATGCAGAGCAAGGGGAACAACTACTAGAAGGCTCAGAGCGAGTGACATTTGAAACGCTATTAGCGCGCGCTAACTAGCTAGCCATTTCACTTCGGTTACACCAGCCTCATCTCGGGAGTTGATAGGCTTGAAGTCATAAACAGTGCAATGCTTGACACACAACGAAGAGCTGCTGGCAAAACGCACGAAAGTGCTGTTTGAATGAATGTTTACGTGCCTGCTTCTGCCTACCACTGCTCAGTCAGATACTTAGATACTTGTATGCTTGTATGCTCAGTCAGATTATATGCAAAGCAGGACACGCTAGATAATATCTAGTAAGAACTACACATGGTTGATGATAACTAGTGGTTATGATTGTTTTTTATAAGATAAGGTTAATGCTAGCTAGCAACTTAGCCTGTTACACGAATGCAGTAAAACAAGGTGTCTCCTTGTGGAGTGCAACGAGAGAGAGGCAGGTCGTTATTGCGTTCGACTAGTTAACTGTAAGTTTGCAAGATTGGATCCCCCGAGCGGACAAGGTGAAAATCTGTCGTTCTTCCCCTGAACAAGACAGTTAACCCACCATTCCTAGGCAGTCATTGAAAATAAGAATGTGTTCTTAACTGACTTGCCTAGTTAAATAAAGGTATTCAAAAAAATCTGCTAATCGGCGCCCAAAAATACAGATTTCCGATTGTCATGAAAACTTGAAATCGGCCCAAATTAATCGGCCATTCCGATTAATCGGTCGACCTCTAGTCCACACCACTCTAGCATATTTGCGGTCGAGGGTGATGCAGCCAGTCAAGATGCTCTCTATGGTGCAGCTGTAGAACATCCGAGGGCCCATGTCAAATCTTTTCAGCCTCCTGAGGTGGAAGAGGTGCTGTCGTGACCTCTTCAAGACTGTTGGGTGTGTGTGGACCATGTTAAGAACTTAGTGATGTGGATGCCATGAACACATCCAATATTACTCCTAGAGTTCAGCTTCCTCAACTTGCTCAATTGTCTCACCCTTTATACACAACTCCAGTTGAGGTTTAGGTCTTGGAGAATGTTATGAACCAAATACAATCTTTTTAGATGTACTTAAGACCAGTTTGTTAATCACCCATTCTGATACAGACAAACTCCTTGTAATAAGGGTCTGTGAGCTCACTGGCTTTGTGTGCTGACATGTAGAGTGTGGAATCATCAGCATACATAGTAATTCTAGCTTCTTGTAAGACAAGTTACTCTTTATTTTTTTACAAATAATTTGCAATGGCCCAAGGCAACTGCCCTGCGGGACACCACACTGACGTTAGAGAAGCTTCCAAGTTTAACTTTCCAACCATGTGAACGCAGGTGATGTAAAGCCATAACAAGTTACTTTTTACAAGTTATGATCAATAACATCAGTCATCTGAGTCAGTGCAGTACAAGTTCAGTGCCCTTCTCTATATGCATGCTGAATCAGTAGTTAACTTGTTCAAACACAATTATCTCCATCAGTTTACTAAGAACAGGCTGTTAACTGATTGGGTGGTAGTTAGAGCCAGCAAAGGGTGCTTTACTATTTATAGGCAGTGGAATTACTTTAGTGTTCTTCCATGGCTGTGAACACACTCATTTTAGGGTTTGGTGAAACATATAGCAAATGGGTAACAAACAGCAACCAAGTGCAGACTTTGGAGAGACGGGGAAAGACTGAATTAGGCCTCTGTGTCTAAACCTCCTCAGTCTAGAGATGTTTAGTGGTTCTGAACTGTGTTCATAGTTCACTGCGGTCACCAACTAGTTTCCTTAGGGGTCCATTCTATTTGGTTTGTACTAGTTGGCTGTGGGTTCGTCTTGCAATCTTCTCCATACCTTTACGTTACGTCATTTAGCAGACACTCTTATCCAGAGCAACTTACAGAAGCAATTAGGGTGAAGTGCCTTGCTCAAGGACCACTCTGGGATTTGGACCAGCGACCTTTCAGTTACTGGCCCAGCACTCTTAACCACTAGGCTACCTGGCACCCTATACAGAGTTCTCTTCCGTTAGGAAGTCTGTTGTTGTAGCCACTAGCCAGCTCTTAGTTTCTGTTAGGTTAGTTAGCGGTATAGTAGCAGTATAGAAATGTAGGCTGTTTGCTCAATGAAAGGGTTTGGTCCATTTGTATGCTCCATGAAAGGTGTCGAATCGATACAATAATATGCTTTATAGAAGCCACTGAACAGGCACTGATCAGACATTGTGTGAATGGATCCACCAGGTCCACAAACGGTGCTCTGTTTATTTTTTATAAAGTTACAAACGGGATTAGCTCAGCTGTAGAATGTTGTGGTCCATTCCATGCACTGCTGTGTTCCATAGTTGTCATGGCAGCGATTTGGTGAGTGATGGACAGCAACAGCTGAGCGAGGGCAGGAGGGAGAGAGCGCACAGGAAGATCTATGATTCCTCTGGTGGCCCTTTTTTCTGGTGTGTTTGTGTGGTCAATTCAAACAACTTTTATTTCCTGGGAGTGTGTTTTCATATGTGGTAATGAATGGCACATACCACAAATGTGTAGGGTACAGTATAAAGGATAAGCATCATTGTGTGTGTGTGTGTGTGTGCAGAGTTTGATGGATTTGAATGGGAGAGCTCTATATGAGTTGCCTGCTGTGTCCCATAATTACTGTGTCATCTGAGTACTTAATGAACATCATTTCTGGGTCTGAGCTCCTACAGCCCTCTGTGTACAGGGTGAATAAAACAGGCCAGATGACACAGCCTTGCGGTGATCCTGTACAGATGGTTCTGGAAGAGCTGCAGTGACCATTGAATCTGACCAGCCGTCCTCTATTTGTCAGGAAGGACCGGACCCAGAAAATCAAATGTGGAATGACATTCATGTTCTGGAACTTTTGAACCATTAAGTGAGGCTGGACTGTATCAAAGGCACTAGAGAAATGCACAAATACCATCCTGATGTATGTCTTGGGCTTCTCCAGGTGGTTATGGGCACGGTGCAGTAGGGACTGCATCATCAACACCCCTGTAACGACCGCTTGTAAGAAACTGGAGAGGGTCTGTATAACAGCATACCTCCTTTTGTAGAATCAGTAGATGTTGAAGCTATAAGGCTGTAGTCATTGTTGCAGGAGAGGTTGCTCTTTTTAGTTACTGGGCATATGGTGGACGATTTCCATATTGCTGGGATAGAGTGTTCTGCTAGAGAGCGAGGAAAAGCTCACAGAAAACACCTGACAGTTGATATGGTAACCCTTTAGTAGGAGACCACTAATGTTGTCTGGCCCAGGGACTATGGTAACCCTTTAGTAGGAGACCAATGTTGTCTGGCCCAGGGGCTTATGTTAACCCTTTAGTAGGAGACCACTAATGTTGTCTGGCCCAGGGACTATGGTAACCCTTTAGTAGGAGACCACTAATGTTGTATGGCCCAGGGGCTATGGTAACCCTTTAGTAGGAGACCAATGTTGTCTGGCCCAGGGGCTTATGGTAACCCTTTAGTAGGAGACCACTAATGTTGTCTGGCCCAGGGGCTTATGTTAAACCTTTAGTAGGAGACCACTAATGTTGTCTGGCCCAGGGGCTTATGTTAAACCTTTAGTAGGAGACCACTAATGTTGTCTGGCCCAGGGGCTTATGGTAACCCTTTAGTAGGAGACCACTAATGTTGTCTGGCCCAGGGGCTTATGGTAACCCTTTAGTAGGAGACTACTAATGTTGTCTGGCCCAGGGGCTTATGGTAACCCTTTAGTAGGAGACCACTAATGTTGTCTGGCCCAGGGGCTTATGGTAACCCTTTAGCAGGAGACCAATGTTGTCTGGCCCAGGGGCTTATGGTAACCCTTTAGTAGGAGACCACTAATGTTGTCTGGCCCAGGGGCTATGGTAACCCTTTAGTAGGAGACTACTAATGTTGTCTGGCCCAGGGGCTATGGTAACCCTTTAGTAGGAGACCACTAATGTTGTCTGGCCCAGGGGCTATGGTAACCCTTTAGTAGGAGACCACTAATGTTGTCTGGCCCAGGTGATTTCTTTTCATTGGTCCTTTTTAAAAAAAACTTTATGTAACTAGGAAAGTCAATTAAGAACAAATTCCATCCGGCTGCACCCGGATGATGCTGGGCCAATCGTGTGCGGCCCTATGGCACTCCCAATCACGTCCGGATGTGATGCAACCTGGATTCGAACCAGGGAATAAGGTGACGCCTCTTGCACTGAGATGCAGTGCCTTAGACCGCTGCTCCACTAAATACAGATTCCACATCTGATTTGCAGTTCAGCATTTGTTACAGTGTGGGACATGTTAGGTCAGATCATCTCCTTCCTTTCCATTGCAAAGTCATGTTGGTCAAATCTACAATAAAAACGGTTGATCATCAACCTCTCTGTCGATGAAACTCTTCACCTCACACAATCATTACCCTGACTGTGTGTATGTGTGTGTGTGCGCTAGAAAAGCACAACAGAGCGCATGTGTTGGTCAAGTGTTGTGAAAGCCACTCTTGTCTGTGGTTCCTCCCTCCAGCCACAACAACCCTCTCTCTGTCCTCCAGCCCTAGCTGTGGTTTGGAAGACATGGGTCACTGACCGCCAGGAAACACACACTATCTTACACACAATCATGAAGAGATGGCGAGAGGATCAGGGGCCTACTTGGAAGCTGAAGATAGAGCAGCGATTTAGAGAGAAAGCAGACAGAGGGGAGGAGGATGGAGGAGAGGAACAGAGGTCTTTTGTCAGTGGAGTTCCGCTCCCTTGTCACTCAGCAAACGGAAGCTCCCCACAGTGTGTGCTAAAACGACAGATAAGTCACACACACACTAGGACCTCTGTGCCACTCTGCACAGAGCTGTGTGTTGTTTTTCAGGCTGTAAGGTTTTTGAAATGGGTGAACACACTCACCTGCTGTTTAGATTCACACCAGATTACAGATTGCACACACTCCTATCTGTCTCGCTCCGTTGCCCCTCTTGTTAATTCTTTCTCTCTTGGATCATATCTTTGGCTGTGGCCCCAGCTCAGCATTTCCCAGGAGTGTCACAGTGGCGGCGTGATAATTACGTTGCCTGGGTGTTGTTTGGAGCCTTTTATGATAACGGGCTTTTACTAGTTGACTGAGAACACAGCAACAGAATGATGCTCTGCTCCCAGCTGCCACTTTGTGTCATATGGTTGTAGTGAAACTAAAGTGTGTGTGTTTGACGGACTGATTTAAAGTCAGCCTGTGAAATGTCTTTCTGTCTTCTGTTTTTGTCTCTCATTGTCATACGCTTCATCTTCCTACTCATGGAGAGAACGGAGTAGCCTAGTTGTGTGTCTCTTGTGTGTGTTCGTTCATATGGTACGTAGGCTAGTAGCCCCATCTTCCTACTCATGGAGAGAACGGAGTAGCCTAGTTGTGTGTCTCTTGTGTGTGTTCGTTCATATGGTACGTAGGCTAGTAGCCCCATCTTCCTACTCATGGAGAGAACGGAGTAGCCTAGTTGTGTGTCTCTTGTGTGTGTTCGTTCATATGGTACGTAGGCTAGTAGCCCCATCTTCCTACTCATGGAGAGAACGGAGTAGCCTAGTTGTGTGTCTTGTGTGTGTTCGTTCATATGGTACGTAGGCTAGTAGCCCCACTAGGCTGTGCTGCCAGGGGGTCAGAGTATTAAGTCTGCCCCACACAGGGCTCTCTACACGTGGTAGAACACCAGACGCTGTCAGCACATCCCAGTGCCCTTGGAAAGACTGGACAGACAGACAGGACCTAAGGAAAGACCCAGCTAGGGTGGAAAGTAAAACTTTTTTTTTTTAATGCAATAAAAATAGCACTTTTTTGAAGATTGAGTGCTGTCCTGTCCCCTGTAGCCAGTCTGTAGAACAGCCAGTCTGTATACATGCCAGTCTGCTGTGTGTTATGGTGTTGTTTGACTGTGTGTTTCAGCCCCTGAGGACTGTGGGTACCGAGGGCAGAAGCCATGTCCGGCTCCTACGATGACTCCATGGTCGACGTCTCCAGTGACAGCTTCTGGGAGGTGAGACAGTAGACAACATACAGTATAACACATACAATTAACAAACATACGTCATTATATGATCTGCACGTAGCTGCACACTCAACTCCCCACCCTGCCACACACACACCCTCTCACCTGCCCCCCCCCCCCCCCCCCCCCCTAACTCCAAGTATCTCTCTCTCCCTCCCTCTCTCTCTCCCTTCCTCTCTCTCTCCCAGGTGGGGAACTACAAGCGGACAGTGAGGCGGGTGGACGATGGCAGTCGCCTGTGTAACGACCTGATGAACTGTCTCCATGAGCGGGCGCGCATCGAGAAGTCCTACGCACAGCAGCTCACAGAGTGGTCCAAACGCTGGAGACCGCTTATAGAGAAGGGTAGGCACACACACTCACACTTCAGTGGTCCAAACGCTGGAGACCGCTTATAGAGAAGGGTAGGCACACACACACACACACTTCAGTGGTCCAAACGCTGGAGACCGCTTATAGAGAAGGGTAGACACACTTCAGTGGTCCAAGCACTGAAGACAGGTGTGTGTGTTCCACTCCTTCACCCCTCTGTTCCCGTCACCCCTCTGGACTCTCAGTTCTGCACTCTCCATCACCGTAAGCATGTGTGTTATTATCTAATCATGTGCATCCCCAGGCCCTCAGTACGGGACCCTGGAGCGGGCATGGGGTGCCCTGTGCACGGAGGCAGAGAAGGTGAGCGAGCTCCACATGGAGGTGAAGGCGGTGCTGATGGGGGAGGACTGTGAGAAGCTCAAGGTGTGGCAGAGGGACTACTACCACAAACAGATGATCGGAGGCTTCAAGGAGACCAAGGAGGCTGACGACGGCTTCCGCAAGGCCCAGAAACCATGGGCCAAGAAACTGAAAGAGGTTGGGGAGTCGTACAGACAATACGCACGCGCAGACAATACGCACGCGCAGACAATACGCACGCGCAGACAATACGCACGCGCAGACAATACGCATGCGCAGACAATACGCACGCGCAGACAATAAGACACGCAGACAATACGCACACGCACGCGCAGACAACACGCACGCGCAGACAATACAAACACAATACACACACGTGCGCGCAGACAATACACGCACACACAATACACGCGCAGACAATCCACACACGGGTGCGTGCAGACAATCCATACGCGTGTGCAGTAAAGAAACACGCGCACAGAACCAACCAGCTCAGATGTAAAGAAACACACATCCATCCGCTTTACCCTGCATTTATCAGTCTGTTGATTTCTGCAATAGCCACCACAATTATTCCCATCACCCCTCAGTTCACTTGGACACATATCACTGACTCACTACTTTCACTGTTTGCAGCTCCTCCTCTCCTGTGCTAGCTGCTATGTTGTACAACAAACAGGCTATTAGTGCTATTTATACAATGGTGGGTGTAATCCTGAATGCTGATTCGTTTAAACCACCATCCAGCCGGTGTCTATTTAAGCAATAAGGCCCGAAGAGGTGTGGTATATGGCCAATATACCACGGCTAAGGGCTGTTCTTTGACACAAAGCAACACGGAGTGCATGGACACCACCCTTAGCCGTGGCATATTGGCCATACATCACAAACCCCCGAGCAGCCTTATTGCTATTATAAACTGATTACCAATGTAATTAGAGCAGTAAAAATACATGTTTTGTCATACACATAGTATACGGTCTGATATACCATGGCTTTCAGCCAATCAGCATTCAGGGCTCGAACCACCCAGTTTATAATCCACAAATTACCACGGGCTAATCTGATGTTAGAATGCCTGTTTACTGTGTTCCATCTGACTGTGCAATCCACTGTCTCATAGTCAGGCAATTTATTAACTAGATCTCCACTTTAAAAAGTATCTAGACATTATCTCACATTTTCTTTGAGACTAACATTTTATTTTCTATATAAACTGGCTATTTCATTAGTGTTGGCCATTCATAGGAAGTCGTACAGACAATACGCACGCGCAGACAATACGCACGTGGTGTGTAACTTTACACTGGCCACACAGGCAGCTGCTACGAAAGGGAAGGCCATTGTGTGTCGAACCGGCGCTCAGTTTCTCTGTGGAGCCTTGATTGGTTATGGTGTGGGAAATACACTGGGCTGCCCTGCTGTGCTTTTGGCTAGTAGTAGTGCAGATTAACTGCAGCTAATGTGCTGCTAATACAGACACACACATACTCCTACATGCACAAACCAACACACACACACACACACTCACACTCAAATGATGTCTGACGTCACTTCTCTGACCTGGGAGTTCTGGAACAGTCCTGTTTTTTTCTGTCGTCATTGTAGTAAGCTGTTTACCGGGCTGTAGGCAACCTTTTTGGTCGCAGAGTTTGTAGTGTACCAGTTTCACAATCTGAGTCTTCCTGGCTGGTGTATGTGTGTGAGATATGTCACAATAAGCCTCTTCCTGTTGTCATTAGGCGGTCACGGATTAGAACAGTTATGTGTGAGTTGTGTCAAGGAGGTAATTCATGTACTTGAGGGCCAGACAGTGAGCCAATCGAGAGAGAGGAGATGGAAATGGGCTAACTGTCTTAAAAGGAGAGGGTGGAATGGCCTTGTCTACTGCACGTGTACACACACACACACACACACACATACTCGCTCTCATGTTTTCTTCTTGTCACATATTCACACAAACAATAACACTGATAGAACACATTCCATATTTAATCTCACAATCTACCTCACTCTCTCTTTCACAGACAGCTAGCTAGCTACCGTTATAATAGAGCCATATAATCAGAGCCAATGGCAGACAGGCTGTTCCCTCTGTTGCCTTTTTCAGAGATCCCATTATAAGTGGGAGAAGAACATTGCTGCCACTCTGGCCCTGTCCCAAACAACAGGAACTAATGGCCTAATGGCCACTTTTCTCATTCCCTAAAAATGGAGGAAGAGGCTTCCACTTTCCATTTGATGTAGATTGAATCAAACCCCAGCTGTTAGGTGGACAGGTTTTTCCCCAAGTCTATTTTAGTTTCTACCTCTTTGTTTACCAGAGTCTGAATTGGGTGCTTTGTCTTTAAGACTTTCATTATCGTATGATTTTGTTACCTTGACTTAATTAAGGTATTCTCTGCCTTTCAAAGACCCCCGCCACCATTCCTCTCACCTTTATTATTTTGAAAAAGCATTGTTCCTTAGCAGTGTCAGCCCAGCCAATAAGCGACATAAGCAGATGCTTTTTGGGGGGTTTTATCCCCGCCCCATGGCAAAATGTGTAGAATGTCAACACATCCCTTTGAAAACTGTCTCAATATGGCATCGATATGAGTCAAACAGTTATTCTAGTGTAAATACTACAAAGTGTAAATATGATAATAGTCTCATCTAAAACAAAGTTTGGAAGATCTGTATGTCACAACGGGTAAATGAAGGTTGGATTTTGATTTGACGATTTGGCCACTAACATGGGGTGAACAGCTGCGGTGACAGCATACAGTGAGACACACCTGCCCAGCAGCTCCGATTTTGTTTACATGAGACAACACGTTGCACATTTCTTTTACTTGACAAATACTTACCCAAACACCTTAATGTACTATTGCGCAACTTAAACATCCTCTGCAAAATCGTCCAAATTAATTACAGATTTCTTGAGTTGTCTTAGATTAATTCTGGGGATTTTAAGGAAGTGAAATAGGCTTCCGTGTCTACAGTGTCTCATGGGGGACAAACATCATTAACCAATTACAGAATCGGTCAGGAAATATGCCTCCAAGACTGAAATCTTGTTTTTGTAATGAGCAACCCGAAAAACACGAGCCAATCTGCGTGTTCAGTTGCAATAAAACTGCACATTTCTCTCCTCCGCCAAGAGGTGGGCCACTAAATGTTTTGCCTGCGACGTGGGGGGGTCCCCAGGCAAATCTTGCTTATGGCCCCCAAAAGGCTAGAGCTGGTCTTGTTCCAAAGCTTGTGTCTGCCACTGTAAGGGTGGAATCATATTGAATAGTCACTTAGCTACTGCGCCATGCTAACTTGGTTATCCATTAGCTACATAAGCATGATGTTAACCGCTGTACCTTACCTTCTCTGTGCCACATGGCAGATGGAGACGATGAAGAAGGCGTACCACGGGGCCTGTAAGGAAGAGAAGCTGGCCACCAGTCGGGAGAACAACAGCAAGCTGGAGAACAACAGCAACCCTGAGGCCCAGAAGAAACTGCAGGACAAGGTGGAGAAGTGCCAGCAGGAGATGGAGAAGGTAGGGATGGAGGTGGGGGGGAGGGGGGTTACACCGGTGTAAAATCATCTCTGCGTGGACATGTTTTATGTCTATGTTGTGTGTCATGGCTGGAATGTGACTGACCATTTGAGTATCCTGACAATATGGCGCAAATGTTTCAGCTCCGTATGTCTGTCCGTGTGTGTGTGCTTACCTGTGTGTATGTCTCCTTACCTGTGTGTGTGCTTCCCTGTATGATCCTCTGGGTCCCAGACTAAGGAGCGCTATGAGAAGTCTCTGGAGGAGCTGGACAAGGTGACTCCCCAGTACATGGAGAACATGGAGCAGGTGTTTGAACAATGGCAGCAGTTTGAGGACAAACGCATCACCTTCTTCAAAGCAATTCTGCTGGAAGTCAAGCATCACCTCGACCTCTCCACCAATCACAAGTAGGCTATGACACCTCTCCACCAATGATGAGTAAGACCCCTCCACCTCTGCATATCAATTCCAAATGGACCCCTAGCCTCTGCATCCTAAGCGTCATAGCTTTATTTTCCTTCTGATTGGCTGCTATTCAATCCTCTTATATCTACAGGAGTGGTTAGGGAGTAGGTGATAAGGGTCCATTTGGATTTGAGGCTCTACAACCCAGATCTACCTAGAGGGGGGCATTTGGGATTGGACATGGTTCACCATCCATCATTAGGGAAATGCTGATGTACCCTCTCGCTCCCTTTCTCTCGCTCTCCTGTCTTCCTCTTCTCTCCCTCTCTAGATTCCAGACAGTCTACCACACATTGGAGGACACTATCTCTGCTGCTGACGCTGTGGAGGACCTCAAGTGGTTCCGCTCCAACCACGGTCCTGGCATGCCCATGAACTGGCCCCAGTTTGAGGTACGGGATGAGTGAGAAGGATGGGAGAGGAATGGGAGAGAGAGAGGGGTTTAGCTCCAATGAACTGGCCCTAGTTTGAGGTACACTTATTGGGAGAGTATTGAGGAAATGAGAGATGGGAGAGAGAGAGAGTGGCTCAGTGTCAGTGAACGGTTCTGAGTTTGAGGTACATGGTGAGGCAGAGAAGTTATTACATTGGTATTAATAACTCAACAAGATGTATGGCTCTATGGAAAGATTCCATTGGAACTACTCTTCCCACTCTGCCATTT
Organism: Oncorhynchus kisutch; assembly: GCF_002021735.2. Lineage (NCBI taxonomy): Eukaryota > Metazoa > Chordata > Actinopteri > Salmoniformes > Salmonidae > Oncorhynchus > Oncorhynchus kisutch. The sequence continues at coordinate 2,261,710 of NC_034192.2, read as the reverse complement.
CTCCCTCCAGGTCAGGGGTGTCTAAGTCATTTTGCCTCGGGGGCTGCATTCTGTCTTCGAGGTCCGAAGGGTCGCGCTGAAAATGCTATTTCCATGTCGTCAGATTTTTTTTTTTAAATAGTCCCCAATTAGATCTGTTGCTGCCACAAGTCATGAAGGCAGTCAAATTCCACGTGATCGTTTAGTCACGGTAATAAGGATCTCCAAGCTCTGATGCTGCGGATGGCATTTGTAGCGTACCAAACCTGGTAACTGCCTGGTATTCAGCACTCTATTTTCCCTCTAATCACTCTGACATCAATGCAAATGTAATAACAAATCGAATCAAACACTTGAGAGCCCATGAGCTCATGTTGTGCCACATTTCAATAGGCTATGCAATTGTGAGAAAACAGTGATGGCCTCTACTAAAAAGAGGAGACTTACCTTTCTATAGGCTAGGCTTACTATATTTATTTTGAAACTTTCCTAACATTAAGCACATTGCTAATGGAACATTTGCGCTTATAGCTTACTACCATGTGCAAATCTTTTGCACTTATGTGAAGAAATGGCTAATGGTTAATCAACATTTTAAGCTAAACGTTCTGATCTGTTGTCAGCCACATTGCGCAAAAACGTTTTTTTTATTTTAATGCCAGTGTTTGTATTATTTTGGGAACTATCGCATTCCACAACTGTCCCAGACTATGTTTGGAATATTTATTTCTGGCACAGAATAGAATAGGTCAACTTTTGTACTATGGGGGATAGTAGATTGACATAGGCTAGTGCTCTTGCTGTTCGTTAGGCCTACTCATCTTGTTGGCTGCCGAAAAGTAAATGTGGACAGTTCCAATATCTTCGATATGCACCTCGGAAGTGGATAAGGATGACACTGTTTGCGTCCCCCATGTGTCTTTCTTCACTTGTAGCCTCTGAGAAAGAACTGATCACATTACGGAGAAAGGCACAACGCAAAAGGCATGGATTTTTTTGGGGTGCATTACGGCCACACAAAGGGGATGCCACCATGAAATTCTATGCATTATCAAGTGCTTGTCAAATTGTGAAAGTGGCTGATGTAGTGTGTACAGCCTGCGCAAAAAAACGAAGCAGCACTCATGCCTTTCAAGCGAGTTATTTTCAAATCCTCATGAGTCGCGACCTTGCGACCTTACAATATATTTATAAATCGTATATCGTATTTATAAAACGTATAGCCCAACGTTTGTAGAACAACTAAAGTTATATATATAATAACTCTAAATGAAGCATATAGGAATACCTGTTTCTTTGTTAACAGCTCAACACAGAATAACCACATGTGCGCACTCCCTCATCGCTTGGGGAAAATATCCTTCCTATTTTATTCAGCTTTGTTCAATTGTATTCTTCATACTATAAAATAATGCCATGGAATTCTAAGTCATTATTGTCTGATAAATGAACTAGTGTAGCCAACAGCCATTTGGCATAGCCAGATCAGGACCTACCATACGGACAACTCAGAGTATGCTATTCTGTTAAAAATGTTCTTCATATCATGCTTCTTCAGACCTGTCTAAAATAAATAATGGTTTAATTGTGATGGTGTAGGGCTATATTACATGGGTTTATTAGACTTTTTTAAATGTATATGTTCTGAAGGTCTGCATCAGTGGCTTGGAGGCTGTGTGTGGAAGCCAGGAGATGCTAAAGATGTTTGTTAATTAACAGTAAATTACTGTGAGACCGATAGTTATGTGCATGACAATCACCGGCTGATTTAAATTTCATGACAGCCACATCTACATCTATCCCCTATACGTAAAAAAAAAAAGCTGGAAGGTCAAGAAGCTATATGAATGTAGGTCCATTGACCATGCACAGTGATTATTAGCGAGCTGGCCCATCAAGAAACAATGAATATAGATCCATTATATTTTCTACACTGTTTCAATTTGGTTTTAGTCATTTTAAAGTGCATTGAGTTCGTCAAACCATTCGTCGAGTTGCACTTAAAGCTATAGTAAGGACATACTGTGACGTGTCGTACCACACACAAGCCCATTGTGACAGTGTGCAATCTTCCCAGCGTTTTTCTGTCATTTGATAGGACACACACACAGACCGACACCAAACCTGTCTGTCAGGTTGTACCGAATACTGACTTGTCTTCAATGCGCAGATCATAACCAAGCTCTATCCAAGAGGAACTGATGGTGCTGTCACAACATAAGGGCATGGAGTTGGTGTCAAACCATGTTACAAAACAGAAGATAGAAAAGCAAGATATGGAACGGACACAATTTATCTTTCTATGTTACTCTGTACCGTGCTACACTCTGTTAATTTATCGCCAATGGGAAGTTGAAGTGTTAGTGCTGGGCTAGAGCAAATATGTGCCTCCTGGTATGGATTAAGGAACACTGATTTTGTACACGCTCTTATCCAGAGTTACTTTACATAGGTTCATTCAGTAATTAAAAACAAGCATTTGAGTGAGGTAGAATCTCCTCCGAAATCGATGTTCATAGTGCTAGAAGAAGAGTATTTAAAAGGACCATAACACAAACTCCACATCAACATAACACTAAATGAAGAGCAACGTTTATCACAAGACACCTCTTCATGATCACAGACTGATACTGTGCTTAGATGTGTTCCTTTTGGATGTTAAAGCATTGCTCTTTACTTGGAAATAATGCTCCTGTCTTGTCCACACCCCTCCCTGCCCCCCCTCCGTTTGACAGAATGTGGACTGGTCCCGCTCCTCTAGGTCCAGAAGGTCCATTGTAGTGAGTTCTGCCTGGGAAGGACTATTCTATCACCGTGGTTCCTGGGGGGATGGTCATTTAACTCACTCTCCTTCCTCTGTTTGCATTTTCTCTCTGTGTGCCTGTGTGTGTTCGGTTTATGTGCCTATTCTGGCCCTCCTAATGCGTTACGAGTAGCACGTGAAAACACACAAGGAAGTGCGCGCGCGCACACACACACACACGTCTGTCTGATGAATGGCCTCGTCACCACGTCTGTTGTGTATGACCCGTGTGGGGATGTGCGTGACTACCCCTCCCTTCCTCCCCCTGCCTCATCCTATGGGTGTTTGTCTTCCTGGATGTCTGTATTCCAGAAGACTCCTTCTCTCATCTTTCTCTCATTCAGAGTTCCTCTCTTTAACCTTTCACCCTGTGGTGACCTCTGACCTCGTGTCAGCTCCTGTGAACCCTGCAGGGGATCACATGATGCCTGCCAGGTCGTGTGACGTAATTTGACCTTAAGGGTTCACCAGTCAGGCCCTCCGACTGACCTTTGAACTTCGAGAACAACCCACTTGTTATATCTGTGGGAACAGGGAGTGACTTGGGAAAATGTAGAACTATAAGTGAAATGTATCCTCTAGAGCTGTAGTAAGTCTAGGGTCCTCCTGAACACCGCCCATATGTAACCTCCATAGAGCTGTAGAAAGTCTAGGGCCCTCCTGAACACAGCCCCTATGTAACCTCCATAGAGCTGTAGTAAGTCTAGGGCCCTCCTGAACACCGCCCCTATGTAACCTCCATAGAGCTGTAGTAAGTCTAGGGCCCTCCTGAACACAGCCCCTATGTAACCTGTAGAGCTGTAGTAAGTCTAGGGCCCTCCTGAACACAGCCCCTATGTAACCTGTAGAGCTGTAGTAAGTCTAGGGCCCTCCTGAACACCGCCCCTATGTAACCTCCATAGAGCTGTAGTAAGTCTAGGGCCCTCCTGAACACAGCCCCTATGTAACCTGTAGAGCTGTAGTAAGTCTAGGGCCCTCCTGAACACAGCCCCTATGCAACCTCCATAGAGCTGTAGAAAGTCTAGGGCCCTCCTGAACACAGCCCCTATGTAACCTGTAGAGCTGTAGTAAGTCTAGGGCCCTCCTGAACACAGCCCCTATGTAACCTCCATAGAGCTGTAGTAAGTCTAGGGCCCTCCTGAACACAGCCCCTATGTAACCTGTAGAGCTGTAGTAAGTCTAGGGCCCTCCTGAACACAGCCCCTATGTAACCTCCATAGAGCTGTAGTAAGTCTAGGGCCCTCCTGAACACAGCCCCTATGTAACCTCCATAGAGCTGTAGTAAGTCTAGGGCCCTCCTGAACACAGCCCCTGTCCTTCTGTTGATAGAGTTGCAGTATTGGACTATGTTAAAGTGTGTGTGTCTCTCTATGGGCCTGCATTGGGACAAGATTATCCTAATGTTGGGATGAGGTTCTGTTGGTGTTGGTTGGGATGATGTTTTGATTCAAGCCCACTCCTTAGCTTCTGGTGGAGGTTTGTGATGGCTCAGTGCTATGTCTGTCTTTATGGTGATGGATGTGTTTTTCTTTACACACACACACACACACACACTGTTTCAGTACTCCACAGCCCTGGTCTTCAGTGTTTAGTCACAGCCTGAGAAACGTTTGCCTAACGTTACCTAGTGATTGTGCTAGTTAGAGCATCGGAACTTCCAATGAGTGTGCACTTTGGTGTGAGTGTGTGCATTATATCAATGCTTGTCCTTAGTGTAGTATTGATGCTAAGACGAGCAGTTTTAGTTACTAACGTTTGAACATTGATGCTGAATTTGTTGAGCTGAGCATGTGACTCATGTTCATCTGTGTCCAAGGGTGCATGACTAATTGTGTGTGTGTTTCAGGACTGGTCCATAGACTTGAACCGTACACTGAGTCGGCGAGAGACGAAGAAGAAGCCCTCCGATGGAGTCACCCTGACGGGCATCAGCCAAATGGAAGAGCAGCAGGCAGCCAAGAGCAGCAGCAGGTAAACACACACACACACACTGTCAGGAAGTGGGAGGACATTTCTCAAGGTGCAGTAGATAAACGTGTGTCGGAAGGACAGTGAAAGAATGTAGCTTCCAATCCTCTCTTACCACTGCTGCACACGTTCCACACACTGCTTCCGCATCTAAACATCATAGTTACTGTTCCCCCACAACGTTCCACACACTGCTTCTACATCTAAACATCATAGTTACTGTTCCCCCACAACAAGACTCTCTGCACACGTTCCACACACTGCTTTCACATCTAAACATCATAGTTACTGTTCCCCCACAACAAGACTCTCTGCACACGTTCCACACACTGCTTCCACATCTAAACATCATAGTTACTGTTCCCCCACAACGTTCCACACACTGCTTCTACATCTAAACATCATAGTTACTGTTCCCCCACAACGTTCCACACACTGCTTCTACATCTAAACATCATAGTTACTGTTCCCCCACAACAAGACTCTCTGCACACGTTCCACACACTGCTTCCACATCTAAACATCATAGTTACTGTTCCCCCACAACAAGACTCTCTGTTTGTGTAGGGTGGGTACTGGGGGAGTTTGTGTAGGGTGGGTACTGGGGGAGTTTGTGTAGGGTGGGTACTGGGGGAGTTTGTGTAGGGTGGGTACTGGGGGAGTTTGTGTAGGGTGGGTACTGGGGGAGTTTGTGTAGGGTGGGTACTGGGGGAGTGTTAGTGGGCGCTGGAGGAGTGTGTTAGTGGGCGCTGGAGGAGTGTGAGGGGAGTTAATGAGAGGAATGTGAGACACGCAAAGCTTTTGACCCTTTGGTATCCATCAGATGTGCATATTGCCAAACATGGGTCTGCATCGCCCTACCAGCATAAGACACATACTCTGTCACGTCACTTCTACTGTACTGTAGGCTATACAGTGCCTTGCGAAAGTATTCGGCCCCCTTGAACTTTGCGACCTTTTGCCACATTTCAGGCTTCAAACATAAAGATATAAAACTGTATTTATTTGTGAAGAATCAACAACAAGTGGGACACAATCATGAAGTGGAATGACATTTATTGGATATTTCAAGCTTTTTTAACAAATCAAAAACTGAAATTGGGGGTGCAAAATTATTCCGCCCCTTTACTTTCAGTGCAGCAAACTCTCTCCAGAAGTTCAGTGAGGATCTCTGAATGATCCAATGTTGACCTAAATGACTAATGATGATAAATACAATCCACCTGTGTGTAATCAAGTCTCTGTATAAATGCACCTGCACTGTGATAGTCTCAGAGGTCCGTTAAAAGCGCAGAGAGCATCATGAAGAACAAGGAACACACCAGGCAGGTCCGAGATACTGTTGTGAAGAAGTTTAAGGCCGGATTTGGATACAAAAAGATTTCCCAAGCTTTAAACATCCCAAGTAGCACTGTGCAAGCGATAATATTGAAGTGGAAGGAGTATCAGACCACTGCAAATCTACCAAGACCTGGCCGTCCCTCTAAACTTTCAGCTCATACAAGGAGAAGACTGATCAGAGATGCAGCCAAAAGGCCCATGATCACTCTGGATGAACTGCAGAGATCTACAGCTGAGGTGGGAGACTCTGTCCATAGGACAACAATCAGTCGTATATTGCACAAATCTGGCCTTTATGGAAGAGTGGCAAGAAGAAAGCCATTTCTTAAAGATATCCATAAAAAGTGTCGTTTAAAGTTTGCCACAAGCCACCTGGGAAACACACCAAACATGTGGAAGAAGGTGCTCTGGTCAGATGAAACCAAAATTGAACTTTTTGGCAACAATGCAAAACTTTATGTTTGGCGTAAAAGCAACACCGCTCATCACCCTGAACACACCATCCCCACTGTCAAACATGGTGGTGGCAGCATCATGGTTTGGGCCTGCTTTTCTTCAGCAGGGACAGGGAAGATGGTTAAAATTGATGGGAAGATGGATGGAGCCAAATACAGGACCATTCTGGAAGAAAACCTGATGGAGTCTGCAAAAGACCTGAGACTGGGACGGAGATTTGTCTTCCAACAAGACAATGATCCAAAACATAAAGCAAAATCTACAATGGAATGGTTCAAAAATAAACATATCCAGGTGTTAGAATGGACAAGTCAAAGTCCAGACCTGAATCCAATCGAGAATCTGTGGAAAGAACTGAAAACTGCTGTTCACAAATGCTCTCCATCCAACCTCACTGAGCTCGAGCTGTATTGCAAGGAGGAATGGGAAAAAATGTCAGTCTCTCGATGTGCAAAACTGATAGAGACATACCCCAAGCGACTTACAGCTGTAATCGCAGCAAAAGGTGGCGCTACAAAGTATTAACTTAAGGGGGCTGAATAATTTTGCACGCCCAATTTTTCAGTTTTTGATTTGTTAAAAAAGTTTGAAATATCCAATAAATGTGGTTCCACTTCATGATTGTGTCCCACTTGTTGTTGATTCTTCACAAAAAATACAGTTTTATATCTTTATGTTTGAAGCCTGAAATGTGGCAAAAGGTCGCAAAGTTCAAGGGGGCCGAATACTTTCGCAAGGCACTGTATATATCTCTACAAAGAACACTTGTGGCCATCACCAAAAAGCAGGCTGATATTGGTCTGAGACCTAATATAACATCATTAATAATGTGTGAACATCTTTTTTTTTTTCTGACTTCTGCCAACCAAAGTTACATTGTTGCCACTGTTCAGTGTTTGTTTGGTGTTTCAACTCCTCTGAGAGAGATTTGGTTATCTCAGAGAGCGTGGCGCCGTGACTGTCAATAAAGGTGTCTACAGTGCAGTGACGTTGTGATTGGACAGATGGCTACTACGTGCCATGGTCCAACTGCGCTGTAAACATACGATGTACATACAACACTACAGTGGGTTCCTGGTTGAAGATGTCTCTATGCACAGGTCTAAGATCAGCTTACCTTCCCCAAATCCGAACCATAACTGTTAGGGGGGAATACAAAACTGACCGTAGATCAATAGGGTGACTTCATCATAATTCGTTCTCACAACAGACTAGTGTGGAATTCCAAATCTAGCCCCAGCCTCTAACCCAAGGTACTTCTCTAGATAATATATTTTTTTAAAGATAGGTGTCACTAATTTGGTCATGCTTTGACCTAGCCAATCAGAGGGAAAAATTGAGCTATTGCTTAAACCAATCTGACCCTCTCGGATCTACCTGAAGTGTCTAGGGAAATTGGCTATTATCTGGGTCAAATTGGAATTCAGAATGAATTCCTGGTGAAGTGAAGAGTGTGACCGTTTTCTCAACCCCGGAGCATATCAGCTGGGGAAAACACTGATAAAATGCTAGTAAAAGCATCAGTGAGATTGTAGAAGAGGAATTGGTGAAGGTGTATACATGTTGTGTGAATGGAAAACGGACCATTTCTTATTTGTTAACTGAACATGTTTATTTTGTGACTGTGTCCTAGTGTCATGATGGATGTCTAAAAACCATACGTACCCAGCGTTGCCTCGTCAATGTCCTCAGACTGGTCATGTGTTTTTGACTGTGTCCTAGTATCATGATGAATGTCTAAAAACCATACGTACCCAGCGTTGCCTCGTCAATGTCCTCAGACTGGTCATGTGTTTTTGACTGTGTCCTAGTATCATGATGGATGTCTAAAAACCATACGTACCCAGCGTTGCCTCGTCAGTGTCCTCAGACTGGTCATGTGTTTTTTCTCACACTGCTCATATGGTCTATTTGATTGGTTATGGTTGGAAGTGTCACTTGTGTGTCCATTATGTCTTAAACCCTCACATCCGAAGGTTTTCGATTCAGCTTTAGGTATGTCACGAAACTGTCTCGATTCAAGGTGTGTATGTGTACGAGTATGTGTTTTGGGGTGTGTGTACGAGTATGTGTTTTTGAGGGGGGTGTGTGTGTGTGTGTGTGTGTGTGTGTGTGTGTGTGTGTCACAAATGCCTGTCTCCGTGTCGTCAGCCTGACTGTGCCCACTAGCACAGAGCCGGTGGGTTCGAACCCCTTCGAGGAAGACGACGACGAGGATCTCCAGGGGACCGTGAAGGAACAGCCCGCTGTCGTCAACAACAACCGCAGTCCGCTCAATGTCAAAAAAGTGGAGGAAGTGAAAACGTTGGTGAAAGAGAGACCCTCTCCCCCCTTTTCTTCCCCCTCTCCCTCTTCTTTTTTCTCCTCTCCCTCAGTCTTTGGGTGAATTTAGTATTTTAGTGTCACACATGTGTTTCTCAGGGTTGCACGTATTTGTTCCAGCCAAGCACTAGCACATAGGGCTTGTTGATTAGTTGAGTAGTGGAACCAGGTGAGCTAGTGCTGGGCTAAGACAAAAATGTGCACCCCTGAGAAACACTTCAATAACACACTATTGAGGCACACCCTTTCTGTCCTCATCTTTATTTTTCCCTTCACTCTTTCCTGTTATTCTTCCTCTCTTTTCCATTACTTCTCTCTTTTATTCCTCTCCTCATCTATCCTTGTCCCCTTCCTTTCCTCCCTTTGCCTTCTCTCCCTCTGTCACCCCTCTTTTTTTCTCTCTCTTTCTACTGCTCCCCTTTCCCCCTTTCTCCTTCGCTCTCCCTGGCTAGCGGCAGGCTGTGTTATGGTGCATGGGCTCTCAGTGAGCGATCACACCAAACCTACATTAGTCATCACTCCTAACAGTGCCAAGTCCTGCAGAGCATTCTTTCTGTGTGTTTGTGTGTATTTTTCCTGTCTGTGTTTACTTTACAGTCAGATCTGTTGCAAGTTGGAGCTTAAAAATACAATTTCTATAGAATTTAGACTATTAAACAAAAGCCTGTCTACAACTTGGTGATACCAAGTCCTGTTGGGTCCTGTTTTACATTAGGGCTGATATTGACACAAGGCAGGACAGGCAGGACAGAGAAACTAGCACTCATAAAGTCAACGGTGTGTGTCAGTCTCTCTGGCATAAAGCAGGAACTATGAGATGCCATAGGTGTCTGAGTGTACCAACTGCAAGAGTCTGACTGTAACCTGGCTTCAGAGAGAGTGTGTGTGTGCGTGAGGATGTGTGTGTTTCATGGGTTTTCTGACTGGGGAAGAAGGGTGCTTGTTCATCTGAGTACTGTACATCTACCTCCCTCTAGTGGTGGATGGGGTGAACTCCAACCATGCTTTTGTACTGTACTTGTGTCATTGTGTTGCCTTGCCTTACCTCAGCACTCTGTCTGTGTCCATTCCAAGTGGTGTCAAAGCAAACTCACAAATCCATTCACCAACAAAACCTCACAGCATTGGTTTCCTAAAAAGGCATGTTTTTTCCCCCCATTGGCTGATTTGAGAGAGAACCTATAGTCTTTCAGTCTTTGTATCCGGGCGGATTCGGAGATGCATTTGCTGGGCCTTCTACATGTTGTGCTGTACTCTACATGAGTGTTGTTGTTTTTATGTCCCCCTCCCCCGGGCCCTATTAACTATTTTTGTTCCCGCTTCTCTCGCCTGGCATGCTGGATTGTCCAATCGGTGTGTGAGCAGGGCATGATTGACAAGTAACATTTTCAAATGTCCCTTATGTTGATTGCTGCCTCTGTGTCTGTTCAGCGCCAGCAGTGTGGAGAAGTCGCAAGAGTGGTCGGACGAGGAGACTGGGGTGAACCCCTTTTCCATTGAGGATGCCAACGGCGATGGAAACCCGTTTGAGGTGGAGCCGGCGTCCTCGGGGGTGTCTGTGGCCGTGCGTGCCCTCTACGACTACGAAGGACAGGAGCAGGATGAACTCAGCTTCAAAGCAGGTGTGTGTGTGTGTGTGTGTGTGTGTGAATACACTAAAGACTGCAAGTTAAGAGACCCCTGCCCTGTCCCCCTATTCTCTAGTCTGCTGTCCTGTATGACCACCGCTAAGTGAAAGGACTGGATGTCTCCACCAGTCTTCTTTTACTTGCCATGTCCTGTCAGATCAGTTATCTTTGACAATTAAAACACAGAGAAAAGTGAGTGAGGCTGAGTTGTCACAAATCCTTTTTGAAGCTGCTCAACAGAAAGACATGCTCATCTACCACCATCTTTCCACATAATCATCTGTCCATTCCTCCCTGTTTTCCTTTTTGTCCTGAAGGCGAGGAGTTCACCAAGATAGGAAACGAGGACGACCAGGGCTGGTGCAGAGGGCGCCTGAAAGACGGCGTGGTGGGCCTCTACCCCGCCAACTACGTAGAAGACATCCAGTAATGACTGAGCGAGGGACGAGGAGGAAAACGAGAGAGAGGATGGGGTGAAGAGGCTAAAGAAAGTGGAGGAGATGGGGTAGGAGGGTGGGCAGGCCTCGTATTCGCCCCTCACCCTCTTCCCCCTACGTGGTAGAGGCTGGCTGCAGAGTGAGTGAGTGAGTGAGTGAGTGAGTGAGTGAGTGAAAGGGGTGGCAGAAGGAAGGGGTTTGCCCATCGAAGAGGATGATGTTGTAGCCCTCTCTGTTGTATCTTCCTGGATCCCATGTCGTTAAGCACATCTTCCTACAACTACAGCCTGCCCTCATTGTCAGCCTTTATGATGGGACACCCAGTACAGAGTCTAAAGCCAGCTGCAAATGTTACTTAAAGCCATTACTGTTACAGAAGAAAATATATAAGAAAATATATAAAAAGCTATTTGAAACCTTCCAATTGTAGCTTGAAGTTATGAAGACGTTGAAAGAATTAACCGATTTTAAAAGATCCGAACAGACATGGGAGAGGATATACATGTGTCCCATTCACGAGGTCTAGCCCATTCGATTTGAAACTGATTGGAGACCTAAAAGTAATCTTAGTTTAATCTTTTAATTCATTTTTGCGGTAGACAATTGGTGATACATATTTTTAATTCTATTGTAACACCAATTTGTAGTCCAGGACCTGATTTGGTAGTCTTATGTTGAAATAAGGGGAATTCCTAATTGCATGTTATTTCTTGCTCTGTTTTGAGCGTCCTTCACCCCATCCTTTTGACAGTAATCAAGGTTTAATTTTTTTCCCACATGAAAGCCATTTGTCTGAAATATCAGAACCTACAACCCTGTTTTCTTATTTGACTTTTCAAATGTTTTAAGAAAAGGGCTTGGAATTCATGGCAGTGCCGGTTCAGAACAATTGTCTTTCTTATCTGATGCTTATAGTTCAGATTTGTCTTGTTATGCCTTTTTTTGTATTTTAAATCTGATTTATGTTTTACTCAGCGAATAGTTGATGAATGAGAGAAACCGAGATGATGAATTATATCCAGTTCTTCCACTGTCACCAACCAGCCTGGTCTCAGAGCATTTCATATTATTCTGTAAATGCTCTGATACCATGTTGCGCCAACCCACATTTTAACAATAAGTGACGCACTCAGAAGTTCTCCTGTAACCTTTACCCCTCAACTTTAATTGATTGTAAATTCTTTAATTGTTATAATTGTATCGGCTCACCTATTGATTGTACACGTTTTCTGGTCATTCTAGTATCAGGGACATTCACCAGGGCACATAGGGCTCTGGCCAAACGTAGTACACTATATAGGGCATAGGGTGCCATTTGTGACCGCCTCTATTCACAAAATTGACTTCACATTCTGTTGGTAGATTCTTACATCGTGGATGTTGTTTTGTCTTTCCACACTGAATGTTTGGCAATAAGGTGTGTCACTTGAAGCTAGGAGCTTTAGCTGTAGCTTGCACTGGATGTCCAATTCAAAGCTTTGGGAGAATATACTATTATTGTGCCAGTGAAAACAATGTTGCACGTTCAGCAATAAAAACCACAGCGTTTACTATTTTTCACAAACTAGAGGGTCCGATTTAATAAAAGTATGTTTGCATGTAAATAGCGAGGAACCTATGAACAAATTAAGCAGTTATAGATTCAGGAGTTGTGATTTAAATTTCTATTTGGAAATCAGACTGTTAATGTATGAGATGCCTTAAGTGCTTTTGTTCTCTGTCAGATGAAATACTGTGATTCGGAAACAAATAATTGTATGTTTTATGGCGAATGTTTCGCGAGTTTGCTGTCTTGTTGCATTTGTAAATATAATGTCAAATCTCCAGAGGGGCCAGAGCCTACTTATGATTAGTAATTGACAAATAACTGAGATTATATTTCTCATTTTCTTTTAAAAGTTCATGATTGACACACACACCCTTAACACCACCACATGTGCATTACCAGTATTGGAAAACTATATCTGTTATTTAGGACCTATCCCAATTCCCAGCTCTAGTATAGGCTTCTCCTATTGGGAGTTGACGTTTTGGCTCTTACATTGTGAGTACATTCTTTAGCAAACACTGTTTACGCATGATGCTCCTGGAAATATCCCCTACATTTTATGCCTACAACCGCATAGCGAGAGATCGGTTTGATATTAGTTTTCTGTCAGTTATGCTGTGCGTTTCAGGTCATGAGATGTATATCATTGGTTTCAGGTCATGCCATTAACAGAACACCGCAGCAGCTTTACTTGCACAACTCAGTTTGCCAATGTTGTCCCACAGCATACATTATAAATGAATTGAACGAAAAGAAGTTTCACTGTCATTTTTTTATTAAACATACAGTATCAAGGATAATAGAAAGAAATGTAACTTCATTACCCAGACCTCCATGTTACAATTACGCCCATGTGTTACTGCTGACCAATCAGAGTACAGGCACAAAATGTTATCGTTCTGACGGGTGCCTTTACCCAAGACCAGCACGGAAGTATTTTTGATTCACAGGGAAACAAATTTGCTCAACGCTGCGCTTTACCTATCAGGTAAAATTAACAACAGGTGGAAAGATGTCAGAGCCCAGTAAGCAAGATATTGCTGCCATTTTCAAACGACTACGTTCCCTTTCTACGAATAAGGTGAGAGTTGATAAGCTTTATGTCTTTAACGAGGAAGTAGCTAATGTTAGCTAGCTTCGGAGGGGAAAAAAATGACACGTCGCACTGTTTTGCTGTGCAGGGGTAGATGCGTCGTAACAAACGCACATGGAAAAGCTTTGAACCACGTATGCTCATTGCACATCCTCCTGTCAAAATATGTTTTTGCAGTGTTGAAGAAAGAATTAGCATGAACAGTTTAAATGGAAGATAGAACATCCTGGACAGTCACGTTCGAGCCAGCTGTCATGTGGCATGATGACAGTTTGGTCAAAGATGGTACTTTAAGAAACTGGTTGGACAGTCCACTTCTTTAGCGTCAGTGTGTTTATTGTAAATTATAGATGTCTGGTAGATGTTGACTCATGGACACCACAAATATGAAAGACGTTACACAGACATAAACAATACCTTTTTGGCTCATAAACTGTCGATTCCAGCTGTTTCCGTCTGCTGTTTAGGCCTGGTTACATTACACGCGACAATGTTGCAACCGCAAGCATCGAAAAGCTGTTTTGGAAACATTGTTTCCACTATATTGCAACATTTGTAACTAGCTGGTTTAGATCTAATTGTGGTACATTTCGGCGTTCTCTTAATGTGTGGACAAGTAGAGGCAATAAAATAAAGTTTATACTAGAAAGAAATAGGAACATATAAATAGAATATACAGTATGAGGTCAATATTCTGTACTTCAGACCTCCACGCAACTGGGTTGCTTCATTATTTGTTAGTGTTTTGCTATCTATTTGGCATGCGCTCATATTAACTTGCTTATCAGTGTCCCCATAGACGTATCACTGCATGAAGGAAACAGTGAACACCTTGTCTGTATTCAAGTCTCATGTTTTCCAAAGCTGCTGAACTTCTTTCCTATTACAGGCGTGCTTTGACTGTTCGGCTAAGAATCCTAGTTGGGCCAGTATCACCTATGGAGTGTTTCTCTGTATAGACTGCTCAGGAACACACAGGTCATTAGGAGTGCACCTGTCATTCATCAGGTAAGGAACAATGAATGAAAAAACAAATTTGTTGCCTACGCCATCCTGTTCTTTCAGATTTACAGTAGTGGGTAGGGGCTAGGGATTGTTTATGGACAGGACCATTGGCTTCACACAACACACAGTTTGACACGTTATGACCCGATGCAGTGTTCAGAATCAGAACTGTGTATTGTTTGTTTCAGGTCTACTGAGCTGGACTCTAACTGGTCCTGGTACCAGCTACGATGCATGCAGGTGGGCGGCAATGCCAGCGCGGTGAGTAAAGCCATCCATGGTGGGCACTGACTGGTGGGCAGCCACGTCCCAACCTGCTGTGTTAAGCGCTGAGAGGGTGGTACTAGTAGTTATGTTTCTGACTGCATGAGTGGGCATTATTTCTAGAATGTATAGGGTACTGTATGTTGTCATGATGTCACAATAGGGCCCTGTATAATACCTGTATTGTGTATGCAATATTCTGATAACTATTAACAATACCTTTTTTGTATTACAGAGTCGATGTGTAATTCAAACCATTGTTTTCCCCCTGTGTCTCTCAGAATGCCTTCTTTGCCCAGCAAGGCTGCACGTCCAACGCCGCAAACACCAAGTACAACAGCCGGGCCGCTGTGCTCTACCGCGAGAAGATCAAGACCTCGGCCACGCAGGCCACAAGGCGCTTCGGCACTGAGGTGCCACACACATCCATCCAGACATTCCACTGGGCAAAAATGGATTTAGTCAACATTGGTTGCTAGTTATACTGTCTTTAACAACATAATCATGTCGCATCAACATGGCTGGTTTAAAGGAGTGTATACTTAGGTCCTTATAGATGCCAAGGAATCCTCTGTTTTGTTTCCCTGCAGTTGTGGCTGGACAGCCAGGCCCCCCTCTCTCCAACATCTCCTGTCAATAAGGAGGAGGATTTCTTCAGTATGCACGCGCAGGTGTGTGTGTGCTCACCCCTGAGTGTGTGTGTGACTCTTAGTACTTATTTGTTTGAAATTGTAGAAGAGTATGGATGTGTGCATGTTGTTTACATGGTCATGTTGTTTACATACCTTGCATATTTTGGCAGGCATTCCCTGATGATCGTAGCTCCGCCCAGCCTAATATAACAAGCTCCGCCCAGATGAATCTAAGCCCCACCCCAGTAGAGGAACCCTCTACAAAAGAAACCGAGAGGGACAAAAACGGTACACCTCTACTTCAATATTTACACTTCAGAAACACACATACACTTGCATCTGTTTGTCCATGTCGTCTATGCCCTCAACTCTTTCTGTCTTCAGGTAATACAGAGGGTCCCAGTGTTGACGTGCTAAGTGTGTCTCCTAAAGAAGCCTTAGGTAAGAGGACCAAGAAATTATGCCCTAGAGACTAAAGATACTCAACTTGAACCTTAAGCATTAGGAGTACATGAAATATCTGAGCCTGGAACAGTAGCTCTTAGCAGCTTCTATCAACTGTATTCTAATGCCTACTGTCACTTCTCCCTTAGAGTCCTCCTCTCTTCTCAAGAAGAAACCAGCTGGGGCCAAGAAAACAGTATGTACTCTATGGTAGTGGATTAAGGAGGTAATGTTTTTCCCCACACTCCTGTGTGTGTTGTGCTTATGAATAAGAGTGAATTTGGTGATGGTTGTATGTGTGGGTGGGGGATTTAGTGTGAAGGGACTGTGTACATTCCTCATGGATCTTGTGGGTCAGTAGATTAGTAGACGCGTATTCACGTCTGTGTCCTGTGTTTTGTCTCAGTTGGGCGCTAAGAAAGGTGGTCTTGGGGGTAAGAAGGTGAGCAAACAGAGTTTCTGTGACCTGGAGAAGAAAGCACAGGCGGTAGATAAACTCAATGAGAGAGATACAGCACCCACCACCAAGAACAGCCCCCAACCAGCAGAGGAATCCATGTGAGTCTCTCTCCAATTTAAATGGGCTTTAATTGGCCTCGCTCTCTCTCATCCACATGATCTATTATTCTCTAATCTTCACTCTGCTTATCCATTTTTCTCTCTCCACCTCTTTCTCTCTTCCTCCCTCTAGTGGTGCCTCCATGAGACTGGCCTATAAGGATCTGGAAGCGCAGCAGAGGAGTAATACAGAGAAGATGAAGGGGATGGGGGAGAAGAAGAAGGAGCAGGCTGAGAGACTGGGCATGGGCTTTGGCAGCAGGAGGTGTGGGGATAAAAGGATTCGTTTATTTCTTAGAACATCTGTAAAAAGTGTGTTATGTAGAATAGTTTTAAAGGGTTACTTTACATTGCAGGGGATAAGTCACATCTTCTAAAACAGGGATTCGCTAACTTTTTGCTGTGCGATCCCATTTTGATATTAAAACATTTTGGTGACCCCCACCATGTAAAAAATGTATGTAATCAACTGCCAATGTTTACTTATTTAATTTGGGTTATGACAGTCTATTAGAAATGTCAGACAGTATTTTGACAGTATTTCAATCTGACGACTATAGTTTGAAGTGATTGAAATGCATCAGAAATGTATCGGGATGTTCAGAAGATCATCAGGCAATAATGTTGTATGGTCTTCTGTGTAAAAAAGAACATAATTGATTGTTCTTTTTCTCCCAGTCTGATTTAGTGTCTGGTCTTGTCCAATCGGTTCTAACGGCTAGTAAAGGGAAACCGTACGTGTTCCTGAGAGTTATCTTTCAGTGATGGGGTCATAGTATTTTGTAGCTTAAACGGTACTGATGTAAGTTAAAATGTCCTCTCGTGACCCGATGCTCAAATCGGGTGATTTGGTCATGACCCCAAGTTTGGGAAACCCTGATCTAAAATAATTATATTATTGTTGGGACTGAAACATGTAACCATTTGGAGATATTGTGGTAACAAACACTTTGATTATATAACTCCATTCTCTCCCTCCTCTCTATCTCCCTCTAGTGGAGTGTCTCACTCTGTGCTGTCAGACATGCACACTATCCAGCAGGAGAGCCCAGTGGGGTCCAAGCAGCCCACTAAGAGCCGGAGGTACACAGAGAAGGAGGAAGAGGAGACTGACGAAGGCTCCTTTACATCCAGGTCACCACACTACCTACACACTCCGGCAACGTTCCAATACTTTAGCAACGGGTCATTCCTTCTTGGAAGTAATCACTGACATGGCTAGGCTGGTCTCAGATCTCTTAGTGTTGTCTTGTCTTTCCAACTCCCATTACATCACAAAAAGATCTGGGAAAGAAATCCATTAAAATTGAGCTCTCTGACTTCCGGCAATGGCAAAGCTTTAACAATATGCGTCAGCATAGTGTCTTCGAACTTTCAAACAATTTTAAGGCATTTTGACACGGTTTACCTCTTTGTTAATAGTGAGTTGGAAGTAAAAATAATCTATCGCCGAAGCAAAATATGCCCAATATGTCAAAGCCTCAAACGAGGCATGGAAAATTGCCCCTCTCTGACAGCCCTTGTTCGGCATCAGCGGATGCTAGCTCGGAAGAAGCACCAGCATGGTTCAGAATGGAGATGGACAAGGGTATAACAAAAATCCAAGAGACACTTTCTGAACGCCTCAACAAAATTGATGTGCTGGTCGATAAACTCCACGAAGACCAGAAAGTCACAAAGGGATGAGTGGAAAAGAGTTAGAAAAAGACCATGCTGACCACCAGGCTCCCATCCTGGACGTCTGTGAGGAAGTGAACCAAAAATACAAGAAGTTGGAAGACTCCATCTCTAAACTCGAGGAGGAATCTGATTTATTACGAAAATTTCCAAAAGTGCTTGAATTTTAGATTACAAGGTTTCCCGGAGGCCTTGAAGAGACGCGATCTCCTATCTACAGGAATGGTTCCCTGTAGGGCCCGTCGCACCCTACGGAGGTGGCTGCCTGGCCAGGTTGCATGCCAGGGCATTTGTCATTAAATTTCTACGGTACCAGGACACTGTTCGCATCCTCTCTGCTGCCAGAGCAAAGGTAGAGCTCAAGTACGGAGATGCCAGAATCATGATCTTTCCGGATCTTTCTCCCACACTACACAAGAGGAGGATGGCTTTCTCCCCACTGAAGAGACTTCTGCGTCAGGCTGGCTTGGCATACGGCCTGCGCTACCCCGCAACTTTGTGGATCGAAACCAAGAATGGTGAGCTCACATTTGACTCAGTGAAGATGGCTGAAACATACATGAGGAAAGAACTTTCTGACTTGTTCACGTCTACTACACCCCGAGGTAAATTTGGATCATAGCTAATGTTGGCTGTGCTATTTAGCCAGCTCGCTAATTCTACAAGGGTGTAGCTATAGCTACTATACATCCACACTATATGCCAAATAGTTGTGGCTTTTGACTGGGTTTCAAGCCTAACTATGTTTTCTATTACTTCAGGGGATTTGCGCTACTATTACAGTTGCTGGCTTGTTTGTTAGAGATGTATGCTGGCTTTAGTGATACCAAGACAGGGATAAGCTTCTCACTGGCTGGCTGATAGCTTCGTGTGTGTGTGTGTGTGTGTGTGTGTGTGTGTGTCTGTGTCACACACACTTTGATTACAACAATAATGACCGTAATATTTAGCCGGACATTCACCCTCACCCCCCAAAACTTTTTTGGGAGGGGGGGGGGGGGTTGGTGTGTGAGGGTGAACTCAGGAGGATGGTGATTGTTTAACTACTAGTCCCTATTTTATATTTGAGAGATGATAGTTATCGTCTAGTAAAGGTTTTCATTTATACGTCATAGCTTGATTTCTTTTTTCCTGACCTGCTGGGTGAGTTTGTGGTCATCGCTTTTGTCCCGCGCGGCACAGGTTTCAGGGCGCTTTGGCGAGTGCCGATTGGTTGACATTTGGGTGTGCAGGTAGGCTCTGTTGGTGACTGAACGCACCAGAGTTTTATTTGTATTTATTTTTGTTGACATCAAGTTAAAAAGGCTAAATAGTCCGGTCATTATTGTTGTAATCAAATTGTGTTTTGTTACTTGACTAACAATATTTTCATGCTACAAGGAACAGTCAATGTACTTCTAATTCCATATACATATTATTTAGAATTAACCTAATTCGAGCAATGCTATGCATAGCAGGTACATCTAGCTTAAAGACTAGCGTCTAAGGATATGGGTTCTTTAACTCCCTCAGTTGGGGAGGGGGATGGGTGGGTTTGTGGTAGGGTCAGGGTATTAGCTCACGAGATGTTTACTACTTTATACTTTCATTTCATTTTGTGCACGTTATGTATATACACAACGCAATTTTGTTTCTTTCCTTTTCCCTATTTATTTTCTTTAAAGATGTCGGCACCTAATAACTATACATTTATGACCCTTAACATTAGGGGTACTAAATGCCCAGTCACTTAACATTAGGGGTAGTGTACCTACCTATTTTCCACCATAATTTGCAAATAAATTCATTAAAAATCCTACAATGTGATTTTCTGGATTGTTTTCCCTCATTTTGTCTGTCATAGTTGAAGTGTACCTATGATGAAAATTACAGGCCTCATCTTTTTAAGTGGGAGAACTTGCACAATTGGTGGCTGACTAAATACTTTTTTGCCCCACTGTACAAAGATGTATATCAGATAATTCTGCCCTGCTGGCTTCAGTACCTGTCAGTAGAGCACAGCCACCCTCAAGAAGATGGAGGTTTGGCACATACTTACTAAATAATCCCACATTTGTAACATTTCTGAACACTCAAATAGACATATTTTTTTAGCACCAATAACAACTGCCTCCCTCCTCATTTTATGGGAAGCTCTCCTTGCATATCTGAGGTGGCAAATCATATCCTTTAGTTCAGGTGCTCGTTAGATGTATAAGGCTCAAGTAAATTCATTGGAGAATGAAATAGTGTAACATTTGACAACTCAACTCTACAAAAACTAGACTCAAAGCAATTGGAATATAACACCCCTGACTACCCATAATGCGGGAAATCTCTTAGGACAAAACTACTACGAACATGGAGATAAAGCAGGAAAGTTGCTTGCTTGGCAGATAAGACGAGAGGATGCAAGTAGAGTTATTAGCTCTATTAAGCTACCCAATAACAGTTGTTCACAGTCCTGAGGAAATGAATCTAGTATTTTAATGAGTTTTATGAAACATTCTACAAGTCTGAAGGGGATGCCCCTGCCACAATGCATGAGTTTTTGAACAAACTCAATGTACAAACTTTAACTGACGAGGATAAAGAGCACTTGGAGAAAGAGATTACATCAGAGTAAATTAGGGAATCCATTTACAACACTGCTGGGGGAAATCACCAGGGTTAGACAGATTCCCAGTTGAATTCTATCGATCCTTTTTACCCAAACTATTTGAGCCTCTTTGCAGTATGTTTAACTATGCCATAGAGACAAACACTCCCAGGCACACTTGAACAGGCCCTGGTCACAGTTTTGTTAACCTGGGAAAGATCCTCTGCTTTGTGGGTCGTATAGACCAATATCTCTATTGAACACTTCATATAAGATTCTTGCGAAACTCAAAGCTCTTAGACTGGATAAGGTACTTCCGGACTTGGTTGATATGGACCAAACAGGCTTTGTAAGAAACCGCTCTTCTCCTGATATCAGAAGATTATTTAGTATTATACATTATGTAGAGAATGGCCAAGAATCTGTAGTGGCGGCATCATTAGATGCAGAAAAAGCTTTTTGACTACTTAGAATGGAACTACCTGTTTGAAGTTTTACAGAGGATGAATATTGGACCTAAGTATGTAGGTCTGATTAGATTACTGTACAAATGTCCGGCAGCTCAGATCCTGACTAATGGAAACATTTCCTCACAGTTCATGTGGCATAAGACAGGGTTTTCCCCCTAGTCCTCTCCTTTTTGTCTTTGGCTATATAGCCACTGGCAGAAGATTTTAGATCTCATCCATCCATCCATGTGTGTTCGTATAGGTGGGCCTGAACATCTGGTCTCGCTATATGCCGATGACATTTTGCTTTACCCCACTAAACCAGAAATTCTACTCAGAGCATTAGTTGACATCCTGAAAGAATATCGGACCTTTTCAGGAGGGCAGTTATTAACAGGGCAGTTATGCAGAACCCAATCTTAGACCAGCCGTTTTCTATGAAACCACAGAAAATGACATCTTGGATTGCAAATTCCTTCTGAAATTATTAAGACATATCAACTGAACTATACTCCACTTCTCAAAAAGGTTGGGGAAGAATTGGATAGATGGTGGAATTTACTAATTTCTCTTATTGGGCAGGTCAATTGTGTAAACATGAATATATTACCACAATTCTTGTACCTTTTTCAAACTTTGCCCTTTCCTATTCCCAAAGCTTTTTTCAAACAACTTGATATGAAGGTTTCTTCATTTCTGTGGAAAGGGAAACCCTCCCCAGAGTTAAACTCACAACTTTATGCAAACCATACTCAGAAGGACTAACTCTACCTGATTTCCAGTTGTATTACTGGGCATGTCAGTTAAAGGCTGTGTGGGTATGGCAAGATACAAGTTCACCCTCTTGGGGACAGAGAAGTGTCTGACCCCTGCTACATTGGCATCTATACCTTATATTAGCCCACCTAAAGCTTTGCTAGGTCTCATAAATACCCCTTTCATTAAAAACACTTTAAATATATGGATTGAAGTCTGAAAACAAACAGAAGAGCTTAGATCTATATATGAACAAACACCTTTCTATAATAACCCCATCTTACCCAAAGCCCTGAGAGATGGTATTACATTTTCTTGGTTCAACAAAGGAATGAAAACATTTGGTGATCTCTATAGAGAAGGTGAACTACTCTCCTTTCAACAACTGGCATCTCATTTTCAGTTACCTCATGCATTTCTTCAAGTACCTACAGGTTAGGCATTACATTGCCACTCAGCAGGGAGGTAGGATTCAGCCCATGAGTAAACTTATAACTGATAAACTGTGGCTGGGGAGGAAAGGGGTCAAAGGTTTAATTTACTACATGTACTCTGGTCTTCAAGCTCTGTTGGGGAACGATAAACCTCAAAGCTTGCATGAAGTGGCATGATGACCTTGGTCTCATTGAGGATGAGAAATGGGGAAAGCTCTTTTTAGATGCTCAGCATCTTTCATTTAACACAAGGCACATGTTGATGCAATTCAATATTTTACGTAGGGTCTACTTTACACCAGAGAGACTGTAGAAGATCAATTCCAAGTATTCCAAATGTTGCACTTTTGCATATGTTTTTGTTCTGCCCTGAACTAAGAAATTATTGGAAAGACATTCAGATCTTATCACAGGTCACTAATATGACGGTACCACTAGATCCTTCCCTTATACTTTTTGGGAGATGATTCTCTTCTACCAGTTAATATTTGTAGCAAAACCAGATTCATTAAATTGTCAGTCAATTGCAGCCAATAAATGCACAGCTATTATATAGAAGGGTGACACTCCACCAAGCAAGCGGATAGTTCTTTCAGCCACATCTTCCTATATTCCATCAGAAAAAATAACATAACATTTATGTAATAAATCCTTTGAATTTCCTGATGTCTGGGGGACTTTCAGAAGTTTCTAGAGACGTCACCGTAGCTGCCTCATTACTACTTTCTTCATTAATTTATTGTTTTTGTGTTGGATAATTTATTTTCTAGCATGCAATGTGAAGGTCATTCTGTTTCTTTTTTCTTGTTGATAATCAGTGAAGCTAATACCGGGGTAGGGAGGGGTGCGTTTCTGGGTTGGGGAGGGAAGGGTTTTGCACGATGTGCCCCCATGTAGCATGGTGTTTTGTGTAGCTGGAAGGAATAACGGGATTAATTGTTACATTTTGATTGTTAAATTGTAAAAAGAAATGCCAATATATATTGTAATAAAAACAACAATTGAGCTCTCTTTTCCATATGAAACCCATCAGGATGTCGATGACCAGTTCAATGACCAAGTTTGATGACCCGACAGAATCCTCTGACAAGTTCTTCTCCAATTGGAGCGAGACGGGGGAGTCTGGCTGGAGGAAAGAGAGCAGGAAGCCAGAGCCAGACTTCTACCTGAGCACCAAGAGTTCCTCACAGGACGACAGGTACTATATGACTATTTGATTTCCAGGGATGAAAATACAGAGATGCATGTGAAAAAGTAACATTTTATTTTGGCTGTATAAGTCCCCTGAGCCACTTTCTTTTTTACATTTCTTCTCTATTTTAAGTTTCTCACTGCAGTTGTCCCTGAATGCACCCTCCCTCTCTCACACACAGGACCGCAGCCCGGCGGAAAGCAGACCCAGTCCCTGTCTCAGACTCAGGCGACGCCCGCAAGAAGTTTGGGGACGTCAAGGCCATCTCCTCTGACATGTACTTTGGCAAGCAGGATGACTCTGAGGTAGGCACACTGTCACAGGACACACACATACAGTACCAGTCAAAAGTTGACATATCTACTCATTTCAGGGTTTTTCTTTATTTTTACAATTTTCTACTTTGTAGAATAATAGTGAAGACATCAAAACTATGAAATAACACATATGGAATCATGTAGTAACCACAAGTGTTTAAAAAAAACATTTTTATATTTGAGGTTCTTCAAGGTAACCACCCTTTGCCTTGATGACAGCTTCGCACATGCTTGGCATTCTCTCAACCAGCTTCATGAGGTAGTTAGTTACCTGGAATGCATTTAAATTAACAGGTGTGCCTTGTTAAAATGTAATTTGTGGAATCTCTTTCCTTAATGCGTTTGAGCCAATCAGTTGGGTTGTGACAAAGTAGGGGTGGTATACAGAAGATAGCCCTATTTGGTCCATATTATTAGAAGAACAGCTCAAATGAGTGAAGAGAAACTACAGTACATTACATTAAGAAATTAAGGTCAGTCAATGTGGAAAATTGAAAGAACTTTGAAAGTTTCTTCAAGTGCAGTCTCAAAAACCATCAAGCGTTATGATGAAACTGGCTCTCATGAGGACCACCATAGGAAAGGAATACCCAGTTAACTCTGCTGCAGAGGATACGTTTATAAGAGTTAACAGCCTCATATTGCAGCCCAAATAAATACTTCACAGAGTTCAAGTAACACACATCTCAAAGTCAACTGTTCAGGCCTTCATGGTCAAATTGCTGCAAAGAAACCACTACTAAAGGACACCAATAATAATAAGACTTGCTTGGGCCAAGAAACACGAGCAATGGACAATAGACAAGTGGCATTCTGTCATTTTAGTCTGAGTCCAAATTTGCGATGTTTTGTTCCAACCGCAGTGTCTTTGTGACGCAAAGTAGGTGAACGGATGATCTCCGCATGTGTGGTTCCCACCGTGAAGAGTGGGGGTGCTTTGCTGGTGACACGGTCTGTGATTTTATTTAGTATTCAAGGTACACTTAATCAGCATGGCTACCACAGCATTCTGCAGCGATACGCCATCCCATCTGGTTTGCGCTTGGTGGGACTGTCATTTGTTTTTCTAAGGACAATGACTCAGCACACCTCCAGGCTGTGTAAGCCTATTTAACCAAGAAGGAGAGTGATGGAGTGCTGCATCAGATTACTTGGCCTCCACAATCACCCAACCTCAACCCAACTAAGATGGTTTGGGATGAGTTGGACCGCAGAGTGAAGGAAATGCAGCCAACAAGTGCTCAGCATATGTGGGAACTCCTTCAAGACTGTTGGAAAAGCATTCCAGGTGAAACTGGTTGAGAGAATGCCAAGCGTGTGTAAAGCAGTCATCAAGGCAAAGGGTGGCGACTTTGAAGAATCTCAAATCTAAATTATCTTTTGATTTAACACTTTTTTGGTTACTACATGATTCCGTATGTGTTATTTCTTAGTTTTTGTGTCTTTGCTATTATTCTACAATCTAGAAAATTACTAGAATCAAAAAAAAAACTTGAATGAGTAGGTGTTCTAAAACTATTGACCAGTAGTGAATATATGAAAAAATGGATTCGTAATGACAAATTATTTGGGTCTATAATTATGTTGTACTGATGTTCCTACCTTTTTGATCTAATTGACTGCCAGTATCAAATCTCTGCCAGTGTTGACTGTTCTGGTTAAAGTTTTATGCTAGGCTGTGATGTCCTACAAGCCTCTCAGGCTGGTGTATACAGTTAATTTGGTGCTGTGGAATTTATGTCTTTCTCAGAGAAGAATGTTAGACATTTTCTCTGCTTTTGTCCTGACTGTGTTTCCCTGTTGCAACATTGCTTTTTTAAATTATCTACAACTGCTGTCTTTTTTTTATCCACCTGAAAATTCCTATTACAGTAATACCCCTATGTGTAGTATGTTCATTGTTTAGTATCAAGTATGTCATTTGAAGTATAAAGTATTAATATGGTTGTTTCCATGCAGTATGAGGCGAAGACTCGCCTGGAGAGGTTCTCTGGAAGCAACTCCATCAGCTCAGCTGACCTGTTTGATGACCCAAAGAAACAGATGGGTAGGGAAGCCAACTAGTGTATACTTAACCATTTCATACAGTGCATTCGGGAAAGTATTCAGACCCCTTGTCTTTTTCCACATTTTGTTACGTTACAGCCTTATTCTAAAATGGATTCAATAGTTTTTTTCCCCTTGTCAATCTACGCACAATACCCCATAATGACAAAGCAAAAACAGGTTTTTAGGAATGTTTGTAAATTGTATTAATCTAAAAATTGACATCACATTTACATAAGTATTCAGACCCTTTATTCAGTACTTTGGTGAAGCACCTTTGGGTATGACACTACAAGCTTGGCAGACCTGTATTTGGGGAGTTTTCCCATTCTTCTTTGCAGATCCTCTCAAGCTCTGTCAGGTTGGACGAGGAGCGTCACTGCACAGCTTTTTCAAGTGTCTCCAGAGATGTTAGTTTGGGTTCAAGTCTGGGCTCTGGTTGGGCCACTCAAGGACGTTCAGAGACTTGTCCCAAAGCCACTCCTGTGTTGTCTTTGCTGTGTGCTTAGGGTCGTTGTGCTGTTGGAAGGGGAACCTTTACCCCAGTCTGACGTCCTGAGCACTCTGTAGCAGGTTTTCATCTGTACTTTGCGCCATTCATCTTTGCCTCATCCTGACTAGTCTCCCAGGCCCTGCTACTGAAAAAACATCACGATGCTGCAACCACCATGCTTCCCTGTAGGGATGGTGCCAGGTTTCTTCCAGATGTGACGATTGGCATTCAGGCCAAAGAGTTCAATATTGGTTTCATCAGACCAGAGAATCTTGTTTCTCATTGTCTGAGAGTAGATGCCTGTTGTCAAACTCCAAGCGGGCTGTCATGTACCTTTTTTTACTGAGTGGTGGCTTCAGTCTGGCCACTCTACCATAAAGGCCTGATTGGTGGAGTGCTGCAGAGATGGTTGTCCTTCTGGAAGGTTCTCCCATCTCCACAGAGGAACTCTGTTAGAGTGAACATCGGAAGAGTCTTGGTGGTTCTAAAATTATTCAATTTTTAAGAATGATGGAGGCCACTGTGTTCTCACACCTTCAATGCTGCAGAAATGTTTGTGTACCCTTTCCCAGATCTGTACCTCAACACAATCCTGTCTTGGAGCTTTACGGGCAATTCCTTCGACCTCATGACTTGGTTTTTGCTCTGACATGCACTGTCAACTGTGGGACCTTACATACGTGTGTATGGATATAGAAAGATATCTGTGTGTAAGTTCCCAGAGTTGACAGTGCATGTCAGAGCAAAAACCAAGTCCTCAATTGGCAGCTTGATTAAATAGTACCCGCAAAACACCAGTCTCAAGGTCAACAGGGAAGAGGCGACTCCGGGATGCTGGCCTTCTAGGCAGAGTTCCTCTGTCCAGTGTCTGTGTTCTTGTGCCCATCTTAATGTTTCCTTTTTATTGGCCAGTCTGAGATATGGCTTTTTCTTTGCAACTCTGCCTAGAAGGCCAACATCCCGGAGTCACCTCTTCACTGTTGACATTGAGACTAGTGTTTTTTGCGGGTACTATTTAATGAAGCTGCCAGTTGATGACTTGTGAGGTGTCTGTTTCTCAAACTAGACACTCGAATGTACTTCTTGCTCAGTTGTGCACCGGTGCCTCCCACTCCTCTTTCTATTCTGGTTAGCGCCAGTTTGCGCTATTCTGTGAAGGGAGTAGTACACAGTGTTGTATGGTATCTTCAGTTTCTTGGCATTTTCTCGCATGGAATAGCCTTCATTTCTCAGAACAAGAATAGACTGACGAGTTTCAGAAGAAAGGTCTTTGTTTCTGGCCATTTTGAGCCTGTAATCGAACCCACAAATGTTGATGCTCCAGATACTCAACTAGTCTAAAGAAGGCCAGTTTTATTGCTTCTTCAATCAGAACAACCGTGTTCAGCTGTGCTAACATAATTGCAAAAGGGTTTTCTAATGATCAATTATCCTTTTTAAAATAATAAATTTGGATTTGCGAACACAACGTGCCGTTGGAACACAGGAGTGATGGTTGCTGATAATGGGCCTCTGTACGCCTATGTAGATATTCCGTAACAAATCTGCCGAATCCAGCTACAATCGTCATTTACAACATTAACAATGTCTACACTGTATTTCTGATAAATTTGATATTTTAATGGACATAATTAGCTTTTCTTTCAAAATCAAGGGAATTTAAGTGACCCCATACTTTTGATCGGTAATGTATACAGTTGAAGTCGGAAGTTTACGTACACCTTAGCCAAATATATTTAAACTCAGTTTTTCACCATTCCTGACATTTAATCAGAGTAAACATTCCCTGTCTTAGGTCAGTTAAGATCACCACTTTATTTTAAGAATGTGAGATGTCAGAATAATAGTGGTGATTTATTTCAGCTTTTATTTTTTTAATCACGTTTCCAATGGGTCAGAAGTTTACATACACTCAATTAGTATTTGGTAGCATTGCCTTTTAAATTGTTTAACTTGGGTCAAACGTTTAGGGTAGACTTCCACAAGCTTCCCACAATAATTTGGGTGAATTTTGTAACTGAGTCAGGTTTGTAGGCCTCCTTGCTCGCACACGCTTTTTCAGTTCTGCCCACAAATGTTCTATTTGATTGAGGTCAGGGCTTTGTGATGGCCACTCCAATACCTTGACTTTGTTGTCCTTAAGCCATTTTGCCACAACTTTAGATGTTTGCTTGGGGTCATAATCCATTTGGAAGACCCATTTGTGACCAAGCTTTAAGCTTTAACTTCCTGACTGATGTCTTGAGATGTTGCTTCAATATATCCACAATTTTCCATCTTCATGATGCCATCTATTTTGTGAAGTGCACTAGTCCCTCCTGCAGCGAAGCACCCCCCACAACATGATGCTGCCACCCCTGTGCTTCACGGTTGGGATGGTGTTCTTCGGCTTGCAAGCATCCCCTTTTTTCCTCCAAACATAACAACGGTCATTATGGCCAAACAGTTCTATTTTTGTTTCATCAGACCAGAGGACATTTATCCAAAAAGTACGATCTTTGTCTCCATGTGCAGTTCTAAACCATAGTCTGGCTTTTTTTATGGTGGTTTTGGAGTAGTGGCTTCCTTGCTGAGCGGCCTTTCAGGTTATGACGATATTAGGACTTTTGTACCTGTTTCCTCCAGCATCTTCACAAGGTCCTTTGCTGCTGTTCTGGGATTGATTTGTACTTTTCGCACCAAAGTACGTTCATCTCTACGAGACAGAACGTGTCTCCTTCCTGAGCGATATGACGGCTGCGTGGTCCCATGGTGTTAATACTTGCGTACTCATGTTTGTACAGATGAACGTGGTACCTTCAGGCGTTTGGAAATTGCTCCCAAGGATGAACCAGACTTGTAGAGGTCTACCATTTTTTTTCTGAGGTCTTGGCTGATTTCTTTTGATTTTCCCATGATGTCAAGCAAAGAGGAACTGAGTTTGAAGGTAGGCCTTGAAATAATCCACAGATACACCTCCAATTGACTCAAACTATGTCAATTAGCCTATCAGAAGCTTCTAAAGCCATGACATCATTTTCTGGAATTTTCCAAACTGTTTAAAGGCAGTCAACTTAGTATATGTACACTTCTGACCCACTGGAATTGAGATGCAATGGGTTATAAGTTAAATAATCTGTCTGTAAAATGTTTTTTTAATAATTACTTGTGTCATGCACAAAGTAGATATCCTAACCAACTTGACAAAACTGTAGTTTTTTAACAAGAAATTTGTGGAGTGGTTGAAAAACCGAGTTTTAATGACTCCAACTTCACACGGACCCCAAACCGGCTGCGACTGTACGCCATCGTGCATAAATGTATTTTGTCCCCCCCACACCAAACGTGGTCACGACGCACAGGTTAAAATATCCAACAAACTGAACCAATTATATTCATTTGGGGACAGGTCAAAAAACATTGAACATTTATGGGTTGTTAGCTTGCACTTGCTAGCTAATTTGTCCTATTTAGCTAGCTTGCTGTTGAGATCTAATTTGTCCTGGGGATATAAACATTGAGTTATTTTACCTGAAATACACAAGGTCCTCTACTCTGACTGTTTTATGTGGATTAATTGGCAATGAGTCCAGATCTAAATCCCATTAACTTGTGGAGAGATCTGAAAACAGCAGTTAGGAGAAGGCAGTTATTTTGACCAAAGGCTGTGCTACCAAATATAAAGTCTAGGGTGTCAATCATTTTGTCAATGTAATTTCTTACATTTAAATGGATATTAAGTTCTGAATCAAAAACAAATATTCTATAATATTAACAGTGAAATAAAGAATTGACCAAATACTTTGTTCAATTTCTTGAGTTACAAAAAAGTGCAAGGGTGACAATATTTTTGGCCATGACTGTAGACAGGTGTGCCTTTCCAAATCATGGCCAATCAATAGAATTGACATCTCAAGGATGGTCATTGAAAACAACAGGATGCACCTGAGCTCAATTTCATGTCTCCATAGTCTGAATAGTTATTTAAATCGGGTATTTGTTATTTTAATACATTTGCAAACGTTTCGAAAAACATGTAGATTGATTTAAAAAAAATCATTTTTAGAATAAAGCTGTAACGTAACAAAGTGGAAAATGTCAAGGTGTCTGAATACTTTGAGTGCACTGCATATCACACTTTCAAGTATACAATTTAACCATTTTATATCACTAAATCAAGTGAACACCAGGGCCCATATTCACAAACATCTGAGTAGGATCAGTTTTGCCTTTAAGATCATATTGAATTAGACAGGGGATCTGATCCTAGATCAGCACTCCTAGTCAGTGAGGCTTTATTAATCCAAGCACTGCATGTGTACGCCTCCACAATTTAAACATCAGAAGAAGGATCATTATAAAGCAACTGTCACCACCACTGATGTTACTAACCATCTCTCTCTCTCCGGTCCCCATGTAGCCAGCTCATATCGTCTGACCAACATGCTGCCCAGTGCTCCAGACATGTCCCAGCTGAAGCTGGGGGTCCGCTCTGCGGCCGGGAGGCTGTCCGTCATGGCCAGCGGAGTAGTCACGTCCCTTCAGGTTTGTGGTTCAGATGGCCCTGTTGGTTGGAGCTTGGTGCTAGCAGCAGATTGACTCCCACATGGGCCACATACTGAAGTCAATGTGTTATGGGGACTGTAAGCCATAAGGCAATTTCAACACAATAAGAACTTGACCTTCTTTATATCATCATTATTCCAATTGGAAATCCATTTTCTTGATTTATTTACTATGTAAGTGCACAGTAACAACAATATCCGTGACTATTTTGTCAAAGGCATGCTAGATACAACATACTAGTTACCAAAGTACATTGTGTATAAGGGCAACTTTAAGGTTACCTAATTATGCAGCGTCAACACTCAGACAACTGGTACGGTGTGAGCAGTAGGTTCTTACGTTGTTGTGTATCTCATTTGTTTCAGGACCACTACAGTGCGTGAGTCCAGTGTGTGTACCTGTGTTATGACACACACACACAACCTGTTAGGTCCCCTGGGTATTGGAGTCGGTAAACATCCTTACGTGCGATGGACAAGTTCAGCCGTGCAGGAGAGGGAGAGATATGGACGGAGAGAGCGAATTAGTGACATTGTGTAGGCCAGAACATAGGCTGTAGCTGTGTGTGTGTGTGTGTGTGTGTATATAGCAGCTATTTGAATAAAGGATGAATTATCTACATTGGAGTTATGTCGAAACAACATCCTCTATGAGGTAGATGTATGAAGAACACTTATTTACGCAGCTTATTATTTAATCTCTCCAGGCCTTTAGTTTTGATATTTACATCAATGGTATTCAAAATAAAATGTTATCATCCATTATGGTTCTAATTGAGGGTGACTTAGGTTTTGGGTTCCTTTTCCCCTGTGCAATTGTTATTGAATCATGTCATCTTGGTCACCTTGGTTTTTATGTAGCTATTTGCAATGAAGACATGTATTTTTCTACATGCGGTATGTAAATAATTTAGTTAATTAATCTGATGGGCATTGTTTTAATTACCTGCCAAATGCAGAGAGATGTTGCCATGTAGGATACATGTCTTAAATTTTAGGGTGCCTTCAAACCAAAATGCCTGCGACACGTTGTGCGTGTGCCGATTCACTGAATGTGTGTTTGGAGGTATGGTGAAGTGGAGAACATTCGAGGTGGGAGAAACATTGTTTTACATTGGTTGACAGACCTCTAGTCAGGATGGGCTGCAACACAATGTCCCCATCTCATCTGTTGGACAGTGTAGATCTTCCATTTCATTCACTTCTATCCACCTGTACACTGCTCTCTGAAAAAAGGTGTTTGCTGTGCTTTTGAAGCATTGTTTGCATTGGTTTGAAAGTGCCCTTCGTCTTGGAAGTGTACTTATGTCTGTCACTCATTTGTCACTTGACTGAAGGACCAAATACTTATTGATTTCTTTGTGTAATATATATATATATGTGTGTGTGTGTGTGTGTGTGTGTGTGTGTGTGTGTGTGTGTGTGTGTGTGTGTATAGACACACTGGTCGGATACGGTCCTGTACAGTGTAGCATGATCTGGTCTGCCTCAGCAGCCAAACATATTCTCCATATTACTATTGACTACTCCCTTCATTCATCTGAACTGATAGCATCTTAATGTTCTGTCCCAGTACTCTCAAAGGCTGAGTTTAGACAGGCAGCACAATTCTGGTCTTTTTCTTCTCACTAATAGGTCTTTTGACCAATCAAGTGTGCTTTTTAAAAAGATCTGGTGTGAAAAGATCTGTGTAAAAAAATAATCAGAATTGGGCTGCCTGTCTAAACGCAGGCAAATAACTGATTCTATTTTATGTGACCACATTAGTTTGTGAGGAACACAGGACACCCATCCAATTATTTTACTCTTCTGTGGCTATGAAGGAAAAGAGATGAGGAAAGGAACTCATGCAAAAGAAATGGGGCGTGGCCCTCTGTGATCAAGGACCCATTGGCTGCCCTCCCTAGAGCCTGACTCATTTCAACAACAGTTGTACTATGTGTTTAGTGAAGGGTAAATTCTGACCCTTTGCTGAGCATATTCATTGTAAATGACCTCTGTGAACTGTGTACCTTGCAGATAATATTTAGGGTGTTTAGAGTATATTTTCACACACTGGGTATATGTGGGTTATATTTTGGGAGTTTATGCATAATGTGGTTTTGTTATTTTGAGGGGATTGGCTAGAAGTCTGTAACTGGATGTTGCTAGAGGTATTTCTTGCTCCCTAGT
This sequence comes from Oncorhynchus kisutch, assembly GCF_002021735.2. Taxonomy (NCBI): domain Eukaryota; kingdom Metazoa; phylum Chordata; class Actinopteri; order Salmoniformes; family Salmonidae; genus Oncorhynchus; species Oncorhynchus kisutch. The sequence goes on along the minus strand of NC_034192.2, from coordinate 2,228,573 downwards.
ATCACCTACCGAACTCTCATTTAATGCATATTTTTCTCATTTTGATCCTTACTAATTCGAACTCTTGAGTTGAGATTTAACACTGAAGTGAAATATATTTAAGATGCAACGTTACCCATTTGAATCTGGATTTTGTATAGTGTGTAATTCAGTGACCAACCAGGGCTTTTGTTCATTCTCTTTCTACTATAATCCAAAGAATTAGGATACATGTGCACATGCCCTAAAAATGTCAATTATGGGAAGATCTAGTTTTTGTATTTGTATTAGAACCTGCAAGTAAACATTTTTTTTACTTGAATGTACATCTATAGAACAGTACCTGAAGCATTGCATTAGTTTCCAAATGACTGTTTACCAACAAATACATCTATAGACATGGGCTCTTTAGAGATCCATTCAATTTGTGTAATCAAGGTGTGTATCATTGTTAGCTGCTGTGTATAAGAAACTTTGCTTCAGAATAAAAATTATACTGCACTTGCATGTCCTCAGTGGCAGACTTACCATTAGGCAACTCAGGCAGTTGCCTGGGCCTTGTAAACTTGTCATGATTCTGTTTAATAAAACATCATTTCTGTTATCTTGCCTTTCTGCTCTTGAGAAACCTCCGATGTGCGCAATTTAGCGGTAGTGACAAACTGAGCGTTTTCATTTTTTATCCTGCGAATTTGGCTCTAGCTTTTGAACAGTTGGGGCTATAAGCTATTATTATACCCCGTGCCTGAAAACCAAGACTCTCAGGAACGTGTACCTGTCTTCTGTTTCGCTCTACAACGCTCGCAAGCTGCGCGGGACACGTTAGAAGGTACCGTGACAAATCCGCAATTGAAAACAATGCAGATATTTTATTCTACACACAATTATTTCCTGATTATCTTCCCTGATGTTCTACCGAACTTTCCAATACCTTTCTGATACATTTCCCCCCACCCAGGGAGCCCCCCCACCCAAGAAATATAGAGTTTAGTTACTCAGTCGGGTCCCAGCTTGCTGTTATGAGTTCGAATAGTAGAATACACAAGGTGCAATTTCAAATGTGGCAGTGCATCATCAGTTTTGTCAGTCGTGTCTGGATTTACACAAGCAGCCCAATTCTGATCTTTACACTACTTCAGCTGAAAAAGATCTGATGTGATTGGTCAAAAGACCAATTAGTGTGTGGGGGGGGAATATCAGAATTGGGCTGCCTGCCTAAACGCCTAAATTATTCTAGCCAGCTATCTTAATTAACCTAATCATGGCCGAATTTCTGACCGAGCACACGGATCACGTGCTCAGGGTCCCTGACCACCAGGGTGCCCCCGTTGATTTTGTTGGTCACTCTTACCAGATGTCGTATGAGCATGTCATGGCAAAATGTTTAGAATTGCAGGAAATTAGCTTTGAAACTGCAACGTTGTCTCTCCATCCCGTAACAAAATGTGTAGAATTGCAGGAAATTCGTTTTAAAACGGCAACATTTTCCCTCAACCCCATAGCAAAATGTGTAAAATTGCATGAAATTAACTTAAAAAATGCAAATAGTTCTCTCCATCCTATTGGAAAATGTGTAGAATTACAGTAAATAAGCGTTAAAACAGCAACGTTTTCTGAAAATGACGACTAGAATGTTAAAAAGGCCATACAATTACAAAAAAATATTGGTCTTGGTCAATATTGAGCCAGCTCCGAACAGCTCTTCTTTCAGCATGATTGTGTTAAATAGACATGGGAGGGGACCTCAGACTGGTGTCTGCCTGGGGCCTCCACATCATTAAGAACGCCCCTGCATGGCCCTTAGCTATGTGTAAAATTCCCACATTACCTTGCATAAGGGTAGACTATGTCTTTGTTGCACCATTCAGGATTATTGTACGGAAAATATAGAAATGCTATTGATAATCAATTATTGATATTGGTCATTTTAAAACTACAGTGCCTTCAGAAAGTATTCGCACCCCCTGACTTTTTCCACATTTGTAAAAATTGATTTACATGTCAACGATCTAAACAAAATACTGTACCGTAAAAGTTCAAGAAAAAAATCTAACATTTGTAAAACGTTTTTTTTTTTTTTAAACCTTTATTTAACTAGGAAAGTCAGTGAAGAACAAATTCTTATTTACAATGACGGCCATGATCAAAGGGATATTCAATGTCTGCTTTTTAAAAATGTTTACCCATCCACCAATAGGTGCCCTTCTTTGCGAGCCATTGGAAAACCTCCCTGGTCTTTGGTTGAACCTGTGTTTGACATTCACTGCTCAACTGAGGGACCTTACAGATAACTGTATGTGTGGGGTACAGAGATGAGGTAGTCATTCAAAAATAATATTAAACACTATTATTGCACACAGAGGGAGTCAATGCAACTTATGTGACTTGTTAAGCAAATGTTTACTCTGCCAAAACAAAGGGGTTGAATACTTATTCACTCGACTTTTCAGCTTTTCATTTTTTATTAATTTTAAACATTTCGAAAAACATAACTCCACTTTGACATGATGGGATATTGTGTCTACACACAATACCCCATCATGTCAAAGTGACAAAAAATATTAGTTTAATCCATTTTAAATTCAGGCTGTAACACAACAAAATGTGGAGAAAGTCAAGGGTGTGAATACTTTCTGAATTCACTGTATGTAAATTGGTGCAATGTAATTTGATCAATGCCAAATAAACTAAATGTTAGGCTACCTCCCTTTTTATGTGTATTTTTTGCAGTGGTGTAAAGTACTTCAGTAAAAATACTTTAAAGTACTACTTAAGTTGTTTTTTTGAATATCTGTACTTTACTTTACTATTCATATTTTTGACCACCTTTACTTTTACTTCATTACATTCCTAAAGAAAACGGTGTACTTTTTACTCCATACATTTTCCCTGACACCCAAAAGTGCTCGTTACATTTTCAATGCTAAGCAGCACAGGAAAATGGTCCAATTCACATACTTATCAAGGTAACATCCCTGGTCATCCCTATTGCCTCTGATCTGACGGACTCACTAAACACAAATGCTTTATTTTTTAAATGTCTGAGTGTTGGAGTGTGCCCCTGGCTATCCATAAATAAATAAAAACAAGATAATTATGCCGTCTGGTTGGCTTGACATAAGGAATAAGAATTATTTATATTTTTACTTTTAACATTTTAGCAAGTACATTTACTGTCGATACTTACGTATATTTAAAACCAAATACCTTTAGACTTTTACTCAAGTCGTATTTTAATGGGTGACTTTCACTTTTACTTGTCATTTTCTATTATGGTATCTTTACTTTTACTCAAGTATGATAATTTAGTACTTTTTCCTCCACAGATTGTTTTGTTCCTTTGCATGAATGAAGTGCGCTCATAACTGTGTTCTACTCTATTTTAGATTTTTCTGTGTCATCCTCATTTATTCTTATTAATACTAATTAGCCTTTACAAACTTGAAATATCACCGTTTTTCATGTTTCCTCAAACGGTCTATTGGGGAACGTTGAAATCAGAGGGTCTAGGCCTACTCATCATATAACGGGCGGCACGTTGTAATATTTTCAGGCGTCAGCCGTCTACGTGGCTGGTTGACGCATTTAGTTCTTTTTCCTAAATTCCAATGAGCGATCAAGTGGTCGATTCCTTTACGGGATATGTAGACTTGTTTCTATGAGTTGGCAAGTAGAATACTTTTATTTAATGTTTATTTGATTATCTGAAATACCTAAATATTCTAAATTATATTCACATTTGAACTGATGCAGTTAACTTGATTTTGGATGGAGTTTCTTGCGCTAGTCTGCTACGAAACTTCTAGAGCTGTGGGCCATTGTCGCTTGCAGTCGCAGCCGCTACTTTGAATCAATACCTTTTCAAGTAGGCCTAGTAGGCAAAAGGAAGCTGCAAGCCGAAACGTTGCTGCAGGTTACAAAAATGCCAAGTAATGAAGTGAAGCAAAGGAAGAAGACCCCGGCTCAGAAACAAAATGACGAACCGGTAGAAACGTCAAAGTACATTTACGAAGATGAAGCAAAAAAAGTAAAAGCTACCGAAGTAAATAGCTTGGCTGAACCTAAAAGCTCCTCGCCGTTCTCTCTGGATGTGAAAACGATAACTTGTCTATTGTCACTGATAGTTTGCATCGTGCTTACATGGTAAGTAAAAGTAAGCCTATTCATTTGCATAGGGCATAAGCCAAATATTTACTTATAAAGGCCTGTGTTTTTATGGATCATTCCTATTTACTTTCATCTCGGCCAAACAAGAGGAAATTAATAATTTTATGTTTGAGTTTTGACGCTATTTTCGCCCCTTACATTACAGGGTGGTATTGCAGCAGAATGCAAGATTCTTCGACGTGGAAGAAAAGTACAAACTACTGTCTGGGAAGACTGCAAGTCTCCTTGAAATGGAGGAGGAAGTCATCAAGGTGTCCAAGAAGGTATGTTCTGTTTCTATTGGAACTGTCTATCCAGCTCTCAAAAACATTATGCAGAGACTTCTATGCTTTGTTATGTGTGTTTATGTTATTGTGTGTATTCATACTGTCATTGTCTTGCTTGTCACATAATGTAGGCCCCTCCCCCTTATTATTAACCCCTGCAGACATGTCTGCATTATTCATGTGCTTTATTTCAGCAGTTATTCTTGCGTCTTGGATTGTATAGCCTATCCAGTTGAATTGAATTCTGCGATCAAATCACATTGTCTTCCTTAGCATTGCTATACGCATCTTTTGACTGAATGTGTGCATGTAATTGCATGGATTTGTACTGAGAATACTGAGGATCCCAGAGCCCTCCCCAGAAACAGCCCTCCCTGTTTTGTGTTGTGGCTGCAGCTCGCCGCCTCCGAGGATGACCTGCAGGGGGCTCTCTCCACCTTCTCCCTGGCGACGCGCCTCGAACGTGACCTGTCCTCGCTCCATGCCGTCATCCTGGCGATGCAGGATGACGAGAACTCCGCCTCTCGCGATCTCCAGACAGTCAACGCCCGCTTCCTGAACGTGACTGAGACGTGGCAGACGGGCCTGGCCTCAGTGACCTCCGACCTGGCCTCTCTGAAGACGGAGTCACGTGAGGCGCACACCGGCGCCACAGACCGGGTGAACGAGGCCGAGCAGAGGGCCCGGGCGCTGGACGAGAGGCTGGAGGAGCTGGAGGACAGCACCCGGCGGAACACACGCGCCCTTGGCCGCACCGAGGACGAGGATGCCAAGCGGTCTCAGGACCAGCTGGACTGGAACACCAAGCAGCTCCACAAACTGGAGGACCAAGTCCGGAGCCTGCTCCGAGTAGATACCGAGTTAGTCGCCCAGCTAGAGGAGCACATCCCCCGGGCCCAGCAGTGCGAGGCTCACCTCCCAGCTGTGGAAGAGGCAGTGCGATCCATTCTGAGGCTGGGGGGGGACCTGGGGACAGCGGAGCGAAGGCTGGAGGAGCTCACCCTGCAGGTGTTTGGGACAGAGGACAGCATGCTTAAAGCCCTGACGGAGATCCTGGACATCAAGCAGGCTCTGGACGCCCTCCAGGCCCACAACAGCATCCTCAAGATGACGAATGAGTTGGCTGTTGTCAAGGAGACGCTGGGACAGCTCAGCAGGGGGGAGGATCAACAGGACAACCAGGCTAATTCTGGAACACTGGATAGGGAAGGGGAGAGGGAGGTGTGAAAGGTCAAGGACCCAGAGCAGGATGAGCCACCCCAGCTGGTACATAATGATGACCTCAGTGTGTGATGTCATTTTTAAACCATGGGAAGGAGTGGTCCTGTCATTCCATTTGTTTTAAAACTGCTGTTAAATCCTCACATAGTTAAACCATTGCTACATTGTGTGATTTGTGCATTTTAACTTGCTATTGATAAAGTTTAGCAATACGTTTGGTTTTGAATAGGTTTTAAGTTCTTGTCTCACAAACATACTACTATCTCATATGGGAACCAATCAATGTTATCTGCACTGGCTGCTGAAAGTCAGCAACTGAATGTAGCGTTTGCACCCAAACACTGCTCCTGTAATCTGTAAAGGATATTATTGTTGCCTTGTTGGTGTCTGAAAGGAGAACAATTGTGACCGGTACTCCAATATCATCAGGTACTCAAATGTTGAGTTTGTATACATTTTTTTATTCACATTTTATATTCGAATGAGTTTGACAGTAATGGCAGTATTGCATTTCTAATAAATGTGCCTTATTATCAGTGTTTCTCTGAATCTTTTAAATGTTCAAATTTGGTTAAATCTATTGTAAAAAAAATCCTATCTTGCATCTCTAGTAAATTAAAACCTGTCTCAAATATCTTAGTGTTGTTACCCATTTATGTGCTCTATTTATTTGTACAAAACATCAGCTTTCTGTGTAACTTATGGACTGTCTGCCTGCATGTTTTTCAATGCATCCTATCTACCAGTCTATGACTGCATGGTCTAGCTGCTCAGTCTTTTCCTATGTAAAGCTCTTTTCTAAAATGGCTGCCCTGCTCTGTCCTTCCACCTGTTTCCTGGCGTAGTGCGAGGGTGTCCAGAGCCTGTTGGAGCATCTAGAGAGGCAGCCTGGTGGTCTCCTGCCCCACTTGGAGGCCCTGGAGCGGGATGTAAGCCAGCTGAAGGACTGGGCGTCCGGCCTAACAGAGAAACACGGCCTGCTCCAGGACAGCGTGGCAGCACTGACCGAGGCTGTGGGACAAATCGAGGGACGCACCTCTGCTATCACTAAGGATGTCAACAGAAAGGTTTTAAAAGATTGTAACTACATATGTCGTTACAAGTAATATGTAGTTACATGTAATAACACCAAGAAATGTATATTCCCAAGTACGTAAAGGTTGACGTCTCAAAACCAGAGGCAACTTGTTGAACAGAACCGTGGCATTAGAATAGAAAGGCCGTTCATGTAAAGATTTGCCCATGAATCATCTTCCTCCTCTCCTCTTCCTCCATCTCCTAGGTGGCGTCGGTCCGGACAGACGTGCGTCGGATGGATGGGCTCCAGTCGGAGGTGGAGTCTCTCCTGGAGAAGGTACGGGAGCTGGAGGAGCGGGCCGCCCAGGCCGAACGCAGCATGGTCAAACGTATCGGCGACCTGCTGGCCGGCAGCATCGACCGCATCCAGGGCCTCAAGGGTGCCACAGAGCGCAACGCCCAAGCCCTGGAGCAGCTCAAACATCGCCTACCTGAGCTGTTCGTCAACGACCAGCAGATCTCGGAGCGCCTGAGGGAGCTGGAAAGCGGCCGTGCCCGATTGGTCCGCACGGTGACTTTTGCCGGCGACCTCAAGCCCAAGGTGGCAGCCATCAAGCGGGACTTCGGGGCGCTGGCTCCGCAGGTGGATGAGCTGACCCTGAGGATCGGCCGTCTGGCCGAGGATCTGACCAGGAGGGAGGAGGACATCGCAGAGCTACGGCAGACGTTCTCTAACCTCAGCGCTGTGGAGGAGGACCTAGGAGTTGTGACACAGCAGTTGAGTCAGATAGTTGAGCCTGAGATGCCCGTAGTGGGAGGAGAGATGCTTCTGCAGAAAGTCAACGTGAGCGAAGCCCTCCCTCAGACACTGGAAGGAGAGCTGTGAATGAGTGCTTTTCTATATGCTATAGATCTACAGAGTAAATGGCAAACTCAGCTTGTCACCAATCATTCCCTTACAATAACTTGCACGTTTTTGTAAATCTCAAACAGAGTTTGCTGATCTCTCTACAGCCATGGTCGACCCCACCTAGCCCTTACAACAGGTACTTCTGGATTCCCCCCAGAGATCTTGATTAATGTAAGCAATATAATGGAAACCACAGAAGAACAGGTTGCTCCCCCTATAATGTACATTCCAGTATACTTTCCATTGACTGTATACCTATACGATCTTTAGGGGGTCGAGAGGTAAGTCCTAGGGGTTAGGTGGAGACTAACTGGGCTTTTTGTCCAGAATGCTGACTGACGTATGTTGCTTTACAAATTGTATCCTTGAATGAACCTGTCATATGAGTAGGTTGGCGTTTATTGCGATGAATCTTGTCCTGGAGGCAGAGCTGAGCAATTTCCACTAGAAGGGCCAGTGGCAAAGTCAAAATTCATGAAAACAAAAATGTGCTTGTTGGTCATAATTTAAGGTTATGTTTAGGGATAAGGTTAGTTGTGTGGGTTAGGTTTAAAATCAGATTTTATGGCTGCGCCAGCTAGTGACTACCCTGCAGAGCTGCCTCCAGTACATGAGTCATCCCAGTAAATGCCAACCTGTGTCCTAGGAGGCTGGAATGTTTTTTTTCTTTTGAAAAATGGCATCAATCATAGCGAATGAGAGGTCTTGCTGGTCCACAGTTTTGGAATGTAAGCAGTCTCTTGAACAGTTTCCCGCTTATCAGTTGTCAGTCTGGCCAGTGGTGGGGTTGTAACAACACTGCTTGACCCCTGTGTGACCTGCACACGGGTATGTATTCTCAGGCTAAGGGGCCTGTTCAGGAGGAATGTTTTGCTACAATATGATTCTGTACAATAGGGAATGATGATGTCAGCGCTATACATTCTACCTGCAATGTTCTCAATAGTTCACAGTGCTGAATACATGCCCTGGGGTTCCACATGGCTAGCTAGTTCTGCTAGTTTTTGCATCACTCTGCCATCAATCAAATCGAAATGAGTTGGTGGTTTAAAGGTATAGGGACCTAAAAGAGAATGCTGAACGCTGCTGGTGTAAACAATCTGTTGCCAGGAGTTTATTCAATGGGGCTGTTGTTTAACTTTTATCTGCAACATTGCTGACGTTGCACTCCTCTGATAAAAAAACAACAACCTTGGGCTTATTCAGTGGGTTACCATATGTTCCGATGGAAATATATTGTGTAGAACAGACATCACGATCATGTAGGATAGGGAAGCATGCTAATCTATTGATTTCTAGGGCTACTCTGCTGAGTAAGCCTCCAGGTGTTTTACAGGAAATATACGTCTGAAGGAGGAAGTATGTATCGGAGCTGAACAATGAGCTGCCAATCACCAAAGGCCAATCTCCAACCCGAGAGCCAATCACAACTTGTTTAACATGCACATTGGCATGTCATCTCTAAAGATAGAGTTGAACCTACACATACCTGGAATCGCTCAAATGAAAACCAGACATTAGGACGCAGATTGCAGATGGTCTTTGGGTAAAGAGTGTGGACACCATACCACTGTTTTAACTAAAGCTAATTACATGTACAGATCACACCACATGTATTTACTGTCTCCATTCCTTGAAACTGTCACAACCCCATTGTAGTGGTGTTAGGACACTGCAGAGATTGTGTTTTAAAGCCTTGGATATATTGTTCTTCATGTGAGGGTTGCGCTTAATAAATTATGTCAATTTGAAGTTTGTGTGTACTCTATTCCCTATACATGTTTATGAATTTCCTTGTACATGTTGATGCAATGGCACCTGTTGAATGGAAGGTTTGTGTGTGTGTGTGTGTGTGTGCGGACTCAAATCAGGTTATGAGTGGCCTATCAGGAAATGATTGAATTAGCCTCAAGCAATCTCCTCTCTTCAGATGAAAATGAATTACTTTCAATAAATTCTCACTTGACTGTCCCAGCAGTGTTTCCTAATTAAATACTCCAATAAGCTTTTTATGAAGTCCACTTATATAGTCAGTCTGAAGCGCCAGGTTATGTCAAATGGCATCCCATTCCCTATATAGGGTGAGCTCCATTAGTATTCGGACAGTGGCATTTTTGTTGTTTTGGCTCTGTACTCCTGCACTTTGGATTTGAAATGGTATAAAGTGCAGACTGTCAGCTTTAATTTGAGGGTATTTTCATCCATATTGGGTGAACCGTTTAGAAATTACAGCACTTTTTGTTCATAGTCCCCCATTTTAGGAGACTAGATCAAGTATGTGACTGCAAATTTGTTGGATGCATTTTCTGTTTGATTATTTTGTGGATGCTACCATGATTACGGATAGTCCTGAATGAATCGTGAATAATGAGTGAGAAAGTTAGAGGCATAAATATCATACTCCCCAAAAATCCCTACCTCTCACCATTACAAAAACGGGGTACTATGTACAAACACTACTGTAATTTCCAAACTATTCACTCAATATGGATGAAAATAAAAAATGAATGTTGACAGTCTGCACTTCAACCTCATAGTCATTATATCATTTCAAATCCAAAGTGCAGTAGTACACTTTTGGAGCTCAATGTAATACACTACTTTTACTAGAGCCATATGGGCCCTGGTCAAAAGTAGTGCACTATATAGGGGATAGGGAGCCATTTGGAGCACATACCTAGAGTGAGCCTTTAAATGAACTGGGAGTGCTTTAACATTGTAGCCTGTATCCTATGAAGGATTTTCTATGATCTTTATCCAATGATCTTCTTCTAGAAACAGACCGACCCACTCTCACCTTTCACCTCAGTACTCACCTCCAGTGAGATTGATGATGTGTGGTGGTGTACAAAATGGCTACCTTGCATCTGTAACGGAGACGGTTGGAGTGAGTTAGCAACATACAATGTACAATGAAGATTTTATAATATACATGTAAATCAATTCAAAGTCTTGTCTACACAGAAATGTGGTGGCCCAATTTAATTTTTGTAACAAAACACAAATCAGTAAACCATAACACGCTCCTGAACGAGAGCTTATATTGCAAGTTGGGTTTGTGAAACCACCCGTAACAGAATCTGACTAAATGAAAAACTCAAATGAGAAAAAATACAAATAAACAAACAAAAAACTACAGTGCAGTGTTGTATTAAAATTCACAGCAGTCCACGTTCCCCATTTCTCATTGACCCAACCCAGTCTACCCCTCCTGAACACTACCCCCTCCTCCTCCTTCTCTTCTTCCTACGCTCCCCTTACACCTTCTTGCTATTCGGCTGGGGCTTTGGTCAAGGCCTCCAATGAGCTAATGGTCTTCTGTAGTGACCCCTGTAAGGCTTCGATGGCCTTCTCATGGCTCTCCAGCTTGGCAGCTTTCCCCACCAGGCCATCCACGGTGCTCTTCAGCTTCTCCAGCTCTGGTGGGGGATGGCTGGTTGACTTGGAGACTTCCCCCAAGGCTTCCAGCTTCTGCTCCAGCCTCTCTATCTGCAGCCCCAGGTTAGAGACCCTGGAAGCCAGATTGGTCTGAGCGCCACTCAGTGCGACCACGTTGGACTGGAGCTCCCCTAGGCTGCCCTTCAGCTCCTCTAGCTCTCCCTGTAGAGTGGCCCGGGCCTTCTCGGCTGCCGCGCCCTGGGCGGCGAGCGTGCTCTCGTGGGAATCGTACTTGGCAAGAAGAGCCTCAACCTTGGAAGTCAGGTCTGTTAGCGACGCGGCCAGGGAGTCTCCTCCCTCCTCCACCACTTTTAGTCTGACCTCCAGACCGTCGGACCTCTGCTCAGCCCTGGCCGATTCCCCCCGCAGTTCTTTCTCCAGACTGTGTAGAGCTTCGGTGGCCAGCTCCAGGCTGCTCTGCAGGCTCTGGTCCTGATCTGTTAACGCCTGGATGCCTGCCTCTGCCCCCGACACCTGCTGCCGCAGGCTCCCCGCCGTCTCCTGCACCAGCAACCTCACCGCCTCCACTTCCTGTGACATCGAGGCTATTTCCTGGTTACGGGTCTGGAGCTCCGACCCCACCGCAGCGATCTGCTCCCTCAGCGAATAGGCAGACTCATCGGTGGCCTGCTTAGTGGTGCTGAGCCCGGCGACGGTGTCGACAATGGTGGACAGTTCCTGCCTGATCAGCTCCGGGTCCTCCATGTCATCCAGACGGGCTTTGAGGTCAGCCAGCTGACTTTGAGTCTCACCCTGGGTCTCGGTGAACTCAGTCACGCTGGCCGCGATGGAGGCACTCAACTCAGCCAGGCGCTCCTCCACCGTCTTCTCCAGGGAAGAGAAGTCCCGCTCTCTGGCCTCCTTCACCTCCTTGATGCCTTCTGACAGGTCGACCAGCAGTTCGTTCTGGAGCCTCTGAAGAGCCTCCTCCACCCGCCGTGTCTCCGCCTCGCCCTTCCTCACCGCTCGGCTCCCCATCTCCTGCTCAGCACGCATGGTGCCCAGTGCCTTCTCCAACCCGTCTACAGCACGCCTCACATTGTCCACCTACACAACCACAGACAGGGAATCATACACTGAGTGTACAAAACATTAAGAACACCTGCTCTTTCCATGACATAGAGACTGACCAGGTGAATCCAGGTGAAAGCTATGAGCCCTTATCACTTGTTAAATCCACTTCAATCAGTGTAGATAAAGGGTAGGAGCCAGGTTAAAGAATGATTTTTAATCCCTGAGACATGGATTGTGTATGTGTGTCATTCAGAGGGTGAATGGGTAAGAAAAATACTTAAGTGCCTTTGAACGGGGTATGGTAGTAGGTGCCAGGCGAACTGGCTTGTTACAGGAACTGCAACGCTGCTGGGTTATTCATGCTCAACTGTTTCCTGTGTGTATCAAGAATGGTTCCCAAAGGACATCCAGCCAACTTGACACAACTGTGGGAAGCATTGGAGTCAACATGGGCCAGCATCCCTGTGGAACACTTTCGAAACCTCCTGGGGTGGGGGGGGGGGGGGGGTGCAACTCAATATTAGGAAGGTGTTCTTAATGTTTTGTACACTCAGTGTAGGTCAACCTTTGGTCATCAATACAGATTAGGGCCTTAATGATTATTCGATTAGTCTTTTATTATTAATCTGTCAAATCCTTACAATCTGTCACATCCCTACTATAAATACTGTATGTATGCATAAATAATATAATAGCCATATTATCTAACACTATTACTACTATTAAATTGTATAACACAGGTTTAAAGCTGTACATCTGTATAGTCACACCTGTGTACTGGATGTACTGGAAACACAGGTACAATACATTCCAGGAAAGTTGGAAGAGGGTGGAAGAGCCTATCCCTGACCAGTCATTTGCCTGACAAAATAGTTTTTTGCCTTGGTAGTTATTGAAATAGACTTTATAGCTTGCAGTGAAAGACACAGTTAATCCCATACTGTAGCTTTATACAACAATAGCTGACACAGCCTCACATAGGAAGTTTACATATAGGAGACTGCAATGCATGTTTCAGGATTTACTTGTTGAATGTGTGTTCTCAGCGAATGTTTTTCCCTGAGGGGTTTCTTTACCACGTTTACTTAGTTACAGTAACTTATGAGTAGGTTACGTTGCTTTATTACATAACTCAAGCTATTTCTCAGCCTGTGGGATAGATCTACATATGCAGCTTTAAAAAACAACTGTAAGCATCCAGTTCAAACTGGTTTAGTTCAAACTGCTCTGGGAGATCTCAATTTATGCATGACAAGTTAAGTGAAGTTACATGAAGGCTTGAAAAGAAGTGAATGAATGAAGGAAAGAATAACTGTTTGACCTAATTAATGAATGCAGGAACTGGATAGCTGGATAATAATGTAAGATCATTTATGGGGTGGCATATTCATACATTATATCAACGCATTCCTCAATTCTATAGAAATATAACTTCCCTTTTCATTACAAAGGATGTAGTATTTCCATTAACCTGAATTTGTTTTTGTTGCAATGTCAGTACTCTCTCTCTAGGAAAGAATAGCATAGATTGCATCTGTACTTTTCTTGTGCCAGCTCATCAATCTTTTGGAGGAGGGGGAGATGGCCCTCTTCTAGCCATTTCTTCTCCGTAGTCTATATGTTCATCCTATCTACTTTTGGTGTGTGGTCTTCAACGGCCTGCCTTATCTCGTGACCTTGTCATTAAATGGCTAGTCCTATATCGATTGCATTACTTACCTGTTGAAGAACATTCTCTACTTTGTGCGCAACCTCTGCATTTTTCCGTACGGTCTCTTCATTTCTGCTGCTGATTTGATGGACTTCTTTCAACACTTGTTGTAGATAAATAGCAGCAAAGCCCGCAGCGGCTACTAATGCGATATAACATAAAGCAGCTATAACTTTGACCCAACTCCCTGACCCCGAGCCCTGGATTGAGGGGCTACCATTACTACTAGGTTTCGGACTTTTCTTCGCCACGTCATCTTGCGTGGATGAAGCAGTCTTTTCGCTTAAATTGTTCTTGTTTCTATTTCTCGCAGTCATGTCTGATGTGGCTTTCTACCAGGGGGTCCGAGGAAGTGTGAGGCTGGTCTCTACAGATGCTGTGTACTGTCTTCACTGTACATTTAGCGTATCAGTGAGCGCGATGTGGCTTTCCTAGAACTCCGTTCGCGTCGAGGTATGCAAAAAAGGGGCGTCTTTCTTATTGTGGGACCTGACTTTCTGACTGCAAAATTGGTGGCTGTACTTGCCTTATGTCTCCAATGGCTATGGAATTATGTAGAAAACACAGTAACTAGTGTTATTCAGAAACACAGTAACTCGTTCTGATAAAGTTGAGGAAAAAACTAGGCCTCTTTATTTGGAATAATAGAATTAGGCCCATTGATGTTTCATGTCTTTCAAACCCTGCTTATTTTAGCCAAAATCCTGGTATAGGATAGCCTAAACATGTCTAGAAAAATAATGATCTCAGAAATCAACTGATGTAATTTGTTTCAATACTGTACCAACAGTAAAGAGGAGGGGTTGTTGGATAGTTTTTTTTCCCTCTCATTTGCTCCTCCCTTCATACGTGGCAACTAGAGTAGCCTTATCGTGTATGCCTCGACATCCTTTCCTAGAGTTCCCTCAATCCAAGGCATGTTGCTATTTCAGACCAGATCAGGAAGTGTTTCGAACAACTATTAATAAATAAAATAAAATAAAAATATATATATATTTTTTTTAAATATATATATATATATATAAATATATATATTTGTTTTACCATTAACAATGCATGTTAACAAATAGGCATATTTTCAATTTCTTCCATTGTGCCGAAGTCATTAGGCTATTTGGTATACTATGACCTAATCAGCGTAACCTAATCACTAGCCTATGCTATATAGCTATGTTCCCTCCAAATCATGATAGGATTGCTGTCACCGATTGCAAACTGTAAACCTGTAGAGTTGGACATTTGAATAGTTTCAATAACATTTAGCTAGCACCACAATGCAAATTAAGAAACAAATGCATATTTTACACAAAATGGATAACAAAACGCTCTGTTTTGTATTAATCGGCCACAAAATAATTGTTTTCACGTGTGTTTTTAAAGGTTTGATAAAAGTTGCAGGATGATTTAGTTATCTGATGTTTGAACACTCCAAGCACTTTGGCCGTTGTCCAATAGAGTCTAACTGCAGACTCTCAGGCCCATCATCTCTCAGGCCCCTCTGTATACTGCCACCTACTGGTGGGACGAGTACCGGTGGGACATAATATCTCAGGCTCCCCACCAACGCCAGGACCCCTCAGTGAGTACGGTTACATGCACACAATAAAGCGATTATTGTGGCTAGTCATATTAATATAATAGTTAAATTAAAACGTTGACATGCTTTGCAAGAGTAACAATTTCCCTAATAATCCTATGTATATGGACACATCTGAAATCAGGCTACCTGATGGAGCTCTGATACATGCAGAAAATCAGCAATCACAGAGACATGTTATTTTTGAGAAGCGTATATGATTCTTAGTTCGGACATATAAAGTTTGTATGTGAAAAATACTTCTAAGACGCATACATTCAGTTGTTCCGAACTCACTTCACTCATGCCATAGAGAGAGCCTTGCTCGGCTGGTGCTAGCACATGCACAGTTCAAATACACTACTGGAACGTCGATTAAGTTGTTTACATGTCCTAATAATTTGAAAGATTACTCCAAAAACCGGGTGTTTCAATCGGAATATGCATACTTCAATTTTGACCTTACGCTGATTAAGATACCATAAACAGAGTAAGGTGTTTACATTACTATTTCATAATCTGCCTACTGCTATAGTAAGTTTAATATCTAATTATTGCCATGCATGTAAACGTACTCACTGATATGACTATACTGCCAAAATGGCTGAATGAATGTTAGCACATCATTACAGCTTGTACACTTTGTTGCAGGGCTCTTAATGTTTGTGTTTAACTGATATAATGGAATTCCTGACGTCGATGCAATAAAAATGTGGATCAAAGGGGAAATAAAAGTATTATCAGAGTTTTTAATTTAGGCTATGCCCTCATTGTAGTATAATCATTGTGCAATGTTTTATCTTAAAATTGGTGTGTAATGGTGTGTAATCTGTTGATGTGTTGGATAGCAAGGGTGGCCACCCCGCAGCAGCCCCACCCCCAAATATCTCCCCGTGCGGGTGTACTCTGCCACAGTAAAATCAGGCAATTACGGTTTCACTTCTAAAATAAAACAATACATGGGACAATGCTGACGTAATGCCTGAGTCATCCATGCTCTTTGACTTTGGTCGGCGCTGGCCCGCCCATCAGACGTTGTGACAGCACAGGCCGTGATCCACCTCTACGCAGACGACACCATTCTATATACTTCCGGCCCGTCCTTGGACACTGCTATCTAACCTCCAAACGAGCTTCAATGCCATACAACACTCCTTCCGTGGCCTCCAACTGCTCTTAAACGCTAGTAAAACCAAATGCATGCTTTTCAACCATTCGCTGCCTGCACCCGCACGCCTGACCAGCATCACCACCCTGGATGGTTCCGACCTTGAATATGTGGACATCTATAAGTACCTAGGTGTCTGGCTAGACTGTAAACTCTCCTTCCAGACTCATATCAAACATCTCCAATCGAAAATCAAATCAAGAGTCGGCTTTCTATTCCGCAACAAAGCCTCCTTCACTCACGCTGACCAAACTTACCCTAGTAAAACTGACTATCCTACCGATCCTCGACTTCGGCGATGTCATCTACAAAATTGCTTCCAACACTCTACTCAACAAACTGGATGCAGTTTATCACAGTGCCATCCGTTTTGTCACTAAAGCACCTTATACCACCCACCACTGCGACTTGTATGCTCTAGTCGGCTGGCCCTCGCTACATATTCGTCGCCAGACCCACTGGCTCCAGGTCATCTACAAGTCCATGCTAGGTAAAGCTCCGCCTTATCTGAGTTCACTGGTCACGATGGCAACACCCATCCGTAGCACGCACTCCAGCAGGTGTATCTCACTGATCATCCCTAAAGCCAACACCTCATTTGGCCGCCTTTCGTTCCAGTTCTCTGCTGCCTGTGACTGGAACGAATTGCAAAAATCGCTGAAGTTGGAGACTTTTATCTCCCTCACCAACTTCAAACATCTGCTATCTGAGCAGCTAACCGATCACTGCAGCTGTACATAGTCTATCGGTAAATAGCCCACCCATTTTTACCTACCTCATCCCCATACTGTTTTTATTTATTTATTTACTTTTGCACACCAATATCTCTACCTGTACATGACCATCTGATCATTTATCACTCCAGTGTTAATCTGCAAAATTTTAATTATTTGCCTACCTCCTCATGCCTTTTGCACACAATGTATATAGACTCCCCTTTTTTTTCTACTGTGTTATTGACTTGTTAATTGTTTAGTCCATGTGTAACTCTGTGTTGTCTGTTCACACTGCTATGCTTTATCTTGGCCAGGTCGCAGTTGCAAATGAGAACTTGTTCTCAACTAGCCTACCTGGTTAAATAAAGGTGAAATATATATATATTTTTTAAGCAGATATAAGTGGGGGCGATGGACACTGCGTACCGTTCATTGTGTATTAGTTTCGACCTAAAGTGAATTGTCAGTCGTTTGGACGCTATCCTCTCTGTGGTAAACAGAAAAAAATATTCTGTGTCAGACCCGGAACTGATGGTTCTGGCTTTGGAGAGGGGCCTGAGAGGTGATGGGCCTGATAGATGACAGCTGCAGCTGGACCCATCTCCCTGCCTTTGTCCACCAGAGGTCACTGAATGACAGTCTTTCGAGAGGAGACTGGAACTGCACTCACAGGTAGAGGGTACCCCCGTCGGCGAAAAAAATCGCTGCAGCCCCACCCCCAAATATCTCCCCGTGCGGGTGTACTCTGCCACAGTAAAAACAGGCAATTACGGTTTCACTTCTAAAATAAAACAATACATGGGACAATGCTGACGTAATGCCTGAGTCATCCATGCTCTTTGACTTTGGTCGGCGCTGGCCCGCCCATCAGACGTTGTGACAGCACAGGCCGTGTTTCCAGGTGCTGTTGCAGTGAAGATGGACTTTAGAACTAGTTGTAATGGCTTATTGGCCTTCTGAAGCTAGCTAGCTTTGTCTCGGAGGTTTGTTTTTCCCTGTCAAATCTCCGCGAGAAGGGAGCGAGAACTGGGCTAGCTTCACAAAGACCACAAAAATGCACCCTGACTCGGAATTGAGAATTTGAACTGCATCGCTGGGATAAATCATTAATGTGGTCATGGCTGGGCTGATCAAGAAACAGATCCTCAAACACCTCTCCAGGTCAGTGTCAATCGATATGAACCAGGCGGAGAGACAAAATACAACTAACTCCCAAAGGGGTTTAATTTGGGAACCAAGCTAGCGCGTTAGCAGCGCTGTACCTTAGCGCGCGGGAGGCCACTGACGGGGCACTCACTATGCTTGCGCAGCTGAACTTGGTTAGCGTAGCTAGCTAGCTAGCCAGTTACGAGCAAGTTTGTTTGCTTGTTGTTGTTGGTTGCCAAAAACAGACTGGTGTCTGTCGTGTTTAGTGAGCTAGCTAACTGGCTTGTTTGATAACAATACGCAAGGTTAGCCATAACCAGTTAACGCAACTAATCTCCCTAGCCTAGGCTCCACCAGTACGTTAACATTAGCTGGCTAGCTATGTCCCGTTAATCATTGTTTAGCCAGATATAGCAAGTTTTCTATTTGATAGGTTACATCAATGATTGTCATTAGCCATCTAGCTAGCTAGTTAGCCAGGTAAACTACACTGGTTAGCTAGCTAGCGGCATATGCTTCTGGCAGAGACAAACACGCCACGTACTGACAGCTAGTACTACATCCAACCAGGTCTCAGAACATTTCAAATGATTCTGTTCATTTAGTAACGTTGTTACGTTTCGTATGGTATGTATTACTTTTTGATGCCCTTAACCCATTTTGTATGTTCAATTACAATTCGTATTATGTTACGTATTCCCAAAACAAAATGTTACAAATTGGCAAAACGTATGATATGTTCCACATTCTAGCTAGGTGGCTAACATTATCTAGCTCGCTAACTTGAACTAGGCTAGGGGTTAAGGTGAGGGGAAGGGTTAGCTAGCACGCTAAGTAGCTAAAAAGTAGTAAGTAGTTAAAGTTGGTCAAATGCAAAAGTTGTTCATGATGATATTCAAACTCACAACCTTTTTGGTCGCTATACGCCCACCCGGACCAACCAACCACCCCACTTTTTAGTTTTTGCCTTAAGTAACCATCTGTCTTATGTTACATTTGGTATGGTTACATATCATACTAAAAGTAGTGTATCGGGTTTCCGTGCAGAATAATACGAACTGCTCTGAGACCAGGTTGCCACATCGGGGAAAGTTGAGTAATTTTGGGCCATTTTTATTTTTTTATTTTACCTTTGTTTAACTAGGCAAGTCAGTTAAGAACAAATTCTTATTTACAATGACAGCCTACACCAGCCAAACCTGGACAATGCTGGGCCAATTGTGCGCAGCCCTATGGGACTCCTAATCACGGCCAGTTGTGATACAGCCTGGATTCGAACCAGGGTGTCTGTAATGACGCCACTCGGGAGCCATTCTGAGTGGAATACACCAACTTTGCTCTCTACTGCAGGGTTTTCCAAACTCTGTACTAATCAATGCTTGATAATGAGTTGATTATTTGAATCAGCAGTGTAGTGCTAGGGCAAAAAACTAAATGTGCACCTGGAGAGGCCCCAGGACCGAGATTGGGGAACTCTGCTCTATTGCACATTTGCCAAACTCATTCAACGGCGGTGAGTGTCAGCAGGTTTTTGCTCCTCTCTTGTACTTGATTAATTAAGGTCACTGATTAGTAAGGAACTCCCCTCATCTGGTTGTCTAGATCTTTATCAAAAATCAGCAGACACTCGGCCCCCCATGGAATGAGTTTGACACCCCTGCTCTACTGTATTTACTTGCACCGGGGCTGTATGTATGTCCACTCTTGCTTGCATTAGCAGCTTGGGATAATAATGCACCTTCCACAGCATAGAGATGACTAAGCACCTGTACACATCATACACACATGCCTTGTTTGTTTGCCAGTACCACAGAGACTGAGCAGGGAAGATAGTGGCTGTGGTTGTTGTAGTAGGCAAAGTTTTGTGCCACCTTTTCCTCTCACAAGTATTTGATAAAGGATTAATAGACACATTTAATCAGCTAGTGAAGTGTAAAATATTTCTCATGGGTCATGGAGAGAAAAGACTACACCTGAGACCGAGTCTACACAATATAGTCCCTATGTTTGCAACACAGTAATCAGTTGTCCTACCCATTGTTATCAACAGCTTTCAGCTAGGCACATGCATTATTTATTGTTCCAGGTTGGTGCCCTGAGGGAAGTTCATTGAAATCCTTACCCATTATCTTCTAAATGGAGAACTTCCTCATAATAACATAAATTGCCCCATCACATTCAGTTGAACCTACCTTCAACTGACTGATAATGATCCAAGAGCATTAACGTCCTTACACCTGTAGCTCCTAGAAAACTGGCTTTAAACAACATAACGCCTATAAAACTAAAAGCTTAGATAAAACCTTAACTTTTAGATGTAGGTTGAATCTCCCATGTTACCGGCTGGATAAGAAGGGATGACTTGCAAACTGTTTTGGATTGACCTAGAACAGTAAGCTTTGTTATAGTCACACACAATGCAGTTAAACAAGTGTTGTAGCTTTAGAAAGAGGAAAGTGCATTGGGCTTTTTAATGCATTGCTTCCTGCCAGCAATGCATTGTGAACAAAAGCCCTTGACTTTCAGTATTGCCAGTGGAGCCCTTGGTATTTATGCGGCAAAGCAGAGGCTTTGATGGCTAATGGTTGCTGTGCCCTTCATGGTCCCACAAACAGTGGCCACAGCCAAGTTTTACGTACACAGCCTATGACTGTCATTTCCTTTTGTTTTTCAAATCCGTTTTGGAATACTGACTGTCCAAACAGCAAGTTAAAAATGACCAAATCCGATGTGTGTGTTCAGACAAGACATTTGCTTAAGCTAGTATTCATAGTAAAGACGGGTCTGTGCAGTGGTGTAGACTGACTGGTGGTGGTGCTCATGCTTCCTATCAGTTAGAAGTTATGTATCAAGCTAATGCCATGGATGTGACTGTGCTGCTGCTCTAGTTTCAACTGTTCTGCCTTATTATTATTCGACCATGCTGGTCATTTATGAACATTTGAACATCTTGGCCATGTTCTGTTATAATCTCCACCCGGCACAGCCAGAAGAGGACTGGCCACCCCACATAGCCTGGTTCCTCTCTAGGTTTCTTCCTAGGTATTGGCCTTTCTAGGGAGTTTTTCCTAGCCACCGTTCTTCTACACCTGCATTGCTTGCTGTTTGGGGTTTTAGGCTGGGTTTCTGTACAGCACTTTGAGATATCAGCTGATGTACGAAGGGCTATATAAATAAATTTGATTTGATGTGTCCCAGTTGATTTGAATGTTTAAAATCATAGTGGAAGAACACTTTTTTTTTTTTGCCTCAAGGGATGAGGTGATCCAACTTGAAAAATGAGTCAATTTTGGCTAGCCACAGCAGTCAGCTAGCTAGCTAGCCACAGCAGTCAGCTAGCTAGCTAGCCACAGCAGTCAGCTAGCTAGCTAGCTAGCTAGCCACAGCAGTCAGCTAGCTAGCTAGCCACAGCAGTCAGCTAGCTAGCTAGCCACAGCAGTCAGCTAGCTAGCTAGCCACTGCAGTCAGCTAGCTAGCTAGCCACTGCAGTCAGCTAGCTAGCTACCACTTTATTTTACTGTCAACATATTAGGCATATCTTGTTCCTAGATGGCTACTAAGTCTGAAAACCACTTTAAGGCAAATTAATCGGATTTGACCATTGACACAAGTCGCATGGCCAGGAATCAGATTTGTATCTGATTTCAAACCGCCTATGAAGGTGGTTTGAAATGTGGCCTGAAATAACCAATTTCATGTGCTTTTAGCAGAACAGATTTGGATCGGATATTCAACAAAATAGGATTTGAATCACTTCAAACTGGCAATGTGAACAAAGCTTTAGTGTCCTACAACATTGGACTCTGTGTGTGTGTGCACATTACTGTTAGCGTCAGCAGGACCGGGGGAATTATGTCATTATCAGTTCCTAGGGTCGTTACGTGATTGGTCGTGCATTCGAAGCAGACCTGCTTGGAAGAAGCCAAACCCACTGCTCATTATAGTGATGTCAAGCAATGTCAATGCTTGGGGCATATTCACCAGGGTTCCACTCAATGAGGTGCAACATATCAACGTTCAGATATAAATATATAATGTAGAACAGCCATGCTTCTCTCATGTAGAGTAGGATAACATCATGTCCGTGATATACTAGCAGTGTTTCTATCTGCAACGACCTCTTGAAGGCAGGAGAGAAAGTCTGACGCTTGCCTTCGAGGCCTTGTTGTATGTCAAAACATTGGCCTTTGGGAACACACTCGCATGTGTGTGTGTGTTCCCAAAGGCCAATGTTGCAGATAGAAACACTGCTAGTATATCACGGACATGATGTTATCCTACTCTACATGACAGAAGCATGGCTGTTCTACATTATATATTTCTATCTGAACGTTGATATGTTGCACCTCATTGAGTGGAACCCTGGTGAATATGCCCCAAGCATTGACATTGCTTGACATCACTATAATGAGCAGTGGGTTTGGCTTCTTCCAAGCAGGTCTGCTTCGAATGCACGACCAATCACGTAACAACCCTAGGAACTGATAATGACATAATTCCCCCTGGCTGGTGGTGTGAGGTGTTTCCACCAACAGTGTGCTGCTCTCAGGTGGTCCCAAGGGTGAGTTGATAAAGATGTCCCTCTCCCCATTTAAACCAAGAGAATCAGGTACCGACATGGCCCTGCACCAGGGCCAGACACCGCAGGGTCTGGGGTTACACACACACACGCACGCAGAGACTCTTAAATGTGCACGCATAAACAACACACACACACACTGATGTTGGTCCTGTGTGTGTGGTCCAGTCATTATTGAGTGCGTCTGGGAGCCCTGTGCTGTGTTAAATATTCATTCTACTGAGGCTCACTGTGATCAGGTGTCAACATTGTTTTAGTCACATGCTCAGCTCCAGTCCCCTGTCTGTCTTTCTCTCTATGCATCTGCCCATCTATTTCTCTCTACATCTTAGCCTGCTAGACAGAGGAGAAGGTATGTCAGTTTACTCCTCAACATTTCATTCCTAGGGGACCCTAACTGTTGGTGAACATTTTTGTTCTAGCGCAGCACTAATACATTTGATTCAACTAGTGGTCTCTGTGGCACGGCTTGATGATGCGTGCAGGAATGTGACTGGACTGATGGGCGGATGATAGATGGAGGGATACCGATACACACAGCCGCTAAATACAAAATAATAACAACAGGGTCAGCGAGAGAAGACTGAGAGGAGAAAGGGGCTGCCTAAGAAGAGTTTTAATCTAACAACATTCCAAAAATGACAGTGAGGAACATGCTTTGGGAAAAAGTTTTGGAGTTCAGTTATTTCCTTATTCAAACCTGCTTGTGCTAACCATATTTGCTGGCTGTCAAAAGCAACACAGGAAACAAAAGTAACCAATGAAATGAGTTGCTTCTCGAAGGGAAACCGTTTAACACACATCCTTTTGGAGTTAGGTATACTTTACTAGCTTAAATACTTGGGCGTCATTTGCAATAAAGAAATGAGGCCTATTTTCTACACAATAACTCATAGAAAATAGTGTATCCAAAATGGATGCTAATGTACTTGATAGTGAAGAAGAAACCAATTGGAACACAAGATATAAGGACATTAACTAGAATACTTAAAGACAGTGTTTTCAAAATGGACACAAACAGAAGGCAGTGTTGTGATAATGGACACATGTTTAATAGAATAAACACACTGTTTGGAGCACACACGCCAACTCAATGAAGACCGTGTTGTCAGATTGGACACAAGCGTTGTACTTAGACCTCATAACATAAAGGCCATTACTCCAGCACCAGGGCAGGTTTCATTGGTCTGTTTCCAGTGAGTTGTGAGAACAGAAACAGGTCATCTGCCGTTAGATCATAGGTTCATCTAATCAAGTTGATTCTCTAATTTAATCTGAAGAATGGACGCACACGTACACGCGCACACACTTTCTATCTTTGCAGAGACTACTGAATTGAATACGTTCTGCCAGGCGACTGGTTTATCCCTCAAAGAATAACCAAATGTGTGTCTGTATCCTGAGGAAGGTTGCTCCAGACAAAGTGACCTTGTCGTCCCTTGTTTAGATTGAGTCAGTCAAGGTTGGGGGATCTCCTGTGGGTCCGACTACAATACACACATCAGCAACGAATCGTGTGGCCATCCGAATGGTACACACACAGGGGCCCGGAGCATTGTAATATTTATGGCTCTGATAGAGGCAGGGAGAAGTTGAGCCTTACATGCCCCATTTACAAAACCTGTGGAGACCATCGGCCATAAGTTGTGTGTGTGTAATACAAATACAGACAGACACACACCAACACCAGCTATGACGGTGAAGAGGGGGTGAATCATGCTAGTTAGTCTCCTTCAACTTCTGTTGTAAAATAATTTATTTAATACCTCTACTCTAGGGCAGATTCTAACAATGTTTTAGGGTATTTTTACTAGAGGTTGACGGATTAATAGGAATGGACGATTTTAATTAGGGCCGTTTTTAAGATTTCATAACAATTTTTATCATTTTGGATGCCCGATTTTAGATTTTTTTTTTACACTATTTAATCTTTAACTAGGCAAGTCAGTTAAGAACACATTCTTATTTTCAATGACGGCCTAGGAACAGTGGGTTAACTGCCTTGTTCAGGGGCAGAACGACAGATTTTTACCTTGTCAGCTCAGGGATTCAATCTCGCAATCTTACGGTTAACTCGTCCAACGCTCTAACCACCTGCCTCACGAGGAGCCTGCCTGTTACGCGAATGCAGTAAGAAGCCAATGTAAGTTGCTAGCTAACATTAAACGTAATCAATCATAATCACTAGTTATAACTACACATGGTTGATGAGATTACTAGTTTATCTAGCGTGTCCTGAATTGCATATAATCGATGCAGTGCGCATTCGCAAAAAGGACTGTCGTTGCTCCATCGTGTACCTAACCATAAACATCAATGCCTTTCTTAAAATCAATACACAGAAGTATATATTTTTAAACCTGCATATAAAGCTAAAAGAAATCCAGGTTAGCATGCAATATTAACCAGGTGAAATTGTCACTTCTCTTGCGTTCATTGCACGCAGAGTCAGGGTATATGCAACAGTTTGGGCCGCCTGGCTCATTGCGAACTAATTTGCCAGAATTTTGCGTAAATATGACATAACATTGAAGGTTGTACAATGTAACAGGAATATTTAGACTGATGGATGCCACCCGTTAGATAAAATACGGAACGGTTCCGTATTTCACTGAAATAATAAACGTCTTGTTTTCGAGATGATAGTTTCCAGATTCAACCATTTTAATAACCTACGGCTCGTATTTCTCTGTGTTATTATGTTATAATTAAGTCTATAATTTGAAAGAGCAGTCTGACTGAGTGATGGTAGGCACCAGCAGGCTCATAAGCATTCATTCAAACAGCACTTTTGTGCGTTTTGCCAGCAGCTCTGCTGTTTGACTTCAAGCCTATCAACTCCTGAGATTAGGCTGGTGTAATGATGTGAAATGGCTAGCTAGTTAGCGGGGTGCGAGCTAATAGCGTTTCAAACGTCACTCGCTCTGAGACTTGGAGTAGTTGTTCCCCTTGCTCTGCATGGGTAAAGCTGCTTCGAGGGTGGCTGTTGTCGTTGTGCTCCTGGTTCGAACCCAGGTAGGAGCAAGGAGAGGGACAGAAGGTATACTGTTACACTGGCAATACTAAAGTGCCTATAAGAACATCCAATAGTCAAAGGTATATGAAATACAAATGGTATAGAGAGAGAGAGTCCTATAATTCCTATAATAACTACAACCTAAAACGTCTTACCTTGGAATATTGAAGACTCATGTTAAAAGGAACCACCAGCTTTCATATGTTCTCATGTTCTGAGCAACACTTTGTTTGTGCATTATTTAAACCAAATTGAACATGCTTCATTATGTGAGGCTAAATTTATTTTACTGATTTATTATGTTAAGTTAAAATAAGTGTTCATTCAGTATTGTTGTAATTGTCATTATTACATATACATTTTTAAAAATCGTCCGATTAATCGGTATTGGCTTTTTTTGTCCTCCTATAATCAGTATTGGTATAGGCGTTGAAAAATCATAATCTGTCGACCTCTAATTTTTACTGTCTTCTAATAATTCTTTGTCCCATTTGAGACTGAGCAAAACAGCCAACAAAGATCAGCACACAATTTAGTCATGTTACTCTACTAAAACCCAGTTGGCAGAAAGGTAGCCCGCATTTTAAAAAGCTCAAAAAGATATCCTAGAAAGGTTAGCCCATATAAGGGAACTAACTAAACAAAAGCTTGATCAGGAATGAGGTAGGTACAGGGGAAGTTTAATGAGCTGTTTCCAGTCATTCTGTGTGGGAGTGAGTGCGATAGGCCAGAGAAGCTGATCGGATCTTTCTACTTCCTTATGGCCACAGTCGGCAACACAACTGACCGAAGTATAAGAGTTCACTTGTACCAGAGCTCGCTCTCTCTGTGTGTGTGTGGCCTGTTCACACTGCCCCTCTGCTCTTCAAGCTGAGAGTGCTGAGAGTCTTGACTAGATGAGTAATTTACTAGAATGGGAGTTGCTGCCCCAAACCATAGATCTAGGATCAGCTTAATCTCCCCAATCCTAACCTCAACAGTTGGATGATGAGTGAAACTGACCTTAGATCAGCATGTAAGGGTTACTTCATCTTATTGTCTTCAATATGGTATAGCCTATGGATTGTGATGTGGGACAAATGAATCATGCTATATAAGTTACCAGGCCATCGGTTGTATCAGAGTTGTGAATCTGTCTAGCGGTTATTAAAATATTGGTTAAAGGATGTTATTTAAATGTTGGCTGAATGTTGCAGCACAGTTGGGAGCTTTTGATCTGGTCCTATTTAAGAGTATGGTACTTCTATCTGTGTCAGATTAGCTGCCTGCCAACCAGGTAGCTAACAAGATTACAGCAGTCAAACCGTGGCAGTCTGCTTCATTAACATTTGTCTGTGTGTGTTGACCGTGTGTTGTCGTGCTTAGGTTGTGGTGTAATGTAGATAGATAAAATGAGTTAACGTAGTCAAACAGGCTGTATATGGACACACACTTGTGTTGTACAAATACACACAGGTTGTTGTGTGTAATGTGAATTGATTAAATCCGGCTGTGATTTACTGGGAATTCTTTATCTGTAAACAGTAATTAAGACAATGACCTTTTGCCTGGTATGTGGGTGTTTGGCTAACTACTAACCACAAACTGTGTTAGGGAGTCTAGGGACTATGGCACAAGGTCATGGGCACAGTGGGTGTTGGAGCGGGGCCTAGTGATGGAACCCACCCATGCGCACCCAGGACACACACACCCATTGGCTGTGCTACCTCCTGATGAAAGATACGAGTTGGGAAACCCTTACAGTTGAGACAGTGTGACACTAAAGTTCTCACACCCTTGAGTACGGTTTTAAGAGGCAGCAGACAGGTCACTGTCTCCCTCTTTTCCAAGTCTGTAATATGACTTTCAGCAGAACTCTATAATGTTCCATAACAGGCCTATAGGCCTACCTCTCTGTTTCACTATCTGGTCTCTCCTCAGTACTGGTATTTATTAGGATCCTCATTAGCTGCTGCAAAAGCATCATCTACTCTTTCTGGGGTCCACATGAAACATTACATAGTACAGAACATTATTAGTCAAGGACTGAAATACATACATTTAAAACATCATACATATCCGTACATACACAATATCTACGTCTAATACATAGTACAGTGCAAATTACAATAGAAGGGATGTATATAAAATGGTTGTCTCTCCACAGTCCCCTTTGTGCAGTAAGGTGTTCTTTTTATCTGGTTTTTAATCCTAGCTTGAGTTACCTGGGGTGGCAGAGTTCCATGTAGTCATGACCATTTAACACTGCGTTTCCCAGCCTCTGTTCTGGACCTGGGGACTGTGAAGAGACCTCCGATTGCATGTCTTGTACCGATGAGTGTCCGAACTATGTGCCAACTGCATGAACAGACAGTTCGGAACCTTCAACACATCAATACCTCGCACAAGGACCAATAGTGATGCAGTCAATCTATCCTCAACTCTGAGGCAGGAGAGATTGACATGCATGCTACTGACATTCACCCTCTGTGTACATCTAAGTGCGATACGTGCTACTTTGGTCTGAATCAACTGCAAGTTTTTTTACCCAGCAGTTTAGTCTCCTCAACTTGCTCAATGGCCACATTATTCAATAATAGATTTAAACGAGGTTTAGCGTTAAGTCATTTCTCCCCAAAATTATGCTTTTAGTTTTGATACTGAGCACCAGCCTATTGCTAGTTACCCATTCTAAAACTGACTGGAGATCAATGTTAA
This sequence comes from Oncorhynchus kisutch, assembly GCF_002021735.2. Classification (NCBI taxonomy): domain Eukaryota; kingdom Metazoa; phylum Chordata; class Actinopteri; order Salmoniformes; family Salmonidae; genus Oncorhynchus; species Oncorhynchus kisutch. Next base: position 2,199,952 of record NC_034192.2, on the reverse strand, counting down.
GTGTCTCAGTTATTTATTTTACTGTTGTAGCCGACGTGTATATACTGTTGAGTCGTCATTGTACATAGACACACAGGCCTTATTCAAGGTCAGTGGAAGGTCATTTGTAAAAACAGAAAACAATGCCCCTAGCAGGCTGCCTTGCGGTACACCACACTGAACTAAATTTGTATGAGAGAGGCTTCCATTAACGAAAACCATCTGAGTTTTATTAAATGGGTAACTCTCAGTCCATAATATGGCAGATGATGCAAATCCATAACACCTACGTTTTTTTCAGCAATAGGTTATGATCAATGACAGCAAAAGCTGCACTGAAGTCTAACTAAACAGTTCCCACTATCTTCTTAATATCAATTTCTTTCAGCCAATCATCAGTCATCAGTCAGTGCCGAGCATGTTGAGTGCCCTTCCCAATAAGCATGCAGAAAGTCTGTTGTTAATTCGTTTTCTGTAATTAATTGATCAATCTTTTCCAAAGGTTTGCTCACCACTTTTAACAGGCTGATTTGGTTGGCTCCCTTGTCTCTCTCTCTTCTGTCTTTCTTTCCTTGTCCATTATCTTTCTTGTCTGCCCTCTGCCTTTATTTTTCTCTCTTCTCGTTGGTAGTAAGGGAGAGAGGGGGACTGTACTCTAATGAATTGTGCCAATAAAGACAGGTTAAATGCAATTCTCTCTCCTGTCTTTCGCTTAGTCTCTCCCTCCCAAAAGCGTGTGTCTTGTATTTGTGGTTATGATGTATGTTAAGGACTTCTTTCCTTGATGTTGAATGAATAACAACAATACTAATTTTCTCCTCTCCCTTCCTCTTCCCCCTGCAGGTTTGCTAAGAACCTGTCCCCAGACAAGATCAACCTGAGCACACTGAAGGGTGAGGGCCAGCTCACCAACCTGGAGCTGGATGAGGAGGTACTGCAGAGCATGTTGGACCTGCCCACCTGGCTGGCCATCAACAAAGTGGGCTGCAACAAGGCTGCCATCCGGGTAAGAGAGAGGGAGACTTATGCGCACACACCTGCGCTTTCGCCTTTTGTCCCTCTCCTCAGATGAACCCCAACCATCTTAGTCCATATTAGTCTGCTACCTCTCATCTCTCTCTCACCCTGCCCACCCCCCTCTCACTCCCAATCTCACTCTCCCACTCTTTTATTCTCCTTGTCTCCATCGTAATGTTAGCGGTGGATATAGAAGTGCACTGAGATGAACTGTCTGTATGCGCACATCATCTGACACTCCCTGGAGATGGCGAATGGAGCAGAATAACAACAAACTCTGTTACTCAGTTCTCTACTACCAGCCTTCTCCTTCCTCTTTTTTTTAATACTTTGTTTTTATTGTAGGAACACAAAGAACGTACAAATAAAGTAAACTAAAAGAACAACAAAAAAGATCTGTCAGTTACAGTGCACGTCATACCTTCACCATCATGTCATATTAGTTACATTGACATCTTTGAATTAGACCCTTTTCAAGTACGAAACCCATTTTTCCCAGTATTCCGGACCTCACCTCGTGTTCTTAAAGCAAAGGTCAAACGCTCCATGTGGTGTATTTCTTTACAATGTCTATCCATTGTCACTGTGGGAGGGTCTTTTTGTAGCCATTTCCTAGTGATAGCCTCTCCCCCTTCCTCTTCTGAAACCCCCTCTGTTTTCTTTGCCCTAATGGTTCTCTATCTTGTATTTCATCTCTCCTGTCTCAGGACTTCATCTTATCCCTGTCTCATGACCTTCCCTTTTACATAGCAGGCAATATATTCTAACAGGACTTCCGGCGCCGACAGAGATGGCCGCCTCGCTTCGCGTTCCTAGGAAACTATGCAGTTTTTTGTTTTTTTACGTGTTATTTCTTACATTAGTACCCCAGGTCATCTTAGGTTTCATTACATACAGTCGAGAAGAACTACTGAATATAAGGGCAGCGTCAACTCACCATCAGTACGACCAAGAATATGTTTTTCGCGACGCGGATCCTGTGTTCTGCCTTACAAACAGGACACCGGAGCGGATCCCATGCAGCGACCCAAAAAAACGACTCAGAAAAAGAGGGAAACGAGGCGGTCTTCTGGTCAGACTCCGGAGACGGGCACACCGTGCACCACTCCCTAGCATTCTTCTTGCCAATGTCCAGTCTCTTGACAACAAGGTTGATGAAATCCGAGCAAGGGTAGCATTCCAGAGGGACATCAGAGACTGTAACGTTCTTTGCTTCACGGAAACATGGCTCACTGGAGAGACTCTATCGGAGTCTGTGCAGCCAACGGGTTTCTCCACGCATCGCGCCGACAGAAACAAACATCTTTCTGGTAAGAAGAGGGGCGGGGGCGTATGCCTTATGGCTAACGAGACATGGTGTGATGAAAGAAACATACAGGAACTCAAATCGTTCTGTTCACCTGATTTAGAATTCCTCACAATCAAATGTAGACCGCATTATCTACCAAGAGAATTCTCTTCGATTATAATCACAGCCGTATATATCCCCCCCACCAAGCAGACACATCGATGGCTCTGAACGAACTTTATTTAACTCTTTGCAAACTGGAAACCATTTATCCGGAGGCTGCATTCATTGTAGCTGGGGATTTTAACAAGGCTAATCTGAAAACAAGACTCCCTCAATTTTATCAGCATATCGATTGCGCAACCAGGGGTGGAAAGACCTTGGATCATTGTTACTCTAACTTCCGCGACGCATATAAGGCCCTGCCCCGCCCCCCTTTCGGAAAAGCTGACCACGACTCCATTTTGTTGATCCCTGCCTACAGACAGAAACTAAAACAAGAGGCTCCCACGCTGAGGTCTGTCCAACGCTGGTCCGACCAAACTGACTCCATACTCCAAGACTGCTTCCATCACGTGGACTGGGATATGTTTCGTATTGCGTCAGATAACAATATTGACGAATACGCTGATTCGGTGTGCGAGTTCATTAGAACGTGCGTTGAAGATGTCGTTCCCATAGCAACGATTAAAACATTCCCTAACCAGAAACCGTGGATTGATGGCAGCATTCGCGTGAAACTGAAAGCGCGAACCACTGCTTTTAATCAGGGCAAGGTGTCTGGTAACATGACCGAATACAAACAGTGCAGCTATTCCCTCCGCAAGGCTATCAAACAAGCTAAGCGTCAGTACAGAGACAAAGTAGAATCTCAATTCAACGGCTCAGACACGAGGCATGTGGCAGGGTCTACAGTCAATCACGGACTACAGGAAGAAATCCAGCCCAGTCACGGACCAGGATATCTTGCTCCCAGGCAGACTAAATAACTTTTTTGCCCGCTTTGAGGACAATACAGTGCCACTGACACTGCCTGCAACGAAAACATGCGGTCTCTCCTTCACTGCAGCCGAGGTGAGTAAGACATTTAAACGTGTTAACCCTCGCAAGGCTGCAGGCCCAGACGGCATCCCCAGCCGCGCCCTCAGAGCATGCGCAGACCAAATCAAATCAAATTTATTTATATAGCCCTTCGTACATCAGCTGATATCTCAAAGTGCTGTACAGAAACCCAGCCTAAAACCCCAAACAGCAAGCAATGCAGGTGTAGAAGCACGGTGGCTAGGAAAAACTCCCTAGAAAGGCCAAAACCTAGGAAGAAACCTAGAGAGGAACCAGGCTATGAGGGGTGGCCAGTCCTCTTCTGGCTGTGCCGGGTGGAGATTATAACAGAACATGGCCAAGATGTTCAAATGTTCATAAATGACCAGCATGGTCGTATTATAATAAGGCAGAACAGTTGAAACTGGAGCAGCAGCACAGTCAGATGGACTGGGGACAGCAAGGAGTCATCATGTCAGGTAGTCCTGGGGCATGGTCCTAGGGCTCATGTCCTCCGGGAGAGAGAAAAAAAAAGAGAGAATTAGAGAGAGCATATGTGGGGTGGCCAGTCCTCTTCTGGCTGTGCCGGGTAGAGATTAAAACAGAACATGGCCAAAATGTTCAAATGTTCATAAATGATCAGCATGTTCGAATAAGAAGAAGGCAGAACAGTTGAAACTGGAGCAGCAGCACGGCCAGGTGGACTGGGGACAGCAAGGAGTTATCATGTCAGGTAATCCTGTGGCATGGTCCTAGGGCTCAGGGCTCAGGTCCTAGGGCTCAGGTCCTCCGAGAGAGAGAGAAGGAGAGTATTAGCACACTTAGATTCACATAGGACACCGAATAGGACAGGAGAAGTACTCCAGATATAACACACTGACCCTAGCCCCCCGACACATAAACTACTGCACCATAAATACTGGAGGCTGAGACCAGACCAGCTGGCCGGTGTGTTTACGGACATATTCAATCAATCCCTATACCAGTCTGCTGTTCCCACATGCTTCAAGAGGGCCACCATTGTTCCTGTTCCCAAGAAAGCTAAGGTAACTGAGCTAAACGACTACCGCCCCGTAGCACTCACTTCCGTCATCATGAAGTGCTTTGAGAGACTAGTCAAGGACCATATCACCTCCACCCTACCTGACACCCTAGACCCACTCCAATTTGCTTACCGCCCAAATAGGTCCACAGACGATGCAATCTCAACCACACTGCACACTGCCCTAACCCATCTGGACAAGAGGAATACCTATGTGAGAATGCTGTTCATCGACTACAGCTCGGCATTCAACACCATAGTACCCTCCAAGCTCGTCATCAAGCTCGAGACCCTGGGTCTCGACCCCGCCCTGTGCAACTGGGTACTGGACTTCCTGACGGGCCGCCCCCAGGTGGTGAGGGTAGGCAACAACATCTCCTCCCCGCTGATCCTCAACACTGGGGCCCCACAAGGGTGCGTTCTGAGCCCTCTCCTGTACTCGCTGTTCACCCACGACTGCGTGGCCACGCACGCCTCCAACTCAATCATCAAGTTTGCGGACGACACAACAGTGGTAGGCTTGATTACCAACAACGACGAGACTGCCTACAGGGAGGAGGTGAGGGCCCTCGGAGTGTGGTGTCAGGAAAATAACCTCACACTCAACGTCAACAAAACTAAGGAGATGATTGTGGACTTCAGGAAACAGCAGAGGGAACACCCCCCCCCCCCCTATCCACATCGATGGAACAGTAGTGGAGAGGGTAGCAAGTTTTAAGTTCCTCGGCATACACATCACAGACAAACTGAATTGGTCCACTCACACAGACAGCATCGTGAAGAAGGCGCAGCAGCGCCTCTTCAACCTCAGGGGGCTGAAGAAATTCGGCTTGTCACCAAAAGCACTCACAAACTTCTACAGCTGCACAATCGAGAGCATCCTGGTGGGCTGTATCACCGCCTGGTTCGGCAACTGCTCCGCCCACAACCGTAAGGCTCTCCAGAGGGTAGTGAGGTCTGCACAACGCATCACCGGGGGCAAACTACCTGCCCTCCAGGACACCTACACCGCCCGATGTTACAGGAAGGCCATAAAGATCATCAAGGACCTCAACCACCCGAGCCACTGCCTGTTCACCCCGCTATCATCCAGAAGGCGAGGTGATGTGAAATGATGTAAATATATCACTAGCCACTTTAAACAATGCTACTTTATATAATGTTACTTACCCTACATTATTCATCTCATATGCATACGTATATACTGTACTCTATATCATCGACTGCATCCTTATGTAATACATGTATCACTAGCCACTTTAACTATGCCACTTTGTTTACATACTCATCTCATATGTATATACTGTACTCGATATCATCTACTGTGTCTTGCCTATGCTGCTCTGTACCATCACTCATTCATATATCCTTATGTACATATTCTTTATCCCCTTACACTGTGTATAAGACAGTAGTTTTGGAATTGTTAGTTAGATTACTTGTTGGTTATTACTGCATTGTCGGAACTAGAAGCACAAGCATTTCGCTACACTCGCATTAACATCTGCTAACCATGTGTATGTGACAAATAAAATTTGATTTGATTTGAACAAGTAGAGTGGGGAGCCTCCCAGCGTTGAAACTGAAAGGATAAAGTTTTGTCTTCTGAAATTGTCTTAAGTTATGTCTGTCTGTGTTTTCCTAGACGAGGCCCATTGAGTGTCACTAACTTAGGTTTATTGAAGTGTCACACTCGCTGTGCATTGTCCTTGGTGTAAGGCTACAGTCGTAATGGCCCTATCATTGAGGTCATGCGTGCTGCATGCGTGTCTGTGTACCTGGTCCTCGGTGGCCATGCTCTTCCTCTGCTGAGCAGACTTGTACATGGCCTCGCTGAGTGACTTGGCGTACTGGACCATGGCTTTGAGCTGGGAGTCAGTCAGCACCCACAGCAGGTCATCTAGGATCAGGATCAGCTTAGAGGCCACCACGTTACAGTCCTTGGACTGGAGATAAACACATTCTACATACAAAATACACACATTAATACTCATTATATATAGACCACACACACACATACATGCTTTATACATATAGGATACAGACACACACACCACGTTTCAGTCTTTCATCTCAAGACACACACATTACCTCCCGTGTTGAACCAAGACAGTGTTATTCAAAAGGTGCATTCATCAATGGGAGATGTAATAAAAGTCAGACTGGAGAAAAGACACACTCCATATCCATGACTGACTGACTGAAAACACACACACTCCATATCCATGACTGACTGACTGCTTCTCTAGACTGTCTCCTTGATTCATTCTCTCAGCCTGGCTCTCTCATTTCAGCTGATTTACATTCACAGTGATTACATTTATTTCAGGAATAGACACATTCGTATGCATTTCAGAACAATATGTAAGGAATATGTGACTGTATTTAGCATATAGGTTTAATACAAGAAAATATGATCATATTTTGGCTGTGCCGATGTTGTTGGGCTGACTAGATTGCAGGTGTATGATATTGAACCAATATTACTGTCACTTATCTGAGCTTGTCTTCATTGACAGATCCCATGGACCAAGCTGAAGACCCACCCCATCTCTCTGGTAAGTCCCGCCCTCCTTCCCCCTATTGCTGACACAGTTTTAGCCACTTGCCCCCCCCCCCCCCCCCCCAAAAAAAATGGCCTGTAACAACGTGGGCAAATAAGGCCGCCGAGGAGTATTTCTGTCTGTAATAAAGCCATTTTGTGGGGAAAACTCATTCTGATTGGCTGGGCCTGGCTCCCCAATGCCCACCCATGGCTGTGCACCTGCCCAGTCATGTGAAATCCATAGATTAGGACCTAATGAATTTATTTTAATTTACAAATGTTCTTATTGTTGCATGCTGCCTTTTTTATATTTTTGTTCAGTATAGTTAACCAGACAAACTACACTGTTATTATTTTACCTGCTGCACAAATACCTGTCTCTCTTCCAACTCTGGCAACAGCCCACTGTCACACGCAGGTGATGTGAACACCAGGACTTTTCCAGGATTTGCATTGCTGACAAAAAATGAGCTATAACTGGGCATTAATTAGCAGTAAATATCAACAAATGTGTGTACGCGGGTATGTTTGCTTTGATCTCAAAAACACATCTCGTGACTGATTGAAAGACTGTACGTGCCTGTCAATAAAGGCCTACAGTAATTCTCCTCTGAAGTGCTCTGCAGAGATTGAGTCCAGTGTGCTACACACTAATCTGGATGCCACTCATCCTCTTCTGATGGGAGTAGCCTCATTGTGCAAAAATCAAACACTTTTTTTTATTTTCTTGTCCATTCCAACTTAAACCTTGATCATGTCTGACTATTTTTTATTAGTTGCACGGACAAGCAGACAACCGTTAATGTTGAATCCTGGTGTGTGTGTGGTAATCGTCTGCATCTCTCTGTCTCCCAGACCCTGGACAAGGTGGTAATGGAGATGAGCACCTGTGATGAGCCCCGCCCTCCCAACGGCCCGTCTCCCATAGCAACAGCCTCGGGGCAAAGGTGGGAGCTGGCACTCTTTCTCCCCCCCCCTCCCCCCTCCCCCTTCAGAGGGTAGTTGTGTGTGTGTGTGTGTGTGTGTAAGTGTATGGTGTCTGTCTGCCTGTCCTTGTGCGATGGGGCTGAAATTCTTTATTAGAAAAACACCTGCATTCAGTTCATCCAAATCCAGCCTTCAATTGCCTACTACCTCCTCTTCCCCCGCGCCCCCAGTGAGTATGGCTTTGCTGAGAAGGTGGTGGAGGGCATCTCTCTGTCCATCAACTCCATTGTGGTGAAGATCAGTGCCAAGGCGTTCAACGCCTCCTTTGAGTTGAGCCAGCTGCAGGTCTACTCTGTCAACACCAGCTGGAGCCTGTCAGACCTCCGCTTCACACGCATACAGGACCCACACAGAGGAGAGGTGGGTGCACTGCATACACGCATAGAAGTGTATGTAACCGCCGTAACCCTGTGTGTGTAACCATGGCTACCTGTGCGCCCCTCAGATCCTGACGTTTAAGGAGATCAGCTGGCAGATGATCCGCATCGAGGCGGACGCCATCCAGAGTGCCCAGAACGAGATGCTGAGTGCCCCCATCCGCCTCATCACCAACCAGTCCAAGATCAGAGTCACCCTGAAGAGACGGGTACAATACGCAACACACGTGTGGGCAAGGGAACACAAACACACACTTAGGTGCAAACACACACACACCTCATCACCAACCAGTCCAAGATCAGTTGCCCTCAAGAGACGGGTACGACACACACACACGGCGCAGTCACACACGCACTCAGAACAGTCCTTGGTCTAATAGAATAGATAACACTTTGTGGGCCAACAGCCTGCAGAATCAGCTTCAGTAAACAAAGATCTTTATCTCACACACAAGCAAGCCCTGCAGCCACTGTGTTTGAACAGATAAAAGTGTGTGCGTTGTATACATACTCCTTCATCTGTGTGTGAAAACAAACGAAGATATGATTTTGAACGACCACAGATTACTGTGTGCTGAGTATGTACTTTATCCAGTCAGTCAGTCAGTCATGGATATGGAGTGTGGTTTTCAGTCAGTCAGTCAGTCATGGATATGGAGTGTGGTTTTCAGTCAGTCAGTCAGTCATGGATATGGAGTGTGTGGGTTTTCAGTCAGTCAGTCAGTCATGGATATGGAGTGTGTGTGTTTTCAGTCAGTCAGTCAGTCATGGATATGGAGTGTGTGTGTTTTCTCCAGTCTGACTTTTATTACATCTCCCATTGATGAATGCACCTTTTGAATAACACTGTCTTGGTTCAACACGGGAGGTAATGTGTGTGTCTTGAGATGAAAGACTGAAACGTGGTGTGTGTGTCTGTATCCTATATGTATAAAGCATGTTTGTGTGTGTGTGGTCTATATATAATGAGTATTAATGTGTGTATTTTGTATGTAATAATCTATGTAGAATGTGTTTATCTCCAGTCCAAGGACTGTAACGTGGTGGCCTCTAAGCTGATCCTGATCCTAGATGACCTGCTGTGGGTGCTGACTGACTCCCAGCTCAAAGCCATGGTCCAGTACGCCAAGTCACTCAGCGAGGCCATGGACAAGTCTGCTCAGCAGAGGAAGAGCATGGCCACCGAGGACCAGGTACACACGTAGGCAGGGACACACACACGCTCACTCACGTAGGCAGGTAGATACGTGTGCGCACACAGGCTAGGAAACACACACAGATAGGCAGACACTTACTTGTTTAAATGTATTTTTTTATGTCACCTTTATTTAACAAGGTAGGCTAGTTGAGAACACCTTTATTTAACCAGGTAGGCTAGTTGAGAACACCTTTATTTAACCAGGTAGGCTAGTTGAGAACAAGTTCTCATTTGCAACTGCGACCTGGCCGAGATAAAGCAAAGCAATTCGACACATACAACAACACAGAGTTACACATGGAGTAAAACAAACATACAGTCAATAATACAGTAGAACAAAAGAAAACAAAAAGTCGATATAGTGAGTGCAAATGAGGTAAGGAAATGAATAGGCCATGTTGGCGAAGTCATTACAATATAGCAATTAAACACTGGAATGGTAGATCGGCAGAAGATGAATGTGCAGGTAGAGATATTGGGGTGCAAAGGAGCAAAATAAATAAATACCAGTATGGGGATGAGGTAGGTAGATGGGCTGTTTACAGATTGGCTAAGTACAGGTGCAGTGATCTGTAAACTGCTCTGACAGCTGGTGCTTAAAGCTAGTGAGGGAGATGTGAGTCTCCAGCTTCAGAGATTTTTGCAATTTGTTTCAGTCATGGGCAGCAGAGAACTCGAAGGAAAGACGACCAAACGAGGAATTGGCTTTGGGGGTGACCAGTGAGATATACCTTCTGGAGCGCTTGCTACGAGTGGCTGCTGTGGTGACCAGTGAGCTGAGATAAGGCGGGGCTTTACCTAGCAGAGACTTGTCGATAACCTGTAGCCAGTGGGTTTGGCCACGAGTATGCAGCGAGGGCCAACCAACGAGAGAGTACAGGTCACTTAACAACTGAAGCAGCTAGCTATGTGCTCAGTCACTCCTCTGTCAGACAGACCTACAGTGGAGAAATGATTCGCCCCAGTCGTGTACCCTTCTGTCCACACTTCTCCTCCCTCCCTCTTTCTTCCCCCCCCCCCCCATCTCTCTCGCTCTCTCTGTTATGGTCTGGTAATTAGTCCTTGTGCTCCAGGAAAGGATGTTTGGTTCTCTCTGTGCGGTCCCTCTGCCATATGGCCTCTCTCCCTGCGCTGCTCTCGCTGCTGCGCTGCTCTCACGCTCCATTATTCATGTACTGACTCAAACTGGGCTTTTAGCATTCTGACCTACATGTGGCACACTATGCCATCTGCTGGTGAGAATGAGCACTGCACCCCCATCTCTCCTAAAAATCTTATCAATTTGTGTTTGTGCCAAATACAACAGGTTATTGTGAAATGCTTACTTACAAGCCCTTAACCAACAATGCTGTTCAAGAAATAGTTAAGAAAATATTTACTTTATTTTTTACTTTTGTTTATTTAGTAACACAATAAAATAACAATACCGAGGGGGTGCGGGGGTACAGGTTAGTCGAGTTTGTTTTTACACTAAGGTGGCCATTTGATTAATTGTTTAGGCAGTCTTATATCTAGAAGATGTTAAGGAGCCTTTTGGACATAGACTTGGCATTCCTGTACCGCATGCTGTGCGTGTAGCAGAGAACAGTCCATGACTTGGGTGACTGGAGTCTTTGACCATTTTTTTGGACCTTCCTCTGACACCATCGAGTGGGTTACTTCATTAGCATCGAATAGCCCCCACGATGTGCAACTTTTCAGGGAAGTTAGGAACCAATATACACAGGCAGTTAGGAAAGCAAAGGCTAGCTTTTTCAAACAGATATTTGCATCCTGTAGCACAAACTCCAAAACGTTTTGGGATGCTGTAAAGTCCATGGAGAATAAGAGCACCTCTTCCCAGCTGCCCACTGCACTGAGGCTAGGAAACACTGGCACCACTGATAAATCCACGATAATTGAACATTTCAGTAAGCATTTTTCTACAGTTGGCCATGCTTTCCACCTGGCTACCCCTACCCCGGTCAACAGCCCTGCACCCCCCCACAGCAACTTGCCCGTCAAAGTCCAGGTTCCAGAGGTGTTTATTCCCAGGGTCCTTGGCTTCGTGATGAGCTTCGTGGGCACTATGGTGTTGAACGCTGAGCTGTAGTCAATGAACATCATTCTCACATATGTGTCTCTTTTGTCCAGGTGGGGAAGGGCAGTGTGGAGTGCGATTGAGATTTGCTTCATCTGGGAATCTGTTGGGCCGGTATGCGAATTGGAGTGGGTTTAGGGTATCCAAGATGATGCTGTTGATGTGAGCCATGACCAGCCTTTCAAAGCACTTCATGGCTACTGACGTGAGTGCTTCAAGGCGGTAGTCATTTGGGGCTGGTTACCTTCGCTTTCTTGGGCACAGGGACTATGGTGCTCTGCTTGAAACATGTAGGTATTACAGATATATTACCCCCTGTATTTCCGTCTGTTCTTCATGCGAATGACAGAGATTTGGGCCTGGCCTCAGAGAAGCAGTATATCCTTCGTGTCGGACTCAAAATCCCTGTTCTGATATCCAGAAGCTCTTTTTGGTCATAAGAGATGGTAGCAGCAACATTATGTACGAAACAAGTTACAAACAATGTGGAAAAACCCACACAAGATAGAACAGTTGGTTTGGAGTCCGTAAAATCCCCTCCGGCGCCATTATCCCAAGCAACACTAGTTGGATGCACCAATAACATTGATGTTCATTTTATTTGTTCATTTTATTTGTCTGTCTGCATCTCCATATGTCTCTGTGCCGGTGTCTGCATCTGTGTTTGTATTTTTTACGGTCTCTGGTCTATATCCAGGAGTCGTCGGCGCCCCCTTCAGCCCAGCAGGTGCGTAGCCAGCAGGTGTCGTCAGGCACAGCGGCTGACCAGAGCGCCACCATGGCTAATCTGTTCGCTGCCTTCGATGTGTGTGAGACCTCCCACCACCTGCAGATCACACACCTCGACCTGCACATCTGTGATGACATACACGCCAAGGACAGAGGTACACACGCACACACACATAGCACATGGACATGCCTGCTAATACACACATACAAATGTACCTTATCTTCTGCCTCTGCCTTCTTCCCTCCCTCCATGTATCCCTCCTTCCTTCCCACCCAACCCTCTCTCTCTCTTCAACACCTCCCTCTCAACCTCTCTCACTCTCTCTCTCTCAATCACCTCTCTCTCTCTCTCTCTCTCTCTCGTCTCTCTCCTCCTCTCTATCCTCCAACTCTCCTTCTCTCTCAACTCTCTCTCTCTCTCTCTCAAACTCTCTCTCTCTCTCTTCAACCCTATATCTACCTCTCTCTCCTCTCTCTCCCTCCTCTCCAATTCTGTCTCCTTCGTCTCTACTCTGTCTCCTCATCTCTTCTATTCCCCTCTGCTCTCCTCTCTCTCTCTTATGTGAATCCATAAGAGGTAACTGGTGGGGCCTATGCAGCTCTCCTTCAGTCACATTACCCTGGACTACTACCCCTCCCACAGAGCAGGTCGACACCACCACAACCTCTATAACATTGTAGCGGTATTTATTTGAGTTATTTATTAAAGATTTTGTTCGGGCGCCAGGCAGGTAGAGTACCACTACCAGACCCACACACATCAGCAGAAGAGACTGCCTAGAGTGTAGCCTGTTTACCAGATAGCCAGTGGAGAGAAAAGAGAATACACACCCTATAAAACCCACATCACAGCACAGGGGTAACCCCACCCAGAATACCTCATACAATAATAATACTAATAATGGCAGAGCAATTGAACAGGAACTTCATACAAGAAAGAACCTAGTCATCAACAGCAGTAATGTGTATTATCTTCCAGTGGATGAGTGCAGAGGGTGTGAATGTGGGGGGGGGGGGGGTGTTCATAGACACAAAGGCCTTAAAAATGTCCACAATCTTCTCAGCCACATGTCATTAGTACACCCCACCTCAATACAGTTCAAATAACAATTCATAACTTACAAGCAACCTCCCTTTTAACTATAATGTCCACCCAAATACTTCTGGCAGGGCAATAATAGTCCAGCTCTAATGAACTTCAATGGGAAGTGCATTTGAAAAATATAAAGTCTGGTTGCAGGGTAAAGCACTGGAACAATAGCGGGAAGAACAAGAGATCTTAGCTGTGGTCTTCAGGCATGCCGGTGTACTGTCTGACCGTCTAATGGTTTGTTGGTTTGTATGTCAAAGCTTTGCAACAATGTTGCTACTAATCCATGCGATCCATAACCGGCGCGGTCCCAACCGATAACAACCACGACCTAGAGCAGTCACACCGATGATTGAGTTAAATACTTTATAAACTACACATGCTGAAAATAAACCAAACTTCTGCAGCATAGCACACACAATCAAACTGTCCTGTCAACCAAGAGCTCTTCCCCAAAGAGCTGAAAAAGCTGTCTTTATTTCCTCCTTCCCTACTGCTGATTAGAGGTCGACCGATTAGGATTTTTCAACACCGATACCGATTATTGGAGGACCAAAAAGCCGATACCGATTAATCAGATGTTTTTTATTTATTTATTTGTAATAATGACAATTACAACAATACTGAATGAACACTTATTTTAGCTTAATATAATACATCAATAAAATAAATTTAGCCTCAAGTAAATAATGCAAAAACAAAGTGTTGGAGAAGAAAGTAAAAGTGCAATATGTGCCATGTAATAAAGCTAATGTTTCAGTTCCTTGCTCAGAACATGAGAACATATGAAAGCTGGTGGTTCCTTTTAACATGAGTCTTCAATATTCCAAGGTAAGAAGTTTTAGGTTGTAGTTATTATAGGAATTATAGGACTATTTCTCTCTATACCATTTGTATTTCATTAACCTTTGTCTATTGGATGTTCTTATAGGCACTTTAGTATTGCCAGTGTAACAGTATAGCTTCCGTCCCTCTCCTCGCTGGGCTCGAACTAGCAACACAACGACAATTAGCACGCGCTAACTAGCTAGCCATTTCACTTCGGTTACACGAGCCTCATCTCGGGAGTTGATAGGCTTGAAGTCATAAACAGCGCAATGCTTGACGCACAACGAAGAGCTGCTGGCAAAACACACGAAAGTGCTATTTGAATGAATGTTTACGCGCCTGCTTCTGCCTACCACTGCTCAGTCAGATATTTGAGTGCTCAGTCAGATTATACGCAAAGCATGACACGCTAGATAATATCTAGTAATATCATCAACCATGTGTAAACTAGTGATTATGATTGTTTTTTAAGATAAGTTGCTAGCTAGCATTAAACTTACCTTGGCTTACTGCATCTGCGTAACAGGCAGTCTCCTTGTGGAGTGCAACGAGAGAGAGGCAGGTCGTTATTGCGTTGGACTAGTTAACTGTAAGGTTGCAAGATTGAATCCCCCGAGCTGACAAGGTGAAAATCTGTCGTTCTGCCCCTGAACGAGGCAGTTAACCCACCGTTCCTAGGCCGTCATTGAAAATAATGTGTTCTTAACTGACTTGCCTAGTTAAATAAAAGTATATAAAAAAATTGGAAATACCAATTTTTCGATTGTTATGAAAACTTGAAATCGGCCCTAATTAAATCGGCCATTCCGATTAATCGGTCGACCTCTACTGCTGATGCGCTCTTAAAGTGGCAGCGCACTGAGGGCTCCGTGCAGGATTTCGCCGCAACATTACTACCCCTCCCACAGAGCAGGTAGACACCACCACAACCTTTACACAACCACCCTCCAACATTATATACCCCTCCCACAGAGCAGGTAGACACCACCACAACCTTTACACAACCACCCTCCAACATTACTATCCCTCCCACAGAGCAGGTAGACACCACCACAACCTTTACACAACCACCCTCCAACATTACTATCCCTCCCACAGAGCAGGTAGACACCACCACAACCTTTACACAACCACCCTACAACATTACTACCCCTCCCACAGAGCAGGTGAACACCACCACAACCTTTACACAACCTCCCTCCCAACTGCCACACAGCTGATGGGAGTAATAGTGATCTCTCAACACCACAAAACGTGTCTTTCTCTGTCTGTATACCATCTCTATTAGTGACAAGAGTAGGTACTTAGACGACGGTTTCTCCCTCATCTTTTGCTTTCTGTCCTCTCCCCCATTCATCTCTCTGTCTCCAGGTGAGAGTTGTCTCCACTGGATGCAGTACAGTGAGGCCACTAAGGCCAGGGAGGGCTGGGCCAGGAGTCTGCTGGAGGAGTTCAAGTCTAACGTGGAGATGTTGAAGACCGCCAAGAGAGACCGGGATGGCCCGGCCAACTCTCACACCTCACCACAGCACGGTAAACAAAAGAGCAGCACAGGCACGCACACACACAGAGTACGGTAAACACTCACACAGACACACCTCCCCTCAATGTGATTGAAACATAGTAATCCAATAAAGGTGTGTGTTGGAGCACATGTTGAATAAAAAGTGTATCAGGACAACTATAAGAATCTGTCCCAGCAGCCCATGAAGAGTGATGTTGGTTAGACAGCTGACATTCAACTGAACTAGAATACACTTGGTGTCATCTAGTGGGTCATTTTTAGATTGGAATTAAGTGAAGTGTTGGTTTCCCTAGCATCACACTGCCTAGTCACTCTGAGTTCTGTCCCCTCCCCTTTCCAGTGTCCAGGTATCCCTCCAGTGTCTCCAGCGTTAGGGACAGTGTGTATGGTCCCGTAGGGCAGGACGAGACAGGAAGAGGAACAATAGTGGTGGTTAGGGGGCCAGACGACCTACCCCCGGGGTGGGTGCGGGCACGAGCCATGGTACGAGAGAGGGAGAGGGCGAGGGCACGGGGGCGGGCACAGTGCTGCTTCTCATGCCTAGAGCCAGGTACCCCCCTAACCGATGGTGTGCGCACGCGGTGTGCGGTGATACACACCTTTTGAGACGACGTCAGAGTGTGGCAGGTGGTCTGACTGGGTCTCTTTTTCTTTTCCCCATTTCTCTCCCCACTCTGTCTCCTTATTCTCCCTACCACCCCCCCCCCCCCCCCCCCCCCCTCCCTTCACCTCTCCTTTCTAGGTAAGATCAGTACTAGTTCTACCAGTATCCTCAGTTCTCCCCAGACCCCCAGGACGCAGCTCCTGTCCAGCTCCATTGTCCTCAGGATAGCTGACTTCAGCATCTACCAGGTCAGCACACGCACACAGTTGACGTGCTTATGTGATCCACCCACTTCTCATACTGACCTCATCCCGTGTGTGTGTGTATCAGGTGTCCACAGCAGACCAGCGTCGCTCCAGCCCTAAGGCCATGATCTCCTGTAATAAGAAGTCCCTGTATCTCCCTCCTGAGATGCCTGCCATCCACGTCGAGTTCACCGAATACTACTTCCCTGACGGAAAAGACTACCCCAGTAAGATTGGTTCCTACTCTCATTCAGTTCCTAGTTTTTGGTTCCTAGACCCTCATCCTACAGGGTGTACAGGTTTTACTCCAGCCTAGCGCTAACTCACCTGATTGAACTGTTTGAAGTCTTGACTTGATGTTTATGTGAATCGGGTGTGTTAGTGCTGAGGGGAAAGGTGAACGCATTAGTGCGTCACCTCTCTTCTCTTCCCCCTCCACTCATTTCTAGTTTCCATCATCTCTTCTCTTCCCCACCTCCTGCAGTCCCTTGGCGCCCTGTGTTTATTATATAATCTTCTCTTCCCCACCTCCTGCAGTCCCTTGGCGCCCTGTGTTTATTATATAATCTTCTCTTCCCCACCTCCTGCAGTCCCTTGGCGCCCTGTGTTTATTATATCATCTTCTCTTCCCCACCTCCTGCAGTCCCTTGGCGCCCTGTGTTTATTATATCATCTTCTCTTCCCCACCTCCTGCAGTCCCTTGCATTGATTATTATACACTGCTCAAATAGAACACTTAAACAACACAATGTAACTCCAAGTCAATCACACTTCTGTGAAATCAAACTGTCCACTTAAGAAGCAACACTGACAATAAATGTCACATGCTGTTGTGCAAATGGAATAGACAACAGGTGGAAATTATAGGCAATTAGCAAGACACCCCCAATAAAGGAGTGGTTCTGCAGGTGGTGACCACAGACCACTTCTCAGTTCCTATGCTTCCTGGCTGATGTTTTGGTCACTTTTGAATGCTGGCGGTGCTTTCACTATAGTGGTAGCATGAGACGGAGTCTACAACCCACACAAGTGGCTCAGGTAGTGCAGCTCATCCAGGATGGCATATCAATGCGAGCTGTGGCAAGAAGGTTTGCTGTGTCTGTCAGCGTAGTGTCCAGAGCATGGAGGAGCTACCAGGAGACAGGCCAGTACATCAGGAGACGTGGAGGAGGCCGTAGGAGGGCAACAACCCAGCAGAGAACACCAAGATTGACTGTGCTCTTCACAGATGAAAGCAGGTTCACACTGAGCACATGTGACAGACGTGACAGAGTCTGGAGACGCCGTGGAGAACGTTCTGCTGCCTGCAACATCCTCCAGCATGACCGGTTTGGCGGTGGGTCAGTCATGGTGTGGGGTGGCATTTCTTTGGGGGGCCAGAGGTTGCCTGACTGCCATTAGGTACCGAGATGAGATCCTCAGACCCCATGTGAGACCATATGCTGGTGCGGTTGGCCCTGGGTTCCTCCTAATGCAAGACAATTCTAGACCTCTTGTGGCTGGAGTGTGTCTGCAGTTCCTGCAAGAGGAAGGCATTGACGCTATAGATTGGCCCGCCCGTTCCCCAGACCTGAATCCAATTGAGCACATCTGGGACATCATGTCTCGCTCCATCCACCAACGCCACGGTGCACCACAGACTGTCCAGGAGTTGGCGGATGCTTTAGTCCAGGTCTGGGAGGAGATCCCTCAGGAGACCATCCGCCACCTCATCAGGAGCATGCCCAGGCGTTGTAGGGAGGTCATACAGGCACGTGGAGGCCACACACACTACTGAGCCTCATTTTGACTTGTTTTAAGGACATTACATCAAAGTTGGATCAGCCTGTAGTGTGGTTTTCCACTTTAATTTTGAGTGTGACTCCAAATCCAGACCTCCATGGGTTATTAAATTTGATTTCCATTGATAATTTTTGTGATTTTGAATGTCAGCACATTCAACTATGTAAAGAAAAAAGTATTTAATAAGAATATTTCATTCATTCAGATCTAGGATGTGTTATTTTAGTGTTCCCTTTATTTTTTTGAGCAGTGTATAATCTTCTCTTCCCCACCTCCTGCAGTCCCTTACATTGATTATTATATAATCTTCTCTTCCCTGCCTCCTGCAGTCCCCTGCCCCAACCTGTATGTTCAGCTGAATGCGCTGCAGCTGGTGCTGGACCCCAGGAGCCTGGTGTGGTGCAACCTGTTTACGCTGGACCTGAGGCAGAGCCTGGAACAGTTCATGGAGCTCTACAAGCTCAATGACGAGGAACAGAAGCCTGACGAGCACATCGACATCAGGGTGGACGGACTAATGCTGAAGGTAGAGGGCAGAAAGGATACACAACCACAGGCTCTGTCATGATATGTCGCTGTTCAAATCCCACACTCATTCAGTACTTGGACACTTTGATTCAGTCATTTGAGAAATGAGAAACACCATAGCTGTGAAAAAAGCCCTTAAAGGTCAACACACTCCATTTCTGTTGGAGCGTAGTCTTTACATTTCAACAGATTGGAAATTACTCTCATTAGTCATCTTGTACACATTGATGACCTCTGTATGTATATTTTCTAATAATGTGTTTCTCTTCCTCTCTCCCCCACCACAGTTGGTAGTGCCCACGGACAGGGACCCCTCCTATCCCCAGGACCTCCCCCGCTCCGTCTCCGTCCAATGCTCGGAGATGGTGGCCACCAACACCCGCCACCCCCCCAACTGCTCCCGCTCCCACCTGGAAGCCCTCCTCCTCTCCTTCCAAGAACAACAGTTCTTCTCCACCTCCTTTTCCTCCTTCCCTCGCTCCTCCACCTCCTTCCCGGTGATCCACCCCGTTTTCCAGCGCCATGCGCATGAGCAGGACACTATGTTGCACAATGTGTATAAAGGGTTGGTGTCGCCCTCATTGGGCGTGGATGCCCTCAAAATGCCAGCTGCCACAGACTTGTGGGCGGTTCATTTTGCCCAGTTCTGGGTGGACTACGAGGGGACGCGCGGCGGGAAGGGGCGGCCCCAGCCCTTCGTTGACGCCTTCCCCCTCACTCTGTGGGCGTGCCAGCCGGTCAGACACGCCCAGCACCAGGAGCGGCTAATGGGCGGGGCTTCGAGAGGGCAGAGAACGCCCCTTGCTGCAGGCCTGGCCAGGAGCGAGCCTGTGGATACCGTAGGACGTCTGCAGAGGAAGAGGCTTTTGAAGGAGTACTATAGTACTGTTACGGACGCCACGGCAACAGAGGCCTCACTGCCACCTAGCAACGGGCTTCACAAGCCACTGTCCCTGGACAACATCCCCCCACCTTCCTCATCTTCCAGTAAGGAGGCAGACATGCACATGTTAGTGCACATACAGAAGCATTTGAGTGCTCAGGTGAGTGTTGATTCATATCTTTTGGTGTGTCTGTACACTGTAGTCTGTGTGTGTGTGTGTGTGTGTATATACACTAAGTGTACAAAACATTAGGAACATTCTCTTTTCATAACATAGCTTTCACCTGGTCAGTCTATGATCCCTGATTAATGCCACGTATGTGTGTGTGCCATTCAGAGGGTGAATGAACAAGACAAAATCTTTAAGTGCCTTTGAACGGGTTTTGGCAGTAGGTGCCAGGTGCACTGGTTTGCGTGTCAAGAGCTGCAATGCTGCTGCGTTTTTCACACAACAGTTTCCCGTGTGTATCAACAATGCTCCACCACCAAAAGGACATCCAGCCAACTTGACACAACTGCGGGAAGCATTGGAGTCAACAGGGGCACTATCCCTGTGGAACGCTTTCCACACCCTGTAGGGTCCATGCATTGATGAATTGAGGCTGTTCTGAGGGCAAAAGGATGGTGGTGCAACTCAATATTAGGGAAGTGTTCCTAATGTTTTGTACACTTTGTATTAATGTATGAGGTGTGTGTGTATAATGTGAACCAACATGTGTTACACTGTGTTTATTTGAGAATACTGAAGTGTGTGTAGTTACGAGCATAATGTGTGTCCAGGTGAGCCACAGGCAGTACATGTTCCTGATGCGGCTGCAGCGCAGCATCAAAGCCTTGCAGCACACCCTGCAACAGGACCTGGAGGGGATGGGCTCCAAACGAGACAAGGCAAAGACCACATCGGACCCCCCTCCAGACCACCAGCCCTTCAGTGCCTGTGTGGGGATCCTGCTCAAAAGTGCGGAGATAGCTCTCCTCTTGAAGCCGGTCCCCCAGCCCGAGGGTCCTGGTTCCCCCCTAGGGTCGGAGTTGTCCCCCTCGGAGAGTAGATGCACCTTGGAGACTGGGAGTGACGGAGGGGAGGGGGGAGATAAAGGAACCCACGTAGAGGGGGCTGGGACAAAGGGAAGCTGTACAGTGGACCAGCTTATGTGTGGGGTAGAGGGTGGGATAACGCAAGGCCCCGCCCCTCTCATCCCTGCCTCTGCCCCCAACCTGAAGGCGTCTTTTGATCAAAGGACAGGGAGATCGAGTTCAGAGGAGTTGGGAGAGGCTATCCTGGAGGCCCGGACTGGGGGAGAGGAGCCGGGGACCGTAGTTGATTATACAGCCCAGCAGGGTGAGTTCTCCAGGGCAGACCCCACTCTCTCAGACCCACTCTCCACCAAAGACTGGAACGAGAAGAACCCTGGGGCCAGACTGCCTGAGTCTATGTCCAGGTATTTCCCTTCCATCATTATCATAATACAGTGTGGTTATTTAGACTGTCCTTACCGTAGCAGTCCTTTTCCAGCTAAGTGTTTCCACTGCAGTCATTTAGCTGTGGTGCCACGGCAAAATAATTGCTGCCACTGCAAAAAATATGGGACATTTAAAAAATGTATACTGAGGTGCATTTTGAAGATGCTGGAACAGTCCACATTTACTTTTCGTCTGCAGACAAAATCAGATAACCCCACAGTATAATAGTTCCTCTATTTACATAATCGGCTTGTGTGTTCTATGCCAGATAAATATTCCTCTCGAGGCGCGTTCAAGTTACGAGTGTCATAGGGAGGGAATTCCCAGAATCTAAAATCTGCTGCATTTATAGGCTGCTCACACTTTTACCAGCCGCACCAGTTTACTCTTTATATGGCCTGCGTATGGTCTATTCCTTTATCATAACCTTAATTTGTATTTCTCCGGTTAGGCCTACGTTAGCCATTTTCATGTAACCTAGGCTACTCACAACACATTACAAAGCGTATTTTTCCTATCACAACCGGCTGTGATTAGGAGTCCCATAGGGCGGCGCACAATTGGCCCAGCGTCGTCCGGTTTTGACCGGGGTAGGCGTCATTGTAAATAAGAATTTGTTCTTAACTGACTTGCCTAGTTAAATAAATACAAATTCTCTGGTGGGGAGAGGGAACATAAGCGCTGCAGGTGGACAATGTTAGCACCTCACGAAGAAGGGACAGTTCCCAGCTCCACACTCTCAATGCGTGCTTTGCTGGTAGCCTTATGTCTGTCTCGCCGTTCACAGAATGGAATTCACAACACAAGAAGCGCCTGGGGTTTGAAAGTATTAATAACTTGATTTTAAAATATTTCCCGACCCGCAATGTAATTGTTCTGAACCACGAGCCGACCCACGGGTTGAAAAGGTTTGTTTATTCCACCGGCCTGCTGATTTTTAAAATATTTTTATTATATTATTTTTGGCTCAATCATGGGTATCTGACCCGATGCAGGACTCTACTAATGATTAGCCCAACAGGGTAAATGCAGATAGGCTGAAGCATGGTATAGCCACTATGCTGCATCAGTTGGGATTAAGGTGATAATGCTTATTGCTAATAGCATACCTGATCATATGAACCATGCATAGGCTATAAGCAAGGTCCACTATGTTACAATTTAAACAAATAATTTTACCAATATGTTATTTGGCTCATTTCTGGAGGTAGAAATTATATTTTGGTTGGTGTCAACATAATTTTATTTTCATCCATTTTTGATAGAATGACCTTTTAAAAAGTTACCAGAAGTGAGCTTCTCAGTCCTTCTGCATCAACATTCTCTGGGGGGGGGTGAAACCCCCTGACCTTTCCCCTCTACTGCTACCCATTTCTCCAGAGGAACACTGATTCCGTTACTTCCATAACATATTGTTCAGCTATTCAGACGGTCAGACTGTAAAACATTCAGTGATGATTCACTCCAAAGCAAACAATAAGAACATCTTTACTGTGACTTGGTGCATGTCCCGGTCGCCAGATCAGCAGTGGGAAATGCAGGCCAATCGGCAGGCAGACCGTAACACTCATTCAGAGGACTTATGACAAGCTTTAAATAAACAGTCACTCCTATTACTGCAATACTCAGTCACAAAAATACTTCCTGCAGATGTCATTACAGGTACTCACTTATTCATGCCCAGCTTAGTAAAGCATCATTTAATGTTACTTTACTGTTACTTGGTCAGTCCCATCACATCAGTAGGTGGTTCTACATCATGCCTGTGTAAATACAGTGACCGCACTGTACCTGCCCTATACGTCACAATATCAATGTTGTCACCTAATAAGAGGTTTGTTCATTTGTGTGTGTTTCTGCCTTGTCCAATGTGCTCCCATACAAGGTGTGCATCTGTCTCTTTGTGTGCGTGTGTGTGTTTTTCTCACTCTGCTACTCTACTCTGTAGCTCAGTGTGTCCTCTGCTCTGACCCATGCGAGGTGTGTGTGTGTTCTCTCTACAAAGGAAAGGCAGTCTGTCAGTGGTTTCTGACCGGCTCAGCTCCACAAACACCCGGTCCACCTCCCTTTATTCTATTTCCAACATGTAAGACACGTCTGTCTGTGTGTCCGCATTCCTTTAAATATCTGTTCACAGTGTGGTGTGTGTGTGTGTTGTATCTGTACGTGTGCATGTAGAATTGTCTGTGGTTGGGTGTATATCTGTGGGAGTGTATGTGGGTCTGTATACATTTACACGCTGCAAGTTGGTGTGTGTACCCGGTGAATAGTGTGTGTAGCCTTTATCTGGTGACTAGTAGCAGATAGCCATGGCTAGTTCAACGGTCTAGACCTGAGCCCAGTTTCCCAAAAGCATCTTAAGGCTAAGATCATTGTTAGAACCAGCTCAATGGTTCTGATGATGAACTCAGCCTTAAAATGCTTTTGGGAAACGGGGCGCAGGGCTATTCATATCCAAGCCTTGAGGTCCACAGTACTCCTGTTTTTCTTTCCCCTCACCCTTCTCCCCCACTCACACTCACTCTGTTTGTTTGTGTTCCAGTGGGCGTCTGATGAGGGAGCGTTCCCAGTCCAGTTTCTCAGTGTCCTATAAGAACATGAAGAAGACTCCGTCTCTGCAGTCCTTGGACAACCTCTCCATAGACAGCTACCTGATGGAGGACGGAGACACAGACACATACAGCCTGCTGGAGAGGGGTAGGAACCATACACACACACAGGGCCCTGGGTCCTAGACTTCCTGACGGGCTGACCCCAGGTGGTGAAGGAAGGCAACATCACGTCCACCACTCTGACCCTCAACACGGGGGCCCTTCAGGTGCGTGGTCAGCCGCCTCCTGTACTCCCTGTTCACCCATGACTGCGTGGTCATGCGCCTCTACATCTCATTCATCAGGTTTACTGACGACACAACAGTGGTAGGCCTGATTTTACTAACAACAATGAGGCAGCCTACAGGGAGGAGGTGAGGGCCCTGGTGGAGTGGTGCCAGGAAAATAACCTCCCCTTCAATGTCAACAAAACGAAGGAGCTGATCGCGGACTTCAGGAGGCCGCAGCGAGAGAACGCTCCCATCCACATCGACAGGCAGTGGATAGTCAACAGCTTCTAGTTCCTCACTGAGAATGTGAAATGGTTCCTTCACACCGACAGTGTGGGGAAGAAGGCACAACAAAGCCTCTTCAACCTCAGGATGCTGAAGAAATTAATCTTGGCCCCTAATATAGCCGCGTTGCAAAATAAATGTACATGTTGTTAAGTCGTTTCATCCACTGCTCGTACGTGTCAACGGGCGTCTGCCTACCAGGCACTGGAATATAACTTGGCTCTATTTTAGATGCTTGATTCGCTGCAAGTCCAGCCTCTCCTATCTACTCATTGGTTTTTAGGAGCATATACCCACGTGGGTGATTGAATGTTCATTATGTTCCTTAATTATGTTCATGTTCATTAATTGTTTATGGTTCATTGAACAAGCATGGGAAACAGTGTTTAAAGCCTTTACAATGAAGATCTGTGATGTTATTTTGATTTTTACGAATCATCTTTGAAAGACAGGGTCCTGAAAAAGGGGTGTTAATGTTTTTGCTGAGTTTTTAGGTTTGTGTCTGGTATTTATCAATGTTTTGGTTGCAGACCACCAATTTTAATTTATTCTATGTCCACAGACGACGTGTCCATCTCAGGCTTTAAGGATGTGGTGAGGGAGCAGAGTGCCACAGAAATTGCCAAGGAGGCAGCAGCAGTAGCGGCCATGGGCACAGGGGAGCAGGACGGTGCTGGCTCACCAGATACTGTCAGTGCCACCTCCCAGAGCATCGACGAACCTACCAAAGACATGGTAATACACACATGCACAGGAAATGTATGCTCACATGCAGGCATGGATCCATGAACACACACACTGCTGTACACACACGCACACTATACAGTGCATTCGGAAAGTATACCGACCCCTTGACTTTTTCCACAATTTGTTATGTTACAGCCTTATTCTAAAATGTATTAAATTGTTTTTTTTCCCTCATCAATCTACACACAATACCCCATAATGACAAAGCCAAAAGTAAAAAAAAAAAATTCAATGACTGCCTAGGAACGGTGGGTTAACTGCCTTGTTCAGGGGCAGAATGACAGATTTATAACTTGTCAATCTTGCAACCTCAGTTAACTAGTCAAACGTCTAACCACCTGCCTCACGAGGAGCCTGCCTGTTACGTGAATGCAGTAAGAAGCCACGGTAAGTTGCTAGCTAGCATTAAACGTAATCAATCATAATCACTAGTTAACTACACATGGTTGATGATATTACTGGTGTATCTAGCGTGTCCTGCGTTGCATATAATCGATGCAGTGCGCAGTCGCGAAAAAGGACTGTTGTTGCTCCAACATGTACCTAACATA
Source organism: Oncorhynchus kisutch (assembly GCF_002021735.2). Taxonomy (NCBI): domain Eukaryota; kingdom Metazoa; phylum Chordata; class Actinopteri; order Salmoniformes; family Salmonidae; genus Oncorhynchus; species Oncorhynchus kisutch. The sequence goes on along the minus strand of NC_034192.2, from coordinate 2,174,319 downwards.
AACATCAATGCCTTTCTTAAAATCAATACACAGAAGTATATATTTTTAAACCTGCATATTTAGCTAAAAGAAAGGTTAGCAGGCAATATTAACCAGGTGAAATTGTGTCACTTCTCTTGCGTTCATTGCACGCAGAGTCAGGGTATATGCAACAGTTTGGGCCGCCTGGCTCATTGCGAACTAATTTGCCAGAATTTTGCGTAAATATGACATAACATTGTAGGTTGTGCAATGTAGCAGGAATATTTAGACTGATGGATGCCACCCGTTAGATAAAATACGGAATGGTTCCGTATTTCACTGAAAGAATAAACGTTTTGTTTTCGAAATTGTAGTTTCCGGATTTGACCATATTAATGACCTACGGCTCGTATTTCTGTGTGTTATTATGTTTAAGTCTATGATTTGATAGAGCAGTCTGACTGAGCGATGGTAGGCACCAGCAGGCTCGTAAGCATTCATTCAAACAGCACTTTTGTGTGTTTTTCCAGCAGCTCTGCTGTTTATGACTTCAAGCCTATCAACTCCTGAGATTAGGCTGGTGTAATGATGTGAAATAGCTAGCTAGTTAGCGGGGTGTGCGCTAATAGCGTTTCAAACGTCACTCGCTCTGAGACTTGTAGTTGTTCCCCTTGCTCTACATGTGGGTAACGCTGCTTCGAGGGTGGCTGTTGTCGACGTGTTCCTGGTTCAAGGCCAGGTAGCGGCGAGGAGAGGGATGGAAGCTATACTGTTACCCTGGCAATACTAAAATGCCTATAAGAACATCCAATAGTCAAAGGTATATGAAATACAAATGGTATAGAGCGAAATAGTCCTATAATTCCAATAATAACTCAAACCTAAAACTTCTTACATGGGAATATTGAAGAAGAAAAAAAAGGAACCACCAGCTTTCTCATGTTCTGAGCAAGAAACTTAAACGTTAGCTTTCTTACATGGCACATATTTCATTATTTACTTGAGGCTAAATGTATTTTATTGATGTATTATATTAAGTTAAAATAAACAAGTGTTAATTCAGTATTGTTGTAATTGTCATTATTACAAATAAATAAAAATCGTCCAATTAATCGGTATCGGCTTTTTTGGGTCCAATAATCGGTATCGGCATTGTAAAATCATAATCGGTCGACCTCTACTCCAGAGATGTTCGATCTGGTTCAAGTCCGGGCTCTGGCTGGGCCATTCGAGGACATTGAGACTTGTTCCGAAGCCACTCCTGTGCTTTCTTGGCTGTGTGCTTAAGGTCGTTGTCCTGTTGGAAGGTGAACCTTCTCCCCAGTCTGAGGTCCTGAGCGCTCTGGAGCAGGTTTTCATCAAGGATCTCCTTGTACTTTGCTCTGTTCATCTTAGCCTCGATCTTGACTAGTCTCCCAGTCCATGCCGCTGAAAAACATCCACACAGCATGATGCTGCCACAAACATGCTTCACCGTAGGGATGGTGCCATATTTCTTCCAGATGTGACGTTTGGCAGTCAGGTCTTGGTTTCATCAGACCAGAGAAGCTTGTTTCTCATGGTCTGAGAGTCTTTAGGAGACTTTTGGCAAACTCCCAACGGGCTGTCATATGCATTTTACTGAGGAGTGGCTTCCGTCTGGCCACGCAACCAAAAAGGCCTGATTGGTGGAGTGCTGCAGAGATGGTTGTCCTTCTGGAAGGTTCTTCCATCTCCACAGAGGAACTCTGGGTTCTTTGCCACCTCCCTGACCAAGGCCCTTCTTCCCCCGATTGCTCAGTTTGGCCGTGGGCCATTTGTTGTTCCAAACTTCTATTTAAGAATGATGGAGGCCACTGTTCTTGGGGACCTTCAATGCTGTAGAACTGTTTTGGTAGCCTTCCCCAGATCTGTGCCTCGACACAATCCTGTCTCGGAGCTCTACGGACAATCCCTTCGACCTCATGGCTTGGTTTTTGCTCTGACATGCACCGTCAACTGTGGTACCATATATAGACAGGTGTGCCTTTCCAAATCATGTTCAATCAATTGAATTTACTCCAATCAAGTTGTTGAAACATCAAGGATGACCAATGGAAACAGGATGCACCTGAACTCAGTTTCGAGTCTCATAGCAAAAGGTCTGAATACTGAATGTAAATAAAGTATTTATGTTTTTTATGTTTAATACATTTGAAAACATTTCTAAAAACCTTTTTTCTCTTTGTCATTATGAGGTATTGTGTGTAGATCGTTTTATTTAATCAATTTTAGAACAAGGCTGTAACTTCATGTGGAAAAAGTCAAGGGGTCTGAATACTTTCTGAATGCACTGTACATACATATGCACTGTACACACACATGCATGAGTGTACTTGAGCATTTTTCATTTCCTGAACTGTAATTTTACCCCACTTTCTGAACGGATTAAATTAACTTACATTTTTATTCATTTTATCTGACTCTCCTATCCAGCTTAATGCCTCCCTCCCCCTCTCTCTCTCCCCCCCAGGTGTCGGTGCTGGTACTGAAGGTGCAGTGTGTGTGTGGGGGGATGGAAGTGCGAGGGGAGAGCACAGCTGTATCTCTGGAGGTGGGCTGCGTCAGACCCACACAGCTGGGAAACGTCAGCCTCCGACAATACCTCAGCAACCGCAGCCTGGGTGAAGACGCACACAGATGCATGCGTAGACACACAAATGAATACATGCATGCATACATACATACAAACATGTGGGCTAGTACACTACGACATACATTGCAGTCACACATACTGCAGTATCACTATTCCCCATTCTCTTGGAGTACTATCTATAGCTGGATTAAGGCTACACAACACTCCCAATTGACTTGGTTTACCCTTCCATAACTCTTGCAGGTATGGTACCCACTGCTCAGGGCAGCACTATTGTACCCCCTGCCCCAGGCAGCGAAGGTATGTGTGTGTGGAACATAAGCATGGGTAGGCAAACACAAGCTTGCGCACAAGTGCTACTACCTGTTTGTTTGTTAGTGTTTTAGTGTGTCTCTGATTTCATAATTGGTATGAAATGACAGATAGTAATTAGCATTTTTGCTCCACCAAGCATGCTACACACGTTTGTTTTACTATCCTTGTGGGGACCAAACAATTGATTCCCATTCAAACCCCTAAGTCTATAAATAGCCTCTTTCCTTGTGGGGATCGGCAAAATGTCCCTGATTTTCCTTGTTTTACTATCCTGGTGAGGACTTCTGCTTCCCACAAGGATAGTAAAAACGTGTGACTGCAGTGTATGTCTCAAGGGGTGTGTGTGTCTAACTGCTGCAGTGAGACGGTGCATTAGCACTAATGGGGGTTTTGCTCCCATTACCAGCTACATTAAACCCAGTGTCGGTATGTGTTTTTGGCCACCCCAGGTTGTGTGCATGTGTGTCTCCAGCATGTCACCTCCAACGTGTGTGAATATTTAAGAGGGGTTGGTGAGGTCCATATTTACCCCCCCAGTACTGAGGCAGTGCTCGCTCGCTCAGCTCTGCCTCCCTCTTTCACAGAAGAGTAATCCCCATCTCTCTCTCAGCTCTGCCTCCTCTTTCACAGAAGAGTAATTCCCATCTCTCTCTCAGCTCTGCTCTGCCTCCCTCTTTCACAGAAGAGTAATCCCCCATCTCTCTCTCAGCTCACGGAAGAGTAATCCCCATCTCTCTCTCAGCTCAGCTCTGCCTCCCTCTTTCACAGAAGAGTAATCCCCATCTCTCTCTCAGCTCACGGAAGAGTAATTCCCATCTCTCTCTCAGCTCTGCTCTGCCTCCCTCTTTCACAGAAGAGTAATCCCCATCTCACTCTCAGCTCACGGAAGAGTAATCCCCATCTCTCTCTCAGCTCGGCTCTGCCTCCCTCTTTCACAGAAGAATAATCCCCATCTCTCTCTCAGCTCACGGAAGAGTAATCCCCATCTCTCAGCTCGGCTCTGCCTCCCTCTTTCACAGAAGAGTTCTCTCTCTCTCTCTCTCTCACTCTCACTTTCTGTTTTTACCTCTTACCTTCTCTCACATCTGCCATTTCCTCTCTCCTTCCTTCCTGACTGAGGCAGTGACCGATGCGTTGTTGTAGTATTAATGTGTGTCTGCGTGGGTGCAGCTGCTGTGACACTTCACTGGCCTTTAAATAGTTGTATGGGATCAGTACCCCCACCCCCCAGAAGGGCCCTTGCTTTAGAAATGGATTCATAGACTGGCGTCAGCAGTAAGGCCATGTCTGGTTGTATGCCTGCCGAGCGGCCATCGCTGAGCCTTTTCTTTGAGTTGTGGTTGCAGTGATTCTGTTTGGCTGCAATACAATCTATGCTTTCTCTTTTTAATGGTAATTAATTGATTACTGCCTGACTATTCTCTCCTCTACTCTCCTCGTCCCCTCGCTAGGTGGTGGTCTGGAGGCCAATTCAGACGGGACTACCCATCTCCCGGAGGTCAGGGCTCGGCTGGAGAGCGGGCCCTGTGCCGCCGCCCACTCCCCCCTGGCCGAGACCAACGGTTTCCTCCAGCTGCGTCTCCGCGGCTACCGGGCCAGCTTCCTCATGTCGTCGCTAAGGAATCTGGCTCACTTCCTGGAGGATGACTCCGCCCCCCAGGTCCTTCCGATGGAGATCAGCGTCAGGGACACACACATCGACCTGAAGGTGGGGATGAACACACACCAACACATTAACCACAGACACATTAACCTCTGTCCCCCTCTGCAGGATGATGGTCTCCGTGACAACCCGTCTGACCCTGATCCCACCCCCATCACCCTGCACATCTCCAACCTGCTCATCCACAGGACCGACGATGGAGCCTTCTCTATTGGGGGTGAGACACACACACACACACACACACACTGCCTCACACATTCACTCATATAGAGTTGAAGTCAGAAGTTTACAAACACCTTAGCCAAATACATTTAAACTCAGTTTTTCACAATTCCTGACATTTAATCCTACTAAAACTTCCCTGTCTTAGGTCAGTTAGGATCACCACTTTATTTTAAGAATGTGAAATGTCAGAATAATAGAGTGATTTATTTCAGTTTTTATTTATTTCATCACATTCCCAGTGGGTCAGAAGTTTACATACACTCAATTAGTATCTTTAACTTGGGTCAAACATTTTAGGAAGCTTTCCACAATAAATTGGGTGAATTTTAGCCCATTCCTCCTGACAGAGCTGGTATAACTGAGTCAGGTTTGTAGGCCTCCTTGCTCGCACACACTTTTTCAGTTCTGCCCACAAATTTTCTATAGGATTGAGGTCAGGGCTTTGCGATGGCCACTCCAATACCTTGACTTTGTTGTCCTTAAGCCATTTTGCCACAATTTTGGAAGTATGCTTGGGGTCATTCTCCATTTGGAAGACCCATTTGCGACCAAGCTTTAACTTCCTGACGGATGTCTTGAGATGTTGCTTCAATATATCCACATAATTGTACCTCCTCATGATGCCATCTATTTTGTGATGATGGCCAAACAGTTCTATATTTGTTTCATCAGACCAGAGGACATTTATCCAAAAAGTATGATCTTTGTCCCCATGTGCAGTTGCAAACTGTAGTCTGGCTTTTTTATGGCGGTTTTGGAGCAGTGGCTTCTTCCTTGCTGAGCGGCCTTTCAGGTTATGTCGATATAGGACTCGTTTTACTGTGGATATAGATACTTTTGTACCTGTTTCCTCCAGCATCTTCACAAGGTCCTTTGCTGCTGTTCTGGGATTGATTTGCACTTTTCGCACCAAAGTACGTTCATCTCTAGGAGACAACGCGTCTCCTTCCTGAGGGGCATGACGGCTGCGTGGTCCCTTGGTGTTTGTACAGATGAATGTGGTACCTTCAGGCATTTGGAAATTGCTCCCAAGGATGAACCAGACTTGTGGAGGTCTACAATTCTTTTTCTGAGGTCTTGGCTGATTTCTTTTGATTTTCCCATTATGTCAAGAAAAGAGGCACTGAGCTAGAAGGTGGTCCTTGAAATACATCCACAGGTAGGCCTTGAAATACATCCACACCTCCAATTGGCTAATTGACATCATTTGAGTCAATCAGAAGCTTCGAAAGCCATGACATAATTTTCTGGAATTTTCCAAGCTCTTTAAAGGCACAGTCAACTTAGTGTATGTAAACTTCTGACCCACTGGAATTGTGATATAGTGAATTATAAGTGAAATAATCTCTCTGTAAACAATTGTTTGAAGATTACTTGTGTCATGCACAAAGTAGATGTCCTAACAGAATGGCCAAAATTATAGTTTGTTAACAAGAAATTTGTGGAGTGGTTGAAAAACAAGTGAATGACTCCAACCTGAGTGTATGTAGACCTCTGACTTCAACTGTATACTCACTCACTCACTCACTCATACACAAACACACACTGCCTCACGCATTCACTTATACACAAATACACTGTCACACGCACACACACCCTCCGCCCCATTTCATCATCATACAATGACATAACTTTCAAGTTTATTTCTACCTTTCACCCACTCCCCCCACCCTCTGTCACAGTGGAAAATGCGTCTGAGGCGGGGCCTAAGAAAGAAGTCCAATTGATTGACAGCGGTCTGTCTCCAGTCCCTGAGAGTGTGGTCAGCAGCACTCCCAAGGCCACACAGACCCCCGGCCCTCCTAGCCCTAGCACAACCCCCTCCAACAAAGAACAGGTGAGTAGTCCACACACACCACCCACTCATCCAGGGCCTAAAATGAACACCCGCCACCTGCCAAATGAGGGTTGATTTTTGAGTTGTCAGGTAAGAATGTCTATTTACACCAGCCACTTTGGCGGGTGGTCAGGGCTCCACAGTGCGAGCATTTCACTCTCATTTGTGACTAAAAATAGGCAAGTATGATCACATGAAAAATAAATGCTGCAATATTTAAGTTATTTCCACCGTTTTGTTTCATAGCTTGTACATTTTTCGGACAAGTCAAAGAACTGCAAATCCTATGCAGCCTATTCCACTTTGCTCTGGGGACAGTGCGCATGTGAAGAGCTGCACACAGGCATAAAAGTTGGTCAAATTTACTTGAAACAAAAATCTACTGAAGTGAGAAGTTGTGTTTCTCTAATGTTTTGTTCACAAGCTAGGTTGTTTTTCTATGTTTGAGTTTCAACTGCTCTGGAAGCGAAGATAACACTTCTACTTGTCAGACTCAATCTCACAGCCACAAACATGACTGGAGTAGTGTTACCATGGTAACCTCCAGCCCTTAAAGGGGCAGGTGAAAATGTTTGTCTCATCTGTGATATTTTGTGTGTGTGTGTACTCAAGTCACAAATTCAATTAAACAATATACCACATTACCTTTCTAGTAATACATTTGTTTTGGATACATTACAAACCATGCTTTTGTTTTTGTCATTTTAGCGGGGGAGAAATATTTTGGCTGGCAAAAAAGTCAGAACAAAAATAAAATGTTATGCCCTGCACTCTTTCATAGGAATTTAACCACCACGCTCATCAACACCCTCTTCTGTTTACTCCTAGCTGCTGATAGAGGAGAACGAGTGTTTGAAACTGGAGCTCTCCAAAGCCAAGATGGCTCTAGCTGAGGCCCAAATGGAGAAGGACTCCCTGTTGCACCGCATGAAGAGTCTCAAAGTGAGCAACAGCTAGGGTAGGCCACCAGAGGCCCAGTGACCACCAGCCTGTAGTGCTGCATATCACCACAGGGGGGAAGCAGAGAGGAGAGGGGGTGCTGGATACTGGAGCTACTTGATATAGCATCACACAAGTATTATTCAAGCATCAGCCAGGTCATTCAAGCCTGTTCTTATGAAGAACTGGTCACCTAAGAACTAGACCACACACACACAGTCCATGAAGTCTACTCCTTAACACACACACACACGCAGTCCCTGAGAACTAGAGTGGGGCTACTTTTTCACTACCACCCTCATCTCAGGAACTGGAGAGTGGACAGTTAGACTTTCATCCCCTCCTCGATACAGTGCTGCCGTGTCGTCCCTGGGCTGGGACTAGGACTGCAGTACACATGCTTGTTTTACATGCTAGTTTTACATGATTGTTGTGCTTGTTTTGAGTTTCTCTCTTTATGCAGTAAGTTAGTGTTCAGTCTCTCCAGTAATCCGACTCTGCAAGCCAGAGCAGCCTCCTAAATATGGGAGCATAAGGAGGGATGTAGGGGAGAGGGGACAAATCTAAATTAAACAGCCCTCAAGTGGAATGGAGGGGCTAGGGAGGTGGGGTGGGAGTCCTGAATGTTAGGCTTGGGGGAAAAGTTGCCCTCCCTGAATCGTTACCTTAAATAAGAGAAACAATGCAAAAATGGGCAACTTTATCAAGCATCATATTTTTGAGGAGCATATTCTATATGTAATGACCTTTGATGGGAGGGGCTTGCCTGGGTGGGGTGAGACACTGAATGTCATAACTATGGAGGAATGTTTTAAAAATACTTATTTTGCACTGCGCTGAAACTGAACATGTAATTTGGTGCTTATGGAAAAAAATGTATCTAGCGCTGAACCAATTGTATTTGGTGTGTGTGTATGGTAATGTACTTATGATGGGCAAAGCGTACACAATGTTTTCTACAGAATTCTGAATGGTTGTGCAGTGTGTTTTCAACATGTATTTGTCATGTAACTAAAACAAGCATTTAATTTAATTGAAAAGGAAAATCTACAATTCTATATTTTCACATGTACTTTTCTTCCATTCCATCTAGTTGATGTCTACAATGCCCATAATGTCCCACTGCACTGTTTATTCCCCACTATTTTTCTACATGTAAATAGCTAGTTGTGTGTCCAGCACTTTTGAACTATATTCATTGTAAATACGATCCCTGTTCGAAAGCATCATCCAATCCAGTTGAGAACACTACCCTGTCATCTCTCGATTATCCAATGAGTGGAAAGAACACTAATATGGAGAGCAAGTTACTATCTCTATTCTCCTATGAGGATAAAGCCGGGGGTGTATTCATTATTCGAATTCCTTTACATAATGTATTTTCTGTTGAAAACGTTTTGCAACTAAAAACATTTACCCAAACAGAAAACGTTTTGCAACGATTGGACAAATTCAGGGAGGCCCCCCCCATTGGTTCCGTTTGCGTTGTTTGCTTCCATTTAGTTCCTAGAGTAAATGGTTTCCGTAGCAAAACGTTTTTTGCAAAGGTCTGCGACTAATGAATACAGCTTTCGCCTACCCTCTGCCGAGCCCATCACCGGACCATCCGGTTTTAAGGGGAAATGGAAAAAGCCTGTGACGCGACTGCCACTTTTGATCATTAACAAGGTAACGCTCCATCTTCTCCTCCACATGTACTGGATTGGTTGAATGGTGCAGAAGAGAACCTCCCTGACCCCCCCCCCCCCCCCCCTCCCTCCCTTCTTGTCAAGATTTGTTGTAGAAGATCCAGTTTCAGGTGTTTATTTTACTCCTGCTACGTTAGGTAACTCCTCCCAGTGCAGGAGGGGAAACACAGGCATGTGCTTTTCTGTGCGTGCATTCTATATTTGCATAATCCTACATGTAGTTTTTCACCAACGTGAAGTCGTGCCCATATCTGCTGCACCATTCTTGTCTGTTGGGGAAGCCTTGGCGTGTTGTAGAATAGAGCTTGATTTCCCCTTTGGAACATGCTTTTGGCTCACACACAATTCAGTCAGAAGGCAGTTCTGTCTGAAGCATCACGTCTTACACAGGGACGTTTCCAGTAGTAGCATGAGATTTGCTGACAGATTACAATGGCTTGCCTCTCTTTTAAAGGTGCAGTCTGCAGGTTCTCTGTCCCGTATGGCAATGAGATCAAGTAAAAACACAACTACCCTAAAACAAAACCGAAGAAGGTAAAGGTAGTTCTGTTTACACCAAAGATGGCAACTGGTCTTAATTTGGTTTTCACTGGCAGGCTCACACGAATGACCCCATCCTAGTCCTTCAAAAAGGGCAGTTTGGGAATACATACTTTTTCTACTTTAAAGTCGTTAACTATCCAAATTGTGGACCTAGCTCAGCCTAGGTCTAGTTCAGTCCAGCTGAATGTCTTTACAAGCTGTGCTGTCCTCTCTCCCCAGCTCTCTCTACCTTGATACGATGCTGGTTCACTTACCTGCTCAACACTGACAAGACTTGAATGGCAGTTAGGATTTGAATGCTTGATTGTACTTTAAAGGCTGCCCTCTCTGGAGTTTATAACTTTCTCATCCACTTCCTTGTCCGAATTGACCCGCCCCCTCATTACAATAGCTCCTCCCTTGACCTGCTCAGCTCCTGAACCTGTATACAAAAAGAAAAGGATTTGTAATATTTGTCTGTCAAAGCTGCTGAGCTACTGATGAAAAATAAAAAGGTATCCAATCAAAAATGTCTTTCTCAGTTGTCCTACTGTTCTTCCTTGCACTAACACTTGCACTTGTCTGTTCTTACTAGCAATGATTATGCTAATAGCTTCTCTATTTAGGGGGACTTTTACTTACAATGATTGTGATGTGGTTGTTTTACCTATCTACCTTAAGGGGCAATTCCAACCTAATTTTCTTTGTCTCCAGCACAATACCAGTGTCTACATATGTGAAAATTGTGCATTTCTGTGTTTTGTAGAGAAAAATATATATGAAGTTAAAGTTCTGCCCAATGACATCAAAAGTAAATACATTTTAAAAACCGTGATTTTCAAATATGTCGACGGCAATAATGAATGAGGTTGAAAAGTGGTAGAATTGCCCTTAAGTTGAATTCCCCAAGTCTGGGGGGACAAAAGTATCAGATAAATGATCAAAATGTATATCTTATGAAACATGGTGCACACCCAAGGTCATCTGTCTTTCTAGTGAATTGTGGGGGGTTTAAACCTGGTGCATCTGGACAAGGGAACTTCCACCAGTCTACTAACGGGACAGAGCAAACACTTCCATGGGAGGAGTGGATAGAGGAAGCTGCTGAAAGTATCATACATTGACAAGGGATTGAAGACCAAGTGTCTACCAGTGGAGGGCACCACTGTGAAAGGCACTTAGGATTCTGCAATGAGGAGTATATACCTGTTTGCCTAATCACTTATACTAGTCTTGATAGGAATTATGGATAGTTTTAATGATTTTAAGGAAAATAGTTGTATTGAACGTTGTCAATCTTTGGATGTCATTCGAAAACATGTTAACTTTCACTGCTATGCGGATGACACACCGCTGTACATTTCAATGAAACATGGTGAAGCCCCAAAATTGCCCTCGCTAGAAGCCTGTGTTTCAGACATAAGGAAGTGGATGGCTGCAAACGTTCTACTTTTAAACTCTGACAAAACAGAGATGCTTGTTCTAGGTCCCAAGAAACAACGAGATCTTCTGTTGAATCTGACAATCTTGATGGTTGTACAGTCGTCTACAATAAAACTGTGAAGGACCTCTGCTTTACTCTGGACCCTGATCTCTCTTTTGACGAACATATCAAGACCATTTCAAGGACAGCTTTTTTCCATCTACGTAACATTGCAAAAATCAGAAACTTTCGGTCCAAAAATGATGCAGAAAAATGTATCCATACTTTTGTTACTTCTAGGTTAGACTACTGCAATGCTCTACTTTCCGGTTACCCGGATAAAGCACTAAATAAACTTCAGTTAGTTTCAAATACGGGTGCTAGAATCCTGACTAACCTCCCTACACTGGCTTCCTGTTAAGGCAAGGGCTGATTTCAAGGTTTTACTGCTAACCTACAAAGCATTACATGGGCTTGCTCCTACCTATCTCTCTGATTTGGTCCTGCCGTACATACCTACACGTACGCTACGGTCACAAGACGCAGGCCTCCTAATTGTCCCTTGAATTTCTAAGCAAACAGCTGGAGGCAGGGCTTTCTCCTATAGAGCTCCATTTTTATGGAATGGTCTGCCTACCCATGTGAGAGACGCAGACTCGGTCTCAACCTTTAAGTCTTTACTGAAGACTCATCTCTTCAGTGGGTCATATGATTGAGTGTAGTCTGGCCAAGGAGTGTGAAGGTGAACAGAAAGGCTCTGGAGCAACGAACCGCCCTTGCGGTCTCTGCCTGGCCGGTTCCCCTCTCTCCACTGGGATTCTCTGCCTCTAACCCTATTACAGGGGCTGAGTCACTGTCTTACAGGTGCTCTTTCATGCAGTCCCTAGGAGGGGTGCGTCACTTGAGTGGGTTGAGTCACTGACATGATCTTCCTGTCTGGGTTTGCGCCCCCCCCCCCCCCCCTTGGGTTGTGCCGTGGCGGAGACATTTGTGGGCAATACTCGGTCTTGTCTCAGGATGGTACGTTGGTGGTTGAAGATATCCCTCTAGTGGTGTGGGGGCTGTGCTTTGGCAAAGTGGGTGGGGTTATATCCTTCCTGTTTGGCCCTGTCCGGGGGTATCATCGGATGGGGCCACAGTGTCTCCTGACCCCTCCTGTCTCAGCCTCCAGTATTTATGCTGCAGTAGTTTGTGTCAGGGGGCTAGGGTCAGTTTGTTATATCTGGAGTACTTCTCCTGTCTTATCTGGTGTCCTGTGTGAATTTAAGTATGCTCTCTCTAATTCTCTCTTTCTCTCGGAGGACCTGAGCCCTAGGACCATGCCTCAGGACTACCTGGCATGATGACTCCTTGTTGTCCCCAGTCCACCTGGCCGTGCTGCTGCTCCAGTTTCAACTGTTCTGCCTGTGGCTATGGAATCCTGACCTGTTCACCGGACGTGCTACCTGTCCCAGACCTGCTGTTTTCAACTCTCTAAAGACAGCAGGAGTGGTAGAGATACTCTTAATGATCGGCTATGAAAAGCCTACTGACATTTACTCCAGAGGTGCTGACTTGCTGCTCCCTTGACAACTACTGTGATTATTATTATTTGACCATGCTGGTCATTTGAACATCTTGGCCATGTTCTGTTATAATCTCCACCTGGCACAGCCAGAAGAGGACTGGCCACCCCTCATAGCCTGGTTCCTCTCTAGGTTTCTTCCTAGGTTTTGGCCTTTTCTAGGGAGTTTTTCCTAGCCACTGTGCTTCTACACCTGCATTGCTTGCTGTTTGGGGTTTTAGGCTGGGTTTCTGTACAGCACTTTGAGATATCAGCTGATGTACGAAGGGCTATATAAATACATTTGATTTGAGTAAAGGGAACACAGCGAAAGGTCTGCCGCATAGATAGACAGGAGGCAAGGCTCATTCTCAATACGTATTCATGACTCCTCACGTCCTAGGCCAGGAGTAATCAAATCCTACCCTGGTGGTCCAGAGTGCTGCTGGTTTTCTGTTCTACCTGATAATTAATTGCACCACCTGGTGTCCCATGTCGGGAGGAGAAAAAAAGCAGTGGAACTGGCTTAGAGGTCCAGATTTAAATTTGAGGGTTCTAGAGTATCGCCTGGCCTCATTCTCAAACATATTGAAGGGGATGGTCCAAGATCCCTCCACCTAGGCATTCTCAAGTGTTTTTTGAAAAGGAATTGAGGAAAGATTAACTGAAAAGGAGCCAGAGAAGGCATCTCAATGGCTCTGGCTTAAGTGGGAGGAGCAGTGGACGAGCCACCTGGCTCAGATCAACACAAGGAGTGCACCCTTCAGAATGTGTAGTGAACAACACCTAAACACCTTATGAAGTGGGGACTTCCCCTGATGAGCAACAGAAATGTTTGCTGGTCAAAATAATGGCCCTGTGATGTCGGCCATATTTAATGTGCTAGACTGCTTATAGTTGTTAATTGTGGACATGTCTTTCGGATCCGAGTAGTCAAGGAGATGACATGGATGGATTGAGACAGAGCCCTTACCGTCCAGTGTTGTGTATGCTGCCAACGTCCTTGATGGAGACAGAAAAGCAGTCCAAGTGGGACATCTACTGGTAGGTATGGGTATTGACCTTATTTTCCCCTGTAGTCACCCAGAGGGACGTTCAATAGTCAAATGTTGCAGATAGAAATGCCATGAAAATAGGCAAGGTGATTCCTTATTGTATGTGTCAGAGACAAACTTTGTTTTTTTATAGCATATTTTGAGCACCTGTGTTCCAAAACGTTGCGTCTTGCTGAATGCGCCCCTTGCTGTGGTTTTGTCATATAATCCAGTTAAAAATCAGAAAGGAAAAGAGTAGAAAACAAAATAATAGACGTATCATTTAATAGGTTTGACTCGTTTTGAAGCACACATTTCTCCTCTCATCACCAATGAAATGACCGAACGACAGCTAAACAATGGAGTGAAACAAGGACTGTCTTGTATGTGTCTGTGGTTCTGCTATGGAATAGATTTGGCTTATGAGATCAGCTTCACTGCTCTCCCCTGACAGTCAGATTGTAGTATCTCTATCCAACACCCCATGGGGCTGCAGCTGCTTCTCTCTCTCTCTCTCTCTCTCTGGCAAGGAGATTCCTCTCCTCCCTCTCGTTTAGTAGGCTATATGAAGTCCTACTCTCTGTTTATCTCCATCTCTCTCAATAGGACGTTCTTCTCTTTCCAGCAAGACAGGAAGCAATGCACTGAGCTCACATCAGAGGTCCAGACAGGAGCCAGGGCACAATCACACAGCTCTGTGTGTTCCTATAATTTACAGCATTGTTACTGAAATAGCGACATCATTCCTAATCAACCAATAGTGAACTAGTGAATAATTGGGTATCATCTGCAGGTCTCAGAGTGGTGGTCTAAGACACTGCATCTCAGTGCTAGAAGCGTCACTACAGACCCTGGTTTGATCCTGGGCTGTATCACAACCGGCTGTGATTGGGGGTCCCATAGGGCGGTGCACAATTGGCCGGTTTAGGTGAGGGTTTGGCCGGAGTAGGCCTCATTGTAAATAAGAATTTGTTCTTAACTGACTTGCCTAGGTAAATAAAGGTTAAATAACGGTAAAAAAAAAAAAAATCGGGCAAGGGATGAAGAGATTGACAAAGGGGGTGTGTCTCAATCCAAGCCTGTCAATGGACAGAGCAGACCATTAAAAAACATCGGGCTCTTGCTTGTTTTGTCACACAAACAGGTGGCATAGACCAAGGCTGCTATTATTTTCACTATATGGCCCATATTTTTGTTTTACAGCATCCACTGATTTATGTATTTTGGACGGTTATCTTGATAAACCAATAATAATTAAATGTGCACCCGTTATTCGCTCAATAATGGAATATACACATCGATATTCCTCCTAAAGCTGACTGCTATCCGAATAAAGGAGCATTTTCATATAACCTGTGACTTTCTTAAATGAGCAAATAAATAACAAAGCCTTTTCGCCTCCGGTTGGTGCTGTAACCCGCCATCCACGCCCATACTGTACAACGTATTAGGCACTGTGGTGAGTGCGGTTCGAAGAAAGTGGAGAACTGGAGAGAAAGAAAGAGGGAGCGATTGGGATGCTACAATAACAGACAGACAGAACGAGAGGACACCACACAACGTGTTTGTTGTTGGGCAACACGGAGAGAGAAGAGAGGACAAAATAGCCGAACCGAGAGAGAAGAGCGCGAGTGGCGGTCTGGGTTTGGCAACCGGCTTGTTCGTAGTTCCCTCGAGCCAGCTGCAGCAGGCAGCACCGTGCAAAATGCGCTATTTACGGTTCTTCATTCCTGCGTTCGGTTCGACAATGGACTCGTTCTGCAACTGAGCCTGCCAACCTTGCAGCACACCGCGGACGGTAACCTACCCATTTGAGGGAACGCTTACTGCAACATGCAGTAAAAAGAACACACTGAGATGTTTTTTCACAAGATACAGTGAAGGGGTGTCCCCACCGCCGTCATTCTCTTTCCACATACCGGTTTTTGGATTATAAATCCGGGATTAGAAGAAGTTCGGTCGGGATGGGGAAGGAACAAGAACTACTAGAAGCGGCCCGGACCGGGAATGTGGTCCTGGTGGAGAAATTACTGAGTGGGAAAAGGGGAATCCTGGGGACAGCCTCGGGCTCCATACCTCTGCCAAACCTACTGAGGTAAACGAAGTCGTCAACATGCACTTTCATGCCATATGAAGAAGATTGCCTTGTTGATACTACTATTGACATACTTCTATTGATGGTCTACGTTGAAAAAGACGGGCTGTTGCGCCAAAGTTGGAGCATAGCACTTTTATGCAAACTGCCATGAGACCAATTACTTTATGTGAATTCAGGAAAGCCCGAGGCAGCCTCTGCTAAAGCCTGGTTGCAGTCTTTGTGTCCGAGAAGGAGCTTTTGCGTTAGATATAAATTTGGCATCAATCTTGACAGCTGTCAAATTGTTGTGCACTTTTACACTGACTCTGGCTATACATTATAATAATGCATGGTTTTGTCTGAAGGGGGTGTTGCAAGCAATGACCTGTAGCCTAATCACTTACTACTGCAAATGTTGATGTTTCATTGTAAATATATTTGTTAATTTCAACCTGGTCTCAGATGAATTAGTATGGTTTGGGACGTTCTTATGTATCCCTCCATTTAGTAGGATATGTTACGTTCTCCAATCCGTATGATATGTTACAAATCAAATGGCATTCATTTCTGTCTTAATCTCTTAAGTAACCAGACCATTCCTTAATACAGTATCATACGACTTGGAGGTACCTCAAAATATGTCTACTATGTTACGTCTAGTCGAGGCGACAAGCATGGACATTTGGCATTGATCAGTAGCCTAAACACTCAGTGCCTATTGAGGGTCTGTTGAAGGCCTCATGGTGTGTAGACCTATGCCAGTGTGCCGTCATTGATCAGTAGCCTAAACACTCAGTGCCTATTGAGGGTCTGTTGAAGGCCTCATGGTGTGTAGACCTATGCCAGTGTGCCGTCATTGATCAGTAGCCTAAACACTCAGTGCCTATTGAGGGTCTGTTGAAGGCCTCATGGTGTGTAGACCTATGCCAGTGTGCCGTCATTGATCAGTAGCCTAAACACTCAGTGCCTATTGAGGGTCTGTTGAAGGCCTCATGGTGTGTAGACCTATGCCAGTGTGCCGTCATTGATCAGTAGCCTAAACACTCAGTGCCTATTGAGGGTCTGTTGAAGGCCTCATGGTGTGTAGACCTATGCCAGTGTGCCGTCATTGATACATTAAATAGGCTACTATTAAATGACCATAACATAGTCAGAGTGTTTGTGATATGCTGTAAACTCATAAAAGGATAGTCTTTCATGCCAAAACGGAACCTTGTAGCCTCGTATAAAGACAACTTTAGACTGTGAGAATAGTCCCTTTCCTCCAGGCCTCTCCTTCCCATCTCTATCAGTAAAGAAGAGAGGACTAGGTGATCAGTTAGATCAAAGGACCGGGCGTACGGGAGGAGCATCACCTCAGGCCGTGCAGCAGTGCTTTGTTTTTACAGCTGTGTTGAGATGCACTGATGGGAGAGAGTACGCCTATGAAGCAAGAGGGACGGAGAGCATGGGAACTGTGTGTTTGTGCTCGTGCTTAAACTGCGTGTAAAGAGCTAAAGGGTAGGCTTGCACATCACCATGGCAACAGCCTACAGGAACAATAAAAACAATTTACATCTTACAGTTAAATTAGGAAGAGGAATCAAACAACAATATGTACATATCAACTGCCATGTGGTACAGTATTTGGAAGTGTCATTTTGTACCAGTCCCACAAGACTGCTGGCATCAAATCCAATGTTTGAATAGGCCTGTGCTATGTATTCCTAGCACAAGCTTGCTTTGACAGAAAATGGTGTCCCTGAGGAACTGTTGTGTAGCGTGTGTGTGTGTGTGTGTGTGTGTGTGTGTGTGTGTTGTACTGGGTTACACTGAAAGTTGGGCTTTTTTTGGGACAAGGCAATGGTAGATGCAGTCAAGTCTGTGAAACAGTGGGTGGACTATAGACTGTCCATCTGGACAAGGTTTTGTCAACCCCCGCAGGCTTATTCCCTGACTCATAAAAGTGTGTGTGAGTCAAATGGAAGGTGGAGGGTTCTATTAGGGTAGGTCATGTTTGTGGAGTTTTCTTTGGGAGACAATGATACATATTTTCCCATCTTGAGGCTCGAGTCATTCAGAATATTCCAAAGCTGTGAGGCCCTTTTCCAAAATCTCTCAGCACCACATAGCGGGACACACACACAGGAAAATCAATAGCAGATGATTTCATGGCCATGGTTCAGATATATACTAGCTGTACACATACTAGCTGTACACGGTCATAGTTCACATATACTAGCTGTACACATACTAGCTGTACACGGTCATAGTTCACATATACTAGCTGTACACATACTAGCTGTACACGGTCATAGTTCACATATACTAGCTGTACACATACTAGCTGTACACGGTCGTAGTTCACGTACACTAGCTGTACACGGTCGTAGTTCACGTACACTAGCTGTACACGGTCGTAGTTCACGTACACTAGCTGTACACGGTCGTAGTTCACGTACACTAGATGTACACGGTCGTAGTTCACGTACACTAGCTGTACACGGTCGTAGTTCACGTACACTAGCTGTACACGGTCGTAGTTCACGTACACTAGCTGTGCACGGTCGTAGTTCACGTACACTAGCTGTGCACGGTCGTAGTTCACGTACACTAGCTGTACACGGTCGTAGTTCACGTACACTAGCTGTACACGGTTGTTGTTGATTGTTAACTTCTGTTTTTATGTAGAGGCACAGTAATGATGAAGATGGATTTGTGACTGTAGGTCTTATGTAATCAGACAGTTATTACAGTGATGACTAGCGTTACCACATGATAATAATGCTCGTCCATTACAATATGTGGGAAATGATGAGGATGATTGTGGGATGAAAGAAGGAACATTTTTAAAAGCCAACACATGCCAGATATGTTGAACACTCTTGCTACACAGAAGAGTCAAGTACTGGTTATTGTCGGTGCTCGCTATCGTTACTCCTTGTTCTAGTGGCTACTGTCACTGAAGGGGTTCTACAATTGCACAAACACAGAGAGAACCCCCTTTGATCAGTGTGTGGCTGAGAGTACAGTATGTCATCCTGCTCCACAAACAAACAGTTCTGAAGTGATGTGAGAAGAGGTGGTGATTCTCAGAGGACACACACACACACACACAGCAGTGATCGGCTCAAGGCTCCAATACAAGCAGCAGAACACATAAAAAATAAACGCAGGGGAGGCTTGTCTCTGTCGCTCTGTGCCAATTTAAACAGAGATTGATGGAGAGACAGATACTGTGTCTGTGTATTTTCTGTGTTCTGTTGCTTGTGTTGGAATCTTAAGCAGATCACTAACCCAGAATGGAGTGTGTGTGTAATACACATTAAGAAATGTCCTTGTTCTTGAAAGAAAAGCAAAAACATTTTTGTCCATTAAAATAGCATCAAATTGATCAGAAATACAGTGTAGATATTGTTAATGTTGTAAATGACGATTGTAGCTGGAAACGTTTTAATGGAATATCTACGTAGGCATACAGAGGCCCATTATCAGCAACCATCACTCCTGTGTTCCAATGGCACTTTGTGTTAGCTAATCCAAGTTTATCATTTTAAAAGGCTAACTGATAATTAGAAAACCCTTTTGCAATGTTAGCATAGCTGAAAACTGTTCTGATTAAAGAAGCACTAAAACTGTTCTTCTTTAGACTAGTTGAGTATCTGGAGAGTCAGCATTTGTGGGTTCGATTGCAGGCTCAAAATGGCCAGAAACAAAGACCTTTCTTCTGAGACTCGTCAGTCTATTCTTGTTCTGATAAATGCGAGAAATTGACAAGAAACTGAAGTTCTCGTACAACGCTGTGTACTACTCCCTTCACAGAACAGCGCAAACTGGCCCTAACCAGAATAGAAAGAGGAGCGGTAGGCCCCGGTGCAAGAGGACAAGTACATTAGTGTCTATTTTGAGAAACAGACGCCTCACAAGTCCTCAAATGGCAGCTTCATTAAATAGTACCCGCAAAACACCAGTCTCAATGTCAACAGTGAAGAGGCGACTCCGGGATGCTGGCCTTCTAGGCAGAGTTCCTCTGTCCAGTGTCTGTGTTCTTGTGCCCATCTTGATCTGTCCTTTTTATTGGCCAGTCTGAGATATGGCTTTTTCTTTGCAACTCTGCCTACAAGTCCAGCATCCCAGAGTCGCCTCAACACTGTAATTTCACACATAGAGAGATAGTGATTGGTCCTCGCTCATTTCCCCAGTATGTATCGGTCTATGAAGACCAGAGAGGAAATAACACAAAATACTGTTTATTTTCTGCAATAGTTTCTAACCACAACACTCAGAATTGGTCTTATTATAACACGTAGAATCAGTAATAAATGTCACTTTTTCCCACCACAGCAGCACTCATGGTGTAGTGGACCACTAGACTGAACCGCTAGCCTTGGCAGGCCAACACAGATATGTGTGTGTGTTTCCTCAACCGCCTAGTGACTAGACCAACCATATGGGAAGACCACCTCGTGTGTGTGTGCGTGCGTAGGAGGGGTGTAACAGACCATCCATAAAGATAGAGGATGGGGAGATGTAAAGGAGTAGTCTGGAGGAGGGGTGTAACAGACCATCCATAAAGATAGAGGATGGGGAGATGTAAAGGAGTAGTCTGGAGGAGGGGTGTAACAGACCATCCATAAAGATAGAGGATGGGGAGATGTAAAGGAGTAGTCTGGAGGAGGGGTGTAACAGACCATCCATAAAGATAGAGGATGGGGAGATGTAAAGGAGTAGTCTGGAGGAGGGGTGTAACAGACCATCCATAAAGATAGAGGATGGGGAGATGTAAAGGAGTAGTCTGGAGGAGGGGTGTAACAGACCATCCATAAAGATAGAGGATGGGGAGATGTAAAGGAGTAGTCTGGAGGAGGGGTGTAACAGACCATCCATAAAGATAGAGGATGGGGAGATGTAAAGGAGTAGTCTGGAGGAGGGGTGTAACAGACCATCCATAAAGATAGAGGATGGGGAGATGTAAAGGAGTAGTCTGGAGGAGGGGTGTAACAGACCATCCATAAAGATAGAGGATGGGGAGATGTAAAGGAGTAGTCTGGAGGAGGGGTGTAACAGACCATCCATAAAGATAGAGGATGGGGAGATGTAAAGGAGTAGTCTGGAGGAGGGGTGTAACAGACCATCCATAAAGATAGAGGATGGGGAGATGTAAAGGAGTAGTCTGGAGGAGGGGTGTAACAGACCATCCATAAAGATAGAGGATGGGGAGATGTAAAGGAGTATTCTGGAGGAGGGGTGTAACAGACCATCCAATACAGGAGACTGTGTGGCAGGCTGACTACCTGTTATGCGAGTGCAGCAAGGAGCCAAGGTAAGGTGCTAGCTAGCATTAAACTTATCTTATAAAAAAACAATCAGTCTTAACATAATCACTAGTTAACTACACATGGTTGATGATATTACTAGTTTATCTAGCTTGTCCTGCGTTGCATATAAATTATGCGGTGCCTATTAATTTATCATTGAATCATAGCCTACTTCGCCAAACGGGTGATTTAACAAGCGCATTCGCGAAAAATCACTGTCATTGCACCAATGTGTACCTAACCATAAACATCAATGCCTTTCTTTATATCAATACACAAATCTATATTTTTAAACCTGAATATTTAGTTAATTCTGCCTGCTAACCTGAATTTATTTTAACTAGGGAAATTGTGTCACTTCTCTTTCTTTCTGTGCAACAGAGTCAGGGTATATGCAACAGTTTGGGCCGCCTGGCTCATTGCGAACTAATTTGTCAGTATTTTACGTAATTATGACAACATTGAAGGTTGTGCAATGTAACAGGAATATTTAGACTTAGGGATGCCACCCGTTTGATAAAATACGGAACGGTTACGTATTTCACTGAAAGAATAAACGTTTAGTTTTCGAAATGATAGTTTCCGGATTTGACCATATTAATGACCTAAGGCTCGTATTTCTGTGTGTTATTGTGTTATAATTAAGTCTATGATTTGATATTTCAAAGAGCAGTCTGACTGAGCGGTGGAAGGCAGCAGCAGGCTCGTAAACATTCATTCAAACAGCACTTTCGTGCGTTTTCCAGCAGCTCTTCACTGTGCTTCAAGCATTGAGCTGTTTATGGCTTCAAGCCTATCAACTCCCGAGATTAGGCTGGTGTAACCGATGTGAAATGGCTAGCTCGTTTGCGGGGTGCGCGCTAATAGCGTTTCTATCGGCGACGTCGCTCGCTCTGAGACCTTGAAGTAGTTGTTCCCCTTGCTCTGCAAGAGCCTCAGCTTTTGTGGGGCGATGCGTAACGATGCTTCGAGGGTGGCTGTTGTCGATGTGTTCCTGATTCGAGCCCAGGTAGGGGCGAGGAGAGGTACGGAAGCTATACTTTTACACTAGCAGTACTATAGTGCCTATAAGAACATCCAATAGTAAAAGGTATATGAAATAGAAATGGTATAGAGAGATAATCCTATAATAACTACAACCTAAAACTTCTTACCTGGGTAAGCTTTCATATGTTCTCATGTTCAGAGCAAGGAACTGAAACTTTAGCTTTACATGGGAGAGAGAGAGGGACATGGCACATATTGCACTTTTACTTATTTAAACCAAATTGAACATGTTTCATTATTTATGACACTAAATTGATTTTATTGATGTATTAAGTTGAAATAAGTGTTCATTCAGTATTGTTGTAATTGTCATTATTACAAATAAAAATAAAATGAGCCGATTAATCAGTATTTGCCTTTTTAGTCTTCCAATAATCGGTATTGGCGTTGAAAAATCATAATCAGTCGACCTCTACAGGAAACATTACACTTATAAAAGTTCCAAAAGACATTTAGAATGTCATTATGTCTCTATACAGTGTTGTAACGATGTGCAAATAATTAAAGTAAAAAAGTGAAAATCAACATAAATATGGGTTGTATTTACAATTGTGTTTGTTCTTCACTGGTTGCCCTTTTTTCGTGCCAATAGGTCACAAATCTTGCTGCTGTGATGACACACTGGTATTTCACCCAGTACATATGGGAGTCTATCAAAATTGGATTTGTTTTCGAATTCTTTGTGGATCTGTGTAATCTGAGGGAAATATGTGTCTCTAATATGGTCATACATTGTGCAGGAGGTTAGGAAGTGCATCTCAGTTTCCACCTCATTTTGTGGGCAGTGTGCACATAGCATGTCTTCTCCAAGTCTGCCTATGGCGGCCTTTCTCAATAGCAAGGCTATGCTCACTGAGACTGTACATAGTCAAAGATTTCCTTACGTTTGGGTCAGTCACAGTGGTCAGGTATTCTGCCACTGTGTACTCTCTGTTTAGGGCCAAATATCATTCTAGTTCGCTCTGTTTTTTGGTAAATTCTTTCCAATGTGTCAAGTATTTTATTTATTTTTTCTCATGATTTGGTTGGGTCTAATTGTGTTGCTGTCATGGGTCTCTCTCTCTCTCTCATGTACCTACTCCTCACTCAACATAACTCTTGAGTTTTAATTAAGTTTCCTTTAGTTCTGTGAACATTAGAGAGATGTTGAATGTATTTACCCTGTGTAACAGTACAAACCGTTAGCCACACACAGTGAGCTCTGGAGTGTCCTAAGAAAACGCTTTGTAAAACATTAATTACCGATAAGAAGCATTCCACAGTCCACTCATTTAAATATATTACCACTGCACCATCGAGGTCATCCTGATGGGTTTCATCACTGCCTGGTATGGCAAACGCTCTGCCTCCGACTGCAAGGCACTACAGAGGGTAGTGTGCATGGCCCAGTACATCACGGGGCCAAGCTTGCCATCCAAGGACCTCTATACCAGGCGGTGTCAGAGGAAGGCCCTAAAAATTGTCAAAGACTTCAGCCACCCTAGTCATAGATTGTTCTCTCTGCTACCACACGGCAAGTGGAACGAACTACAAAAATCTCTGAAACTGGAAACACTTATCTCCCTCACTAGCTTTAAGCACCAACTGTCAGAGCAGCTCACAGATTACTGCACCTGTACATAGCCCACCTATAATTTAGCCCAAACAACTACCTCTTTCCCAACTGTATTTAATTTTTATTTATTTATTTATTTTGCTCCTTTGCACCCCATTATTTTTTTATTTCTACTTTGCACATTCTTCCATTGCAAAACTACCATTCCAGTATTTTACTTGCTATATTGTATTTACTTTGCCATCTTGGCCTTTTTTGCCTTTACCTCCCTTCTCACCTCATTTGCTCACATTGTATATAGACTTGTTTATACTGCATTGTTGACTGTATGTTTGTTTTTACTCCATGTGTAACTCTGTGTCGTTTTATCTGTCGAACTGCTTTGCTTTATCTTGGCCAGGTCGCAATTGTAAATGAGAACTTGTTCTCAACTTGCCTACCTGGTTAAATAAAGGTAAATAAATAAATAAATAAATAAGTGGTACCAGAGCACCAAGTCTAGGTCCAAGAGGCTTCTAAACAGCTTCTACCCCCAAGCCATAAGACTCCTGAACATCTAATCAAATGGCTACCCAGACTAGTTGCATAGTCACCTTTCATAACTCTACCTACATGTACATATTACCTCGAAACCGGTGCCCCCGCACATTCACTCTGTACCGGTACACCCTGTCTATAGCCTCCACATTGACTCTGTACCGGTACACCCTGTCTATAGACAGTACACGCTGTCTATAGCCTCCACATTGACTCTGTACCAGTACACCCTGTCTATAGACAGTACACCCTGTATATAGCCTCCACATTGACTCTGTACTGGTACACCCTGTCTATAGCATCCACATTGACTCTGTACTGGTACCCCCTGTCTATAGCCTCCACATTGACTCTGTACTGGTACACCATGTCTATAGCCTCCACATTGACTCTGTACCGGTACACCCTGTCTATAGCCTCCACATTGACTCTGTACCGGTACACCCTGTCTATAGCCTCCACATTTACTCTGTACCGGTACACCCTGTCTATAGCCTCTACATTGACTCTGTACCGGTACACCCTGACTATAGCCTCCACATTGACTCTGTACCGGTACACCCTGTCTACAGCCTCCACATTGACTCTGTATTGGTATACCCTGTCTATAGCCTCCACATTGACTCTGTACCGGTACACCCTGTCTATAGCCTCCACATTGACTCTGTACCGGTACACCCTGTCTATAGACAGTACACGCTGTCTATAGCCTCCACATTGACTCTGTACCAGTACACCCTGTCTATAGACAGTACACCCTGTATATAGCCTCCACATTGACTCTGTACTGGTACACCCTGTCTATAGCCTCCACATTGACTCTGTACTGGTACACCCTGTCTATAGCATCCACATTGACTCTGTACTGGTACCCCCTGTCTATAGCCTCCACATTGACTCTGTACTGGTACACCCTGTCTATAGCCTCCACATTGACTCTGTACCGGTACACCCTGTCTATAGCCTCCACATTGACTCTGTATCGGTACACCCTGTCTATAGCCTCCACATTGACTCTGTACCGGTACACCCTGTCTATAGCCTCCACATTGACTCTGTACCGGTACACCCTGTCTATAGCCTCCACATTGACTCTGTACCGGTACACCCTGTCTACAGCCTCCACATTGACTCTGTATTGGTATACCCTGTCTATAGCCTCCACATTGCCTCTGTACCGGTACACCCTGTCTATAGCCTCCACATTGACTCTGTATTGGTACACCCTGTATATAGCCTCCACATTGACTCTGGACTGGTACACCCTGTCTATAGCCTCCACATTGACTCTTTACTGGTACACATTGACTCTGTACTGGTACACCCTGTCTACAGCCTCCACATTGACTCTGTACCGGTAAACCCTGTCTATAGCCTCCACATTGACTCTGTATTGGTACACCCTGTATATAGCCTCCACATTGACTCTGGACTGGTACACCCTGTCTATAGCCTCCACATTGACTCTGTACTGGTACCCCCTGTCTATAGCCTCCACATTGACTCTGTATTGGTACACCCTGTCTATAGCCTCCACATTGACTCTGTACCTGTACACCCTGTCTATAGCCTCCACATTGACTCTGTACCGGTACACCCTGTCTCTAGCCTCCACATTGACTCTGTATTGGTACACCCTGTCTATAGCCTCCACATTGACTCTGTACTGGTACACCCTGTCTATAGCCTCCACATTGACTCTGTATTGGTACACCCTGTCTATAGCCTCCACATTGACTCTGTACTGGTACACCCTGTCTATAGCCTCCACATTGACTCTGTACCGGTACACCCTGTCTATAGCCTCCACATTGACTCTGTATTGGTACACCCTGTCTATAGCCTCCACATTGACTCTGTACTGGTACACCCTGTCTACAGCCTCCACATTGACTCTGTATTGGTACACCCTGTCTATAGCCTCCACATTGACTCTGTACTGGTACACCCTGTCTATAGACAGTACACGCTGTCTATAGCCTCCACATTGACTCTGTACCAGTACACCCTGTCTATAGACAGTACACCCTGTATATAGCCTCCACATTGACTCTGTACTGGTACACCCTGTCTATAGCCTCCACATTGACTCTGTATTGGTACACCCTGTCTATAGCCTCCACATTGACTCTGTACTGGTACACCCTGTCTATAGCCTCCACATTGACTCTGTATTGGTACACCCTGTCTATAGCCTCCACATTGACTCTGTACTGGTACACCCTGTCTATAGCCTCCACATTGACTCTGTACCGGTACACCCTGTCTATAGCCTCCACATTGACTCTGTATTGGTACACCCTGTCTATAGCCTCCACATTGACTCTGTACTGGTACACCCTGTCTATATCCTCCACATTGACTCTGTATTGGTACACCCTGTCTATAGCCTCCACATTGACTCTGTACTGGTACACCCTGTCTATAGACAGTACACGCTGTCTAGCCTCCACATTGACTCTGTACCAGTACACCCTGTCTATAGACAGTACACCCTGTATATAGCCTCCACATTGACTCTGTACTGGTACACCCTGTCTATAGCCTCCACATTGACTCTGTACTGGTACACCCTGTCTATAGCCTCCACATTGACTCTGTATTGGTACACCCTGTCTATAGCCTCCACATTGACTCTGTATTGGTACACCCTGTCTATAGCCTCCACATTGACTCTGTACTGGTACACCCTGTCTATAGCCTCCACATTGACTCTGTACTGGTACACCCTGTCTATAGCCTCCACATTGACTCTGTATTGGTACACCCTGTCTATAGCCTCCACATTGACTCTGTACTGGTACACCCTGTCTATAGCCTCCACATTGACTCTGTACTGGTACACCCTGTCTATAGCCTCCACATTGACTCTGTACTGGTACACCCTGTCTATAGCCTCCACATTGACTCTGTACTGGTACACCCTGTCTATAGCCTCCACATTGACTCTGTACTGGTACACCCTGTCTATAGCCTCCACATTGACTCTGTACTGGTACACCCTGTCTATAGCCTCCACATTGACTCTGTACTGGTACACCCTGTCTATAGCCTCCACATTGACTCTATATTGGTACACCCTGTCTATAGCCTCCACATTGACTCTGTATTGGTACACCCTGTCTATAGCCTCCACATTGACTCTGTACCGGTACACCCTGTCTATAGCCTCCACATTGACTCTGTACCGGTACACCCTGTCTATAGCCTCCACATTGACTCTGTACCGGTACACCCTGTCTATAGCCTCCACATTGACTCTGTATTGGTACACCCTGTCTATAGCCTCCACATTGACTCTGTATTGGTACACCCTGTCTATAGATAGTACACGCTGTCTAAACTTGGAAGTGCTTGGAACTGAGAAAAATTGCTTTTATTTACCTTGGTTTTACAGTAACTTTGTGCAGTTACTGCTAACATGACCCCCACATTTTCAAAACACAATGCAATATAGACAGGATACTTGTCCACATGATTAAGCATGTATTGAATGTAGCAATAATGACTAACACATTTTTGACCAAATTAGCAGTTGCTGCCTTTTTGCTTGGTAGGACAGTATGGAGGGAGTGTTTTTATTTTAGTGGTGACATAGCACATATTATAGGTTATCAGACTACATATACACTTAACACTCGTTTGGAAAACTGAATTGGCAAGGACAAGTACTTTCTCTTAGGAGACCAGCACAGGACATATGGAAAGAGGCCAAGGGAAGAAGGCTGTTTTCAGAGTATTGGGACCCAGCCCATGGATGGAAGGCCAGACTGTCATTGTAGTTAATGAGGTTCTGACCTAAACACATTCCTTCCTACCTCCTTTGGCTTGTATACTAGCACTTGTTCTGGGATAAATCACACCGTGCCAAGACGGTGGATAAATCACACCGTGCCATCTTTTTAAGTGGGAGAACTTGCACAATTGGTGGCTGACTAAATACTTTTTTGCCCCACGGTATATGTATGACTATACTGTATGTCAGGGTTCCCCATCTGACGGTACCGCGGGGGATTTTATTTGGCCACCTAATCTGACTTTGGTGCAGGTCATGTTGTTCTTCACATTACAGTCTCTGGTAAACACACACTATATCAAATCATATCTAAGTTTATTTGTCACATGCACAGGATACAGAAGGTGAAATGGTTACTTGCATAGTCTTTTGTTTAGACATGTAGCTAGCTAGCTAGCTAGCTAAACAATGAACCATAATCCCAACTCTTACTACAACGCATGAATCTACTGGTAGCTAAAGCTAACCAACTAGGTTCAATGTTAGCTAGCTACATAGCCATTTGCATTGTTAGTTAAAACATAATGTTTTCTGAGAGAGAAATAATATCACTACACTGATCATACACATAATGTTAGCTAGCGAGCTGGAAACGTAGAACATTTGAAAATGTAGCTCGACTCTCACCTGTATAGACGGATGAACGCTTCACGGTAGACTGGAACCATTTAACTCTGTCTTGTTTGTAGCTATATCTTGCTTGGCCAGTGTTGGGTCAAGTCACTCCGGTTCACACTGGCCGTGGCGTGTGCAGAAAGTAGCCCAACTGACCTGTCGATTGCGCCTGCTAAATTCAGGTTATCAATGTTGTTGAGAAAAGGAGCACATTTTTTGTAGTTCTCGATTGTTAACCCATACTGAGCAGGTCATGTTATAGACAGAGGCATTCTACATGGCAGACCAATCCAAACTCATCTCCCGGCATGTCCAGCCCATCCATTATCTCAGCCAATCATGGCTAGCGGGAAGGCTGGCGATTAAACCAACTAGGCTCAACCAACTAACCAACAACTTTATTCATATTTACAGATGGAATACAAATTTGTTATTAAAACAAATGAAAATTGTGAAGGAATGTTCCAGACGGCATTTCTTCGCCAAAGAATCACCACAAAACGAAAAATTTCAAATGCCTCTTCTGTGAGGTAGTGACGTGTGACGTGTGTGTGCGCCTAGCTTCCTGAAAAGGGTCACAAATGTAAGCAAGGTTTAAAATGATTGTGTTTTAGTCAAATATTATATCCGTTTGGGCTTCTTGCGGTCATTTTGCAGTCTTACCAATAATTTGTAATTATGTTCCGAACCCCTGGCTATCCACTCAAGAAAAACTGGTCCCACGGCTGAATCTAGTTGATGATCCCTGCTGTAGGTATTTATAGCTGCAGTATGCCTGAATGTATTGGGTGTGTGAAGTGTGTGTGTGTGTGTGAACAGTTGTGACAGCTTTAGTGGTGACAGTGCAGACAGAGGTAGATTGGCGCTCCGATGACATTTGCAGTCTCAAGACAGGCCTCCCATGCACACAATGGAATTGGCTCAGAAGTTCTTAGTGTGTGTGTGTGTGTGTGTGTGTGTGTGTGTGTGTGTGTGACAGCTGATCTCAACCCTGTCCTGAAGTACTATTAAGCCTATGACTGAGTACAGCTGCCATTCAGCTTCATTCTATCAAACAACATTGCAATGTGTGATGGAGAGTCGGTAAATGAATGAATGAATGAATGTGTGTGTGATGGAGAGTCGGTAAATGAATGAATGAATGTGTGTGTGATGGAGAGTCGGTAAATGAATGAATGAATGTGTGTGTGATGGAGAGTCGGTAAATGAATGAATGAATGAATGTGTGTGTGATGGAGAGTCGGTAAATTAATGAATATGTGTGTGATGGAGAGTCGGTAAATGAATGAATGTGTGTGTGATGGAGAGTTGGTGAATGAATGTGTGTGTGATGGAGAGTTGGTAAATGAATGAATGTGTGATGGAGAGTCGGTAAATGAATGTGTGTGTGTCTGTCACGAGGTGATGGACAGCGTTTAACCAGCCGGTGCTGTGATGCACTCTTAATTCCCACGGTAATTGTTTTCCCGCTCGCCCATTTCTCGTTGCCGTGGGAAACGTAGCGCGAGCAGAGAAACCAGGAAGTGAATTACTCTGAGTGACAGCCCCTAATGGGCCATATTTCCCATCAGGCCGAGCTGACGCCAACAGATTGCCCTCTAATTACCAAACACAAACTCTGACACACACTCTTTGAAATTCATAAAGAATGAGAAACACACACACTGATGTGAAAAAAGAATCCTTCACTACCTATCACCATAACTCTGCATTGGAGTTTAAACCACTATGTTTGGATAGTGCTCGTATGTCTCAATATGACCAGAACTTTCCTTTTCCTTGTATGACCCAAGGTGGAATACATGACAAATGAGTTATTTTTAAAACGGATATAGAATATTCAACACTCCCTGACTGCAGTGAAAAATAGAGAATATATCATTCTCTGTGAGTCCAGTGCTCCTTCTGTTCAGATCACCAAACGCGGTTGAATTCGGGAGGAAAGGCCATTGGGAATGATTGAATGAGTTATTGTGTGGATTATTTTATGCATTTGTGCAGAATGTTTGATGTCTGATTGATGGAACTGCGAATAGCCTGTCTTCCAAAATCACCAATCGCTATTGTAACCTTTTTCCTGCTCGGATATTCCATGTGAAATGTCTGGTTGTTGACACTCCAGAAAGAGGGAAATGGAGACCCAGGTGAAATGCACTTTAAATACATCTGACTTAGAGAGGGAGGTGGAAAAAAAGAGAGAGGGAGGAAAGAGTGGAAACACAAGGTAGGTGTGAGAGAGGGAAGGAGAGAGAGGTAGGGAGTGCGAGTAGGAGGTAGTGGATCTAGGCAGGCCGGGGGAGAGAGGAGGAGGGATGGTGAGGAGGTGTAGCGGAGGTGAAGGTGTATGTGTCTCTGCCCAGGGAGGTGGCAGGGGGAAGATCTCATACCAGGCAACCCTAAAGGAAGGAGAGATTACAACACTACCGTCTACTCAACCTCTTCCTATTTCTCCCTGAGGGTTGGTCTCTCCTCAATTCCATTCAATTCAAGGTGCTTTATTGACATGGGTAACATATGTTAACATTACCAAAGCAAGTGAGGTAGATAATATACAAAAGTGAAAAAAACAAAAATTAACAGTAAACATTACACTCACAGAAGTTCTCTCTTTCTTTCTCTCTGAGGATCGGTCTCTCCTTCTGTTTCTTTCTCCCTGAGGATCGGTCTCTCCTTCTCTTTCTTTCTCTCTGAGGATCGGTCTCTCCTTCTCTGTTTCTTTCTCCCTGAGGATCGGTCTCTCCTTCTGTTTCTTTCTCCCTGAGGATCGGTCTCTCCTTCTCTTTCTCCCTGAGGTTTGGTCTCCTTCTGTTTCTTTCTCCCTGAGGTTTGGTCTCCTTCTGTTTCTTTCTCCCTGAGGATCGGTCTCTCCTTCTCTCTTTCTTTCTCTCTGAGGATCGGTCTCTTTCTTTCTCTCTGAGGATCGGTCTCTTTCTTTCTTCTCCCTGAGGATCGGTCTCTCCTTCTCTTTATTTCTCCCTGAGGATCGGTCTCTTCTTCTCTTTCTTTCTCTCTGAGGATCGGTCTCTTTCTTTCTCTCTGAGGATCGGTCTCTCCTTTCTCTCTGAGGATCAGTCTCTCTCTTTCTTCTCCCTGAGGATCGGTCTCTCCTTCTCTTTATTTCTCCCTGAGGATCGGTCTCTTCTTCTCTTTCTTTATCCCTGAGGATCGGTGACTCCTTCTGTTACTTTCTCCCTGAGGATCGGTCTCTCCTTCTCTTTCTCCCTGAGGATCGGTCTCTCCTTCTGTTTCTCCCTGAGGATCGGTCTCTCCTTCTGTTTCTTTCTCCCTGAGGATCGGTCTCTCCTTCTGTTTCTTTCTCCCTGAGGATCGGGCTCTCCTTCTGTGTTTCTTTCTCCCTGAGGATCGGTCTCTTCTCTCTTTCTTTATCCCTGAGGATCGGTCTCTCCTTCTCTTTCTTTATCCCTGAGGATCGGTCTCTCCTTCTGTTTCTTTCTCGCTGAGGATCGGTCTCTCCTTCTCTGTTTCTTTCTTGCTGAGGATCGGTCTCTCCTTCTCTGTTTCTTTCTCCCTGAGGTTCGGTCTCTCCTTCTCTGTTTCTTTCTCCCTGAGGATTGGTCTCTCCTCTGTTTCTTTCTCCCTGAGGTTCGGTCTCTCCTTCTCTGTTTCTTTCTCCCTGAGGATCGGTCTCTCCTTCTCTGTTTCTTTCTCCCTGAGGATCGGTCTCTCCTTCTGTTTCTTTCTCCCTGAGGATCGGTCTCTCCTTCTCTTTCTCCCTGAGGTTTGGTCTCCTTCTGTTTCTTTCTCCCTGAGGTTTGGTCTCCTTCTGTTTCTTTCTCCCTGAGGTTCGGTCTCTCCTTCTCTGTTTCTTTCTCCCTGAGGA
Organism: Oncorhynchus kisutch; assembly: GCF_002021735.2. Lineage (NCBI taxonomy): Eukaryota > Metazoa > Chordata > Actinopteri > Salmoniformes > Salmonidae > Oncorhynchus > Oncorhynchus kisutch. The sequence goes on along the minus strand of NC_034192.2, from coordinate 2,141,790 downwards.
TTGGTCTCTCCTTCTCTGTTTCTTTCTCCCTGAGGTTCGGTCTCTCCTTCTCTGTTTCTTTCTCCCTGAGGTTTGGTCTCCTTCTGTTTCGGTCTCTCCTTCTCTGTTTCTTCCTCCCTGAGGTTCGGTCTCTCCTTCTCTGTTTCTTTCTCCCTGAGGATTGGTCTCTCCTTCTCTGTTTCTTTCTCCCTGAGGTTTGGTCTCTCCTTCTCTGTTTCTTTCTCCCTGAGGTTTGGTCTCCTTCTGTTTCTTTCTCCCTGAGGATCGGTCTCTCCTTCTCTTTCTTTCTCCCTGAGGATCGGTCTCTTTCTTTCTCTTTGAGGATCGGTCTCTTTCTTTCTCTCTGAGGATCGGTCTCTCCTTTCTCTCTGAGGATCAGTCTCTCTCTTTCTTCTCCCTGAGGATCGGTCTCTCCTTCTCTTTATTTCTCCCTGAGGATCGGTCTCTTCTTCTCTTTCTTTATCCCTGAGGATCGGTCTCTCCTTCTGTTACTTTCTCCCTGAGGATCGGTCTCTCCTTCTCTTTCTCCCTGAGGATAGGTCTCTCCTTCTGTTTCTCCCTGAGGATTGGTCTCTCCTTCTGTTTCTTTCTCCCTGAGGATCGGTCTCTCCTTCTGTTTCTTTCTCCCTGAGGATCGGGCTCTCCTTCTGTGTTTCTTTCTCCCTGAGGATCGGTCTCTTCTCTCTTTCTTTATCCCCGAGGATCGGTCTCTCCTTCTCTTTCTTTATCCCTGAGGATCGGTCTCTTCTCTCTTTCTTTATCCCTGAGGATCGGTCTCTCCTTCTGTTTCTTTCTCGCTGAGGATCGGTCTCTCCTTCTCTGTTTCTTTCTTGCTTAGGATCGGTCTCTCCTTCTCTGTTTCTTTCTCCCTGAGGTTCGGTCTCTCCTTCTCTGTTTCTTTCTCCCTGAGGATTGGTCTCTCCTCTGTTTCTTTCTCCCTGAGGTTCGGTCTCTCCTTCTCTGTTTCTTTCTCCCTGAGGATCGGTCTCTCCTTCTCTGTTTCTTTCTCCCTGAGGATCGGTCTCTCCTTCTGTTTCTTTCTCCCTGAGGATCGGTCTCTCCTTCTCTTTCTCCCTGAGGTTTGGTCTCCTTCTGTTTCTTTCTCCCTGAGGTTTGGTCTCCTTCTGTTTCTTTCTCCCTGAGGTTCGGTCTCTCCTTCTCTGTTTCTTTCTCCCTGAGGATTGGTCTCTCCTTCTCTGTTTCTTTCTCCCTGAGGTTCGGTCTCTCCTTCTCTGTTTCTTTCTCCCTGAGGATTGGTCTCTCCTTCTCTGTTTCTTTCTCCCTGAGGTTCGGTCTCTCCTTCTCTGTTTCTTTCTCCCTGAGGATCGGTCTCTCCTTCTCTGTTTCTTTCTCCCTGAGGATCGGTCTCTCCTTCTGTTTCTTTCTCCCTGAGGATCGGTCTCTCCTTCTCTGTTTCTTTCTCCCTGAGGTTTGGTCTCCTTCTGTTTCGGTCTCTCCTTCTCTGTTTCTTCCTCCCTGAGGTTCGGTCTCTCCTTCTCTGTTTCTTTCTCCCTGAGGATTGGTCTCTCCTTCTCTGTTTCTTTCTCCCTGAGGTTTGGTCTCCTTCTGTTTCTTTCTCCCTGAGGTTTGGTCTCCTTCTGTTTCTTTCTCCCTGAGGATCGGTCTCTCCTTCTCTTTCTTTCTACCTGAGGATCGGTCTCTTTCTTTCTCTTTGAGGATCGGTCTCTTTCTTTCTCTCTGAGGATCGGTCTCTCCTTTCTCTCTGAGGATCAGTCTCTCTCTTTCTTCTCCCTGAGGATCGGTCTCTCCTTCTCTTTATTTCTCCCTGAGGATCGGTCTCTTCTTCTCTTTCTTTATCCCTGAGGATCGGTCTCTCCTTCTGTTACTTTCTCCCTGAGGATCGGTCTCTCCTTCTCTTTCTCCCTGAGGATAGGTCTCTCCTTCTGTTTCTCCCTGAGGATTGGTCTCTCCTTCTGTTTCTTTCTCCCTGAGGATCGGTCTCTCCTTCTGTTTCTTTCTCCCTGAGGATCGGGCTCTCCTTCTGTGTTTCTTTCTCCCTGAGGATCGGTCTCTTCTCTCTTTCTTTATCCCCGAGGATCGGTCTCTCCTTCTCTTTCTTTATCCCTGAGGATCGGTCTCTCCTTCTCTGTTTCTTTCTCGCTGAGGATCGGTCTCTCCTTCTGTTTCTTTCTCGCTGAGGATCGGTCTCTCCTTCTCTGTTTCTTTCTTGCTGAGGATCGGTCTCTCCTTCTCTGTTTCTTTCTCCCTGAGGTTCGGTCTCTCCTCTGTTTCTTTCTCCCTGAGGATTGGTCTCTCCTTCTGTTTCTTTCTCCCTGAGGATCGGTCTCTCCTTCTCTGTTTCTTTCTCCCTGAGGATTGGTCTCTCCTTCTGTTTCTTTCTCCCTGAGGATCGGTCTCTCCTTCTCTGTTTCTTTCTCCCTGAGGATTGGTCTCTCCTTCTCTGTTTCTTTCTCCCTGAGGATCGGTCTCTCCTTCTCTTTCTCCCTGAGGATCGGTCGCTCCTTCTCTTTCTCCCTGAGGATAGTCTCTCGCTCTCACCATGTCTCTTTTCTCTCATACATGTTCCCTCCATTTCTTTCTCTAAACATGTTCTATTTTCTTCTAGCTGCGTTTTGATCCGTCTCTGTCCCTGTCTCTGTCCCTGTCTATGTCCCTGTCTCTCCCCTGTCTCTGTCCCTGTCTCTCCCCTGTCTCTGTCTCTGTCCCTGTCTCTGTCTCTGTCCCTGTCTCTATCTCTGTCCCTGTCCCTGTCTCTGTCCCTGTCTCTGTCCCTGTCTCTCCCCTGTCTCTGTCCCTGTCTCTGTCCCTGTCTCTGTCCCTGTCTCTGTCTCTGTCCCTGTCTCTCCCCTGTCTCTGTCCCTGTCTCTCCCCTGTCCCTGTCTCTGTCCCTGTCTCTATCTCTGTCCCTATCTCTGTCTATGTCCCTATCTCTATCTCTGTCCCTGTCTCTATCTCTGTCCCTGTCTCTATCTCTGTCTCTATCTCTGTCCCTGTCTCTATCTCTGTCCCTGTCTCTATCTCTGTCCCTATCTCTGTCCCTATCTCTGTCCCTGTCTCTATCTCTGTCTCTGTCCCTGTCTCTGTCTCTATCTCTGTCTCTATCTCTGTCCCTGTCTCTGTCCCTGTCTCTGTCCCTGTCTCTGTCCCTGTCTCTGTCCCTGTCTCTATCCCTGTCTCTGTCTCTATCTCTGTCTCTATCTCTGTCTCTATCTCTGTCTCTATCTCTGTCTCTATCTCTGTCTCTATCTCTGTCTCTGTCTCTATCCCTGTCTCTGTCCCTGTCTCTGTCTCTGTCCCTGTCTCTATCCCTGTCTCTGTCTCTGTCTCTGTCCCTGTCTCTATCCCTGTCCCGATCCCTGTCTCTGTCCCTGTCTCTATCCCTGTCTCTGTCACTATCTCTATCCCTGTCCCTGTCTCTATCCCTGTCCCTATACCTATCCATGTCCCTATACCTATCCATGTCCCTATACCTATCCATGTCCCTATACCTGTCCCTATACCTATCCCTGTCCCTATACCTATCCCAGTCCCTATACCTATCCATGTCCCTGTCCCTATCCCTGTCCCTATACCTATCCCTATCCCTATCCCTATCCCTATACCTATCCCTGTCCCTATCCCTGTCCCTATACCTATCCATGTCCCTATACCTGTCCCTATACCTATCCCTGTCCCTATACCTGTCCCTATACCTATCCATGTCCCTATACCTAACCCAGTCCCTATACCTATCCATGTCCCTGTCCCTATCCCTGTCCCTATACCTATCCCTGTCCCTATACCTGTCCCTATACCTATCCCTGTCCCTATCCCTGTCCCTATACCTATCCCTGTCCCTATACCTATCCCTGTCCCTATACCTGTCCCTGTACCTGTCCCTGTACCTGTCCCTGTACCTATCCCTGTCCCTGTCCCTGTCCCTATACCTGTCCCTGTCCCTATGCCCTTCCCTGTCCCTATACCTATCCCTGTCCCTGTCCCTATACCTGTCCCTATCCCTGTCCCTGTCCCTATACCTGTCCCTATACCTAACCCTGTCCCTATACCTGTCCCTGTCCCTATACCTGTCCCTGTCCCTATACCTATCCCTGTCCCTATACCTATCCCTGTCCCTGTCCCTATCCCTGTCCCTATCCCTGTCCCTATACCTGTCCCTATACCTGTCCCTGTCCCTATCCCTGTCCCTGTCCCCATTCATCTCTTCTCCGTCCCTCTCTGTGTTCTCTGTCCAGGAGACATTGTCATACAGCATGCTGAGTCTCTAACCCAGAATAGAACACAGCTGGAAGTGTCTGTCCGTCCGTCCAGCCCTGTCCTTCTCTGGTCTGTCTGTCTGTCACCACAGTATCACAGTATTCCTTTCTTGTGTATAGTGTAGTACTACCTACAGTGGAGCTAATGCTTTGCTCAGGTTGAGTGAGAGAGATAGATGGGGGAAACAGTGGAGGCAGGGGCCTGGATGGAGAAAAAAAGGAGGAGAGAGGAGGAAAACCAATTATGAGCCTGATAACAGGGAGGGTATGGATTTTCTACTCTGGGCCTCGGGCCAGACCTCCTCTCTCTCACTCCCCTCCTTCCGTCTCTCTCTGTCCCTCTCTCTCTCTGTCCCGCTCTCTCTCTGTCCCGCTCTCTCTCTGTCCCTCTCTCTCTCTGTCCCGCTCTCTCTCTGTCCCGCTCTCTCTCTGTCCCGCTCTCTCTGTCCCTCTCTCTCTCTGTCCCGCTCTCTCTGTCCCTCTCTCTCTCTGTCCCGCTCTCTCTCTGTCCCGCTCTCTCTCTGTCCCGCTCTCTCTCTGTCCCGCTCTCTCTCTGTCCCGCTCTCTCTCTGTCCCGCTCTGTCCCTCTCTGTCTCTCTGTCTCTGTCCCACTCTCTCTCTCTCTGTCCCGCTCTCTCTCTGTCTCTCTGTCCCGCTCTCTCTCTGTCCCGCTCTCTCTCTGTCCCTCTCTCTCAATTCAATTCAAGGGCTTTATTGGCATGGGAAACATGTGTTAACATTGCCAAAGCTCTGTGTCTCTCTCTCTTTGTGTCTCTCTCTCTCTCTTTGTCTCTCTCTCTCTCTCTTTGTCTCTCTCTCTCTCTCTGTGTCTCTCTCTCTCTGTTTCTCTCTCTCTCTGTTTCTCTCTCTGTCTCTCTCTCTGTGTCTCTCTCTCTCTCTCTCTCTGTGTCTCTCTCTCTCTCTCTCTCTCTCTCT